>NC_057802.1:566129432-566380543 GCF_018294505.1 Triticum aestivum
GCGAGGGCAAGGCGCGGCGGCGCGCAGGGAGAGGAGGGGGGCTGGTCGCGGCGGTGCTGTGAAGGAAGTGTCGGTCGGGATTTTTTTCCAGTGGGTACCGGTTGGGTTGGGCTCTGTTGGAAAGATCGGGCCCTTACTGGGCGAAGAGTAACAGAATATTATTATGTTACTAGTAACAGAATAGTCCAGCCCTATATATATATATATTAATATATATATATATATATTAATTAAGCCTCTGCTGACTAGATGCATTAATTGTTTTGTATGTACATATATTAACGCTTCTTTCTTCTTTTAGCCCTCCGGATCGAGCCAAACTTCGGTAAGGAGACGAGGCCCGAAGAAAAGGTTGGGCCAGGCTGAAAGGTTCACGATCGAAGTAGTCGCTCCAAATGGCCAACCGATTGCTCCCAAGCAGACCAAAAACAAATTTGTACATCAGTGCGGAGTTATTGTTAGGGATAGCGTCCCGATCAGCATCCAAGAATAGAATAAGGAGAAGGACCCTGAAGTTTCTTATGTCCACGATAGACCGAAAGATGATCTTTGGAACTCTCTGATGACAAATTTCAGCCTACCGCCAGAGGAGGATCCGAATAACCCAGTTATTATCCCGAAGGTCAAGGCATGTGCTCTTAAGAAGATGGCAGAACTATTCAAGAACTGGAAGAAAGATTTGAACAAAAAGTTTGTCGACAAAGACAAGACTCCAGAGTTCACCGGTCAATATGAGAAGATAAAAGATCACTGGCCCGCATTTGTGGCCTACAAGAAATCGGAGAAGGCCGAGCAAAGGTCACAGATAAATAAGAAAAATGCTGCAAAGAAGAAATATCACCATGTTACAGGGTCAGGTGGCTACAGCAAAGCCTGGCCTACGTGGGACAAAGCTGAGCAAGACATGCTTGTTAAAGGGGTCCAACCAGCGACATTGCACTGGCTAGATCGAGCAAGGACTTGGTTCTTCGGGGCTGGGGGAACTTTGGACCCAGAATCAGGGAAGTGTGTTTTCACGAAAACTCAACTTGCAATAACCGTCAAAAAGCTTGAGGAAGCTATCCAGGAAGCGCAGGAAGGTAGGTTCCGACCCGACAGAGAGAAGGATGAGCTATCAAAGGCCCTCGGGAATCATGAACACCCTGGACGAACACGAGGCACATCAGGCTCCGTTCCGTGGAAGTATGGGTTTCCGGACAGCACTGACACTTATAGAAGCCGAGGGAGAAAGAAGAAAGAGGAAGCAAGCGAAATGCAAAAGATCAATGAAAGATTAGCGAAACTAGAGGAACTTGAGAGCCAGGGAGCTACCGGCCAACCATCTCAGCGGGACGAAGATCCTTCATTCGGCACTGCCCCAAAGCTACCGCACCATCTCAGCGGAGAAGCGGCGTGGCTTCCACGGAGCTCGTTCAGCCTGATATCACGGCTCCTCGCTACCCCGTGGATCGTATCACGGAGAATGAACATTGTGTGCTAATGGAGAAATGCTATAACCTGATCTTAAAGGTGGCGGTCGGCTATGTCTTACCTCCTCGAGCTGAGGGAACTTCCCATTGCCGTCCGATTCCACATGGCTTTGCTATTGTCGGGGTGGATGAAATAATGGACGGATTTGAGGGGCTGGAGCTTGAGTACTCTATAGGTGAAAGGGGGATTCTTCTGGAAAATACCTTAAGGACTACCTGTCTATGGAGAATGGAGAACATGAAGCTTCCAAACTGGACGCCGCCTCAGCAGACTCGATCGGGGGAGGACCCTCAGCAGACTCCTCACAGTCCAGCTTAGCCGTCTCAGCTGCCTGAATCGTCTCCGGTGCGTGAGCTGTCTCCGCCGCCTCAGTCGTCTCCGGCGAAGGAGGCCCCTCAGCAGAGTCCTCTTCCGCCTCAGCTGTCTATGGCACCCCGGCTCAGAGAAACCGGAACGCCCCGTATTCCAGCCCAGAGATCGAGGAGAAGTCTTCTGGAATACGGCACTGCTTAGGATAGAACAAATCAGCTCTTTATTACAAGCTATATGAATACAAGGGGACTGCATCGGCATGGCGACACTACGCCTGCCACGGTTGCTCCATGCAAGCAGCAGAACAACACGAAGTAGCGGAATAACTACTGGCAGCAGAACAGGGACGACGGTGATGAACTCCACTCCGCAGGGACTCTGGTTGGAACACTTATCCTAGCTCGCAAACAAGGGATCCACGGTAAACAAGCAATCAAATCCGGCATGACCTACAAACTGGCATGACACGCCAGGTCAGTACATTGAATGTACTTGCAAGCTCAAAGCAACCAAAGCAATCAAGACAGACAACAGCATGTCAATTATAGGTTAACAAGGATTAATATGATACTATCAGAACAACATGGCATGAAGAACATGATATAGCTAGAACAATATGAGCATGGCATGAACATATAAACATGATGACACTATCATGCAACATGATGACGTTATCATGCACCAACTTACTCTGTTCGGGTTACCTCGTACCCATCACGGACATCACACGATCATCTCTGGGTCCAATCAAGCTTGGTATTACCAATACCGTAGTAACCATTACATTACCACAAGGAGCTTGATCTTTACCCTTGACTCTCGCATAATACCACAAATATCCATCAACTCGGTATCCTCGATACCACGGTGATCATCTCACGATCCCAACCAATCTCTTTCTCATCATTGAACCAGGGTTGTTATTAATCAAGTTATTATTATTACTGTTGACCCACAGTGTGACCAACTACGAACTGGGCCCATATCCGCGGGTGCGGCTATCGATAGATTTAATACACACTCTGCAGAGGTAGCGCACTGTACCCACACCACGGAACCCATGGCCTCGCACTCCCATTCGGGTGGACCAACAGCGTTCCGACAAAACCGTCCTACTGCCATGACACTCCCCCGGCCAGTCCGACCAACTCCCCTCTGGGATAAGTCCTGGGTGGCCCGTGCCTACCAAAGGCATCAACGGCCACCATCATGGCAAAACAAAAACGGTCCCAAACGGGGACAAGCCGGCTACAGCAACTACGGGCACACAAGGCTTATATCGTCCTACCCGGCCAAGGTAGCGCCCGCGCATGACCTTCCCTCGTTGGAGGCACCGGCGAGAGGCATTACAATAGACCCAGTTAGGACCTCCCCATAAAAGGCAAATGTGGTTGCACTGGTCAGCTTGATATGGTGGCACCATGACTCAACCAACAGTTGTTCAAGTTCAATTTAATCCGGTTAAACTTGAATACAATATGCTAAGCCATGATAAAATAACATGATGCAATTACAATGCATGAGCATGATATCAACATAAGCATGGGGGTGCAACATGATTATCAACCATATCAATAATGAATCATATCCAGCTGAGCATGGCATAATGACGAGCATGAATATCACAAGTATAACACTACTCATAGCATAACATGACCACTAGCATCAACAATAAATACCATGCAATAACACATCAATAACATTACCGAGTAAACACTTAACCAGCTGACAGCAAAGGAACAATGCATATCAACGGTACTCGGTAACCGACGACAGTCATGCACCGAAGAACATGACCAACCCAACATGTACGACTACCAATCATGGACAATATGAAAGTAGTACTATCAAGTAGAACATGATAATAGAGTGCAACAAAACATAGCATGACGGTAACCACCGATCCATAAGCATAACCGAAATAACGACAGTAGTAGCAAAACAAACATACAGCTATTAAAGATTCAAGTTGAAAACCAATGCTACTGCATGGCTATCATGCAAACGGTGGTTGTGGCTTGCCTGGGGATGAAGAATGCACCGGGGAGAAGCGCAGAAAGATCGCAGAAGGAATCGCAGGAAAAAGGTTCTCCCTCGGAGGGGGCTGATTATTGGCAAGGGCAAAAAGGTCATTTCCAGTATGTCAGACCGTAGTGAAAATGATATGAACAGAATGGGCTCGACGAGACGAAGAAGTGGGCGTTGGATTCACCTCAATCGGAGTTACGAGTAAAAAGTTAGGAGGGGTTTTCTGCTAGGGACCTATCTGTAACAGAAATTTTTACAGACTGGGCCAAAACAGAAAAACTGAAAGCGCATTCTAGGAACTACGCTTTTCGGTGCAGTGAAGGCGTAGTTTTGGCCGGAGCCGCAACGGTTTATGCTTTCACTAAACGAAAGCGTATTCCAGGGGATTACGCTTCCACTTGCCACGCTGGCAGAGGCGGGGCCGGTGCCTTGTCTCGCTGCCAGGTGGGTCCCACTCCTTTCTCTCTCTCCTCCCGCTCCTCCTTCCCCGCAATCGAGAGAGACAGTGGCGAGGCCGCCGGCCCCAACGGCGATTCCCGACGACTCCGGTCACCACTTGGGGCGTCCGACCTACCAGAGTGATCGGGAGGACGAGACGGACCCCTTGGTGCACAGCTTGGTCGCGGAGCCGCTTGGAGATGGGAGGAACACTGGCCACGGCGGGATGTGGCTTCGGTCGCTGGTGAGGAACATGGCATGGCCGCCGCAAGGAGGAGATGAGGTACCGGGGAGGTTAGTGGAGGTTTGGAGAGAGCTCTTGTGGTGGTAGAGTGGAGAGAAGAGGAGGGGCTCGCCGGAATTTAGCCGAGGCGCTCCGGCGGCCGTGGCGGCCAATAGAGATGGGGAGGAGCTCCGGGTCTCGGGTGAGTAGCTAGGGAGGGGTAGTGGAGCGTGGAGAGGGCGATGGTGTGCTCGGACGAGGTCGGGAGGGGCTATTTATAGCCAGGCGAGGGAGGGCCGTGGCCGGGTGCCGCCCTGCACGTCCGGCCGAGGCTCTGCCAGCCGCAGAGATTACGGGGAGGCCCGGGACGACGACGAGGGGAGAGCGGACGAGCCGCAGAGCTCACGGGGCAGAAGGGGTCGAGGGCACAGGAGGAAGAAGCGGCCGAACGCCATAAATGCGCTGTCGGCTACAGCTCACCCGTGGGCGCGCGGCGATGAGCGCCGACGGAGAAGCTTCCGGAGGGGTAGATGGCTCCAGGGAGAAGGCGATGGCACGGGAAACCTGTTGGACATGTCTTTGAGATGAGACGAGGAGAGAACGGACGAGCACAGCGCCGAGGTCCTGTCAGAGCGCGTTTAATGCATGCCAGGGCGGTGGTCACCGCGTGAACTGGCGAGGAGAAGACGCCAAGGGCTGGAAAATGCTGTCTATGGGGAAGTCCTTCCAGGGGAGATTTCAACTGCGGTTGTAGCTCGATGAAAGGCTCTGTGGTTAAATGGTAAGTGAGCTCTGAAGTTTTCTGTTGCAAACTTGATCATGAAACAGTGATCAACTGAGGTGAGATTAGAGCCACATAGGATGTCTGGGGAGTTTACCTTAGGAAGGACTATAATCCTGGATGTTTTGGAGATAATTGGCCCACAACTAAATATAGTTGCTTTGCAAATGCAATTTAGGTCCAGAAACAAGATTAGGATGATGCTCTCACATAGAGTATCAACTTGAGCTCAAATTTGGCAAGCTTTATGATTTGGACATATGATGATGCCGTAAAAAAATTATACCAATTGGATTCACCAAAAGGGTACTTGTTTCACAAACATCCTCTCTGTCCAGAATCTAGAAATAGTTTTGGTGATCAAATGGCTTAAGTAAATGATCCCAAATTTGGTTGTTAGAAGTTATGTGGGTAGGATCATGATCTGGTAATTTCTCAGAATTTATGAAGCAATATAAAATATACTTGCTTCACAACCTGAAAATATTAACAGAATCAAAGATTTGAAGCTATGCTCTTATAGTTGATTGGATGGAGCTGAAAATTGGAGGAGTGGTATTATATGAGCATATGAAGGAGTGTGCAAAATTTAAACTTATTTGGGTAACCCTAGCGAGTACTTCCTTCACAAAGGCTTCCCTCAGATAGGAACTTTGAAAAATCACTGAGGAAGATTGCCTAGGCAAATGAAGTTGAATTTTGGCATGAGGGAAATATTTGGACAAGAAAAGATGTCCAAAAAGTTTGGGGTCAAATGAGAACAGATAAATAGCACTTGCTTCACAATGTGCCATTTAGGGCAGAATAGGAAAAGAATTATTGGTGGAATGTTTTTGAATATTGCAATGAATTTTTTTTTGCCATATTTGATGAAGATATGACCCAAAAAATTATGAGAATTATTTGGGAATTGTAGGAGTGATGGAAATATGGGTTGCTTCACAACCTAGGACAGACAGGGTTATTCCTTTAACAGAAAAAGGAATAATCCTAAGGAAAAGAATATTGGGGTTGGGCTAGAATGAAAATGGCAAGGTCTTGGGAAGGGTTTGAGGATGACAAGCTACTCTGGAAAGAAAGAAGAGGGCATCT
Source organism: Triticum aestivum (assembly GCF_018294505.1). Classification (NCBI taxonomy): domain Eukaryota; kingdom Viridiplantae; phylum Streptophyta; class Magnoliopsida; order Poales; family Poaceae; genus Triticum; species Triticum aestivum. The sequence continues at coordinate 566,135,777 of NC_057802.1, forward strand.
TCTTTAGTTTCTAGACCACATAGCCACGGAAAAGAAAACTCAAGCAAAAATCTCAGAGAAACAAAAGAAAAAGAAAGGGCCAAAAATTAGGCTGTGACACTGTCTCTGGCGCGTCAGCGGACTCCGCCTCCTCCGGCGCATCAGCGGACTCCGCCGCCTCAGCAACAACGGAAGAGAGGACTGACGAGGGCTCCTCCCAAGTTACCATATGAGAGGACTGACGAGGAAAACAAGGACATCATGGCTGCCGAAGTGTAGACCCATTTTGAACAGAAACGTGCACCTCCGAAGGAAATAGTAGATCCGGTGAAAGCGAAGCGCACTCTGGGTGCCCTTAAGCGACCACCACCGCCTCCGCCGCAATCACACTATGACCACTGTATTGGAAAGACATATGATGAAGCGCGGCGGTCAGGAAGTACTACCAGTGCTGCAAGACGAAGTGGGAAAAAATTCCCAGCTCGGCGCATAGGAGAAGCAATCGTGCCCCCCGCTCAAGGTGTCTAGCGATATCGCTAATCATCCGGGGCTAGCGCCCGGTACCACTCTTGGTGATTACGTGGGCGATGATGTACAGTTTGAAATCGCTGAGGTAGTAGCGCCCTTTAGATATGAGCACGGGAAGCCTCTAGTCAAACCTGATCAGCTCCCGCATGTACCAACGATGATGCGAAGATTGCATGACTGGTACTTGGAAACCTGCTGCAAGGATGGGACCGACAGTATGTTGCTGGGAATTAAAGATGAGCACGGCTTCATTAGAGTCGACCTGGTGTACGTTCAATTTGTGGAATTATTTCAGTTATTCAATCATGACACCCTGGACAAGACTCTCATGACTTGCTATTGTCTGTAAGTATTAATTCTGTAATTAAGTCTCTAGCTCAGCTTGTTCATTGCATGTATATATAATTATCCTCACTATATTATGCAGATTGAAGATCATCGAATGCAAAAAAGGACAAATCTATGACATTGGGTTCATTAGCCCAGATACCGTAAATGAATGAGCGGTACAAAACAGAGTCATAGATACTCAGGAAAACTTGCTAAACGTGTTCCTTCGACATCAAAACAAAAGGGAAATACTCTTTCTTTACAACTTCAGGTGAGTGTTACTGTCTTGTGCATATTCGGTTACGCTTACTCGAGGTTAAGTGTAATTGGTGAGTTATGCGTGCGCAACTTTCACTTTATTCTGCTATCCATTAAGCTTGACGGGAGATTAGTAACTGTCTTAGACTCGAGACATAAAGATCCTAAGCTGTGGGCGGACACGAGTGAAATGCTCCAGAAGTAAGTTCAATCATTATCGCACCATATCGGCAACTTTCGTTCATTTCCTGATTTCAAGTAATCATTTTCTTTGCCGGGCAGGGTTTGGAAAAAGTTCACCAGAATGGTTTCGGGTCTGAAGAAGGAGCTGCGATTTACACACCCCAAAGTAAGTAATACTAGCTAGTTCCGCGCATCTCTCATTGATTCTAGTTTCATCAATACCATTATCATGCTTGATTATCAGTTTGATTGAACTCTATTCTCGTAAAGTGCTTGTGGCAGGCAGGCGGGAATAATTTATGTGGACACTAGGTTTGCGAGTTCATGTGCCACTCGACCTCTGAGCGGGGCTAATCTGACGAACAATTTGAAGTATGTAAACAATATTCACAATTTTATTTTATTACCATCAATTTTGTTGAGTTTCATTCATATATATGTATTGACCCCCTTCTTTAAATTAGTTCTGGAGATGCAGGAAGAACTCCTACCACATGATCGCATACGAGCAATTCAAGAGGAATTGGCGGAATTCTTTGTTGACCACGTCATACCTGAAAATGGAGAATACCATATGGAATTGCAAATGGATTTAGGTAGATGATGTCAGGGATAGTAAGAGATGTTATATTGTATATATGTAGTAGCGTCGGATAGATATACGAAAATTTGTTGTTCGGCCCAGCATGGAGGAAGAGAGGTCACTTCTCTCTATATCTATGTTCATGACGATCTTGTGTAATGATTCCTTCATTGCTATATGTAGTAGCTAGTGTCGAGTCGAATGGAAAACATTAAATAAAAATGAAACCCTAAATGTAAAAGAATTGAAGGGTAAACACAAAAATAAAAGGGGGAAACACAATATGAAAACCCCTAAACCCCTCCTTTCAAAAAACAAATCAGTGCCTGGCAGCTGCTAATGCGTGGCTGCCTTTTAGTCCCGGTCGGTGTTACCAACCGGGACTAAAGGTCCTCCTGCCTGGGCGCCCCACAGCGGCCACGTGGAGCTCCTTTAGTCCCGGTTCGTAAGCCAACCAGGACTAAAAGTAATGGGCATTAGTCCCGATCGTTTTATCCCGGTTGCAGAATCGGGACTAAAGGCCCTTCGAAACCGGAACTGATGCCTTATTTTCTACTAGTGTTAGTCCGACTCTTCTGAGGCACTGTCCATCCCGTCCAGGAATATGTTTCCTCGCTCCACATATTGACATCTTGCTGCATGTGTAGAAATAAAAGAGCTCATGTAGGTCAGGAAGTTTGTTCAACAGAAGTTTAGAAGGGAACAAAATAGGGTTGCTGATGGGCTGGCTAGTTAATTACAGGCTTACGAGTTTACTACCGTTGTATGCATGCATAGATGATCTTCTTGCAACCGGGAACTTGCGGCTAGAAAAACACGGTTATTCTTTACGGCTCAATACGGGTCAGAGCAGGTGCGGGCGCTTCCTCCTCTGGATTAATTTTTTTTCAACAGTACATAAAATGCGTATCATAGCTTTATAGAAGAAGAGAATAACAATTACAACACAACTAACATTCACTGCGAACAACAAGCATAGCACCAACTCCACATCCGGCTAGTTCAAAGACAGCCACCAACGACAACACAGCTACAGAGCAAAAGAGCCTGCCCGACACCGAAAAGCTCGCCACGTCTCGACCGACATCGGTCACCACCGAAGAGCAGCAGCTCCCGCCAACCATCTCTTGTCGACGCACCATCCCCCCTTGATGCCTAAAGGATATGGCAAGGGAATGGCAGGACCCGATCTGACCCGAGGAAGGCGCCGTCTTGAAATCACCGCGAAGACCGTACATAGCGCCGTAGTGAATGATTATGGGCAGCGGCAAACACCGGAGGAGCGCAACATGGGACATCCAGACCATGTCTCCTGGCACGATGCACCCAATAGAGGGACGACGTTGAAGAGGGCGCCATCGTGCCGATCCAGCACCAGATCAGGTCTTTCGCCCGGAGACAATTGCCAACACCAAACGAGGGTGGAAGATGACGACACACTCGGCGACGCCTCCAAGGAGGGAAACGACACCCACGGGTGCAATCGCCGCCGGCCCGGCCACAACTGGACAGGATTTTCATCCGTAATGCCACACATCTCCGCACCTCCAGGTATAGGCAGTACCGACCATGAAGTCTCGCACCGCCGTCACTGCAGCAACTTGCCATCGAAGCCGTGCAGCCGAGGTCCTCCCACACCCGCACTGCCGAGAGAACGCGACCCAACAGCCAGAAACCACCCAGACGAGGAGCCGCAGCAGCTAACCATGCCGTGCAAGAGCTGAATCCAGCACGACGGCCTTCACCCGCAACAGGGGTCTGCCGTGCAACAAACTCAGCCCCAAGGCCAGATTGAATCTGGGGGGAATCCGACCTGGCCAGCACCTCCCTCCACCACTCCGGCGCCATCACATCCGGGAGCAACCCAGCGCGTCCAGCACCCTGCGGCGGCCGGCCGCCCGCTGCCCGCCATGGACTCCTTCCTGGCAGGGCCTCGCAGTGCCGCCGCAGCCATAGCCCGGAGCTCGCGCCGTCGCCCCCATCTGAACCAGCGCCCCAGCCTCCGCCACCACTCTGCTACACACCTCGCCTAAGTCCACCTCTCCCCGCGCCTCCGTCGTGCGCCAGCGACAGCCGCCGCGGATCCCGCCGCCCCCGCCGCCGGCCATCCCATCACCAAGGCAACCACGAAGACGTCCACTCCGCGCGAAGGGGCCCGTCGAGGGGTGCGCCTCCAGCACCGGTCGCCTTCGTCAGCCGGGCGCGGCCGCCACCACTGGTGCCGGCGGCGGCAGCGGCCGGAGTGAAGGATCTGGGCCTCTCTTTGTCTAGGGTTTGGGGGGCCTCCGGAGCCGCACGCACGTGCGACACGGGAGGCTTTTCCCTCCTTTGGATTAATCAGTGGATTGGATTCAGCAAATTAAGCCGGTCCGAGGGGAGCGGTCGCACGTTCATGACGTGGGCGGGGATACGTCATACTGCAACTCCATACCTTTTTCTATATACTTGATTGACTTATGGCGAGAGGGAGTGTACCACCGACGTGGTTGACACGAATGAACCTGTAGCTGTAGGTTAATTGGGTTGGTGCATGTGCTTGGGATCTCACTCCCTCGCCCCGTTGACGCTGCGCGCGCATCTGAAACAAAACCACAGCCAGCATATAAATCAGCAGCAGCCTGCAGGCAATACTACTACTACGAAAACGCTAACGCCCACATATGTGGGCGTTAGCCAACTCGCCCACACGACTTCATCGCCGTCCAGCGCTTTTTGCACGAGTCTTGGCATGAAAAAACTGAATTTGTGTGCCACGTAGGACAACTCGTGTGTGTGACGTGTGAGGGAGTTCGCCCGCACGCCGTTTTCTCTCCGCGGTCAACGGTTCGCCAGTCGGGGCGTGCGATAGAAACTGATGTCGCGCCCGCACGTCACACACCACTTCTGTTCCCCATCTCCCACGACTGCCCATTCTCTCACTCTCCCACACCTAAGCTGTCATTTTGCCATGTCTTTTAAGGGGTACATGACAACTGCCCTATTTTGTGATTGTAAACAGATGGCAACTCTCTCTCACCTGAACATGTTATTGTTGCCACGTCTGTTTGTAGCGCTACATGGCAACTGTCTAGTGTTAGTAGGTGGCAACTCCTAAAGATACCACCATCGCCCACATGCTCGTCTCCTTTCCCACACACCAAAAACTATCAGTTGCCATGTGTTTTTGCAGGGTACATGGCAACTGCCTCTAGCGTGCTTGTAAGCAGATGGCAACTCTTTCTTTACCCGAAACATGTTTTTTGCCATGTTGTTTAGTGCTACATGGCAACTGTCCAGTGTTAGTAGGTGGCAATTCCTAAAGTTTTTCAAATTATGGTAACTGTTGTAGACCAGACCAGGCAACAGCTGCAGTTGCCCGAAAATGGCATCCGGCACTTGACCTAAGAAGGCAACTGCAGTTGAGCAACCATGGCAACTGTAGTTGTCCGACATGGCAACTGTAGTTCAGCAACATGGCAACATGGCAACTGAAGAGGGTCCGGACCATGGCAATCGCGACGGGACGCGTGGTTACTGACACGCGGGGGCGTGTGACACACGGGGCGTGTGACACACGGGACGTGTGGCTCGCAGGCGGGGAGGGGCGACGGCCGAGACGAGTCGTGCGGGCCGCGTGCTCGCTCGCCCGTATGTGCTCGTGCAGGGCGATCGCGCTGCACCGGACGTGCGGTCTGTGGCTGCGCGCGCCCGGACGCGGTCGTGCGGGCGGGGTCGTCTCCGTGCCACACAAGGGCGTGCGGCACAACCACCCGATACATCACACGTGTGGCGGTTATCTACATTACATTAGTATCATTATACCATTATTATTATTATTATTATTATTTGGACTTTAGCGACGATGGTTGCTCTGAGTCTGAGTACGTACTTCGGTGTACTTAACAAACGACCCGATCGACCCAGCGATCAAGTCGTATTCCATTCCATCGACATTAATGATGCCAACGAGTTCCCAGTTGTTAAATGAGCCGATCGATGGTGCAAGGAAAATGGCAGCTCCCCGTGTCTGTCCATTTTGACTTTATTTGGCCGATCTGGCCTTCCTGAGGAGTACTCCTTCCTGAGAGGAGGCCGCCCGAGATGATAGGCTGGGGGGACGTGTACGGGTGGCGGCCGCCATTGCGCCGCTCTACTTCGCCCTCGGCCTCGGCTACGGCTCCGTGCGGTGGTGGAAGCTCTTCACGGCGGACCACTGCGACGCCGTCAACCGCCTCTTCGTCTACTTCGCGTTCCCGCTTCTCGGCTTCGACTTCACCGCCCGCGCCGGCTCCTTCGTCGCCGGCTACCGCGTGCTGGCGGCCGACGCCGTCGCCAAGCTCATCGTCGTGCTCGCGCTCGTCGGGTGCGCCGCCGCCCGGCGCGCCAAGGCCGCGACGTGCCGCGGCGGCAGCGCGCCCTCGTCCTACTCCTGGTGCATCACCGGCTTCTCGCTGGCGGCGCTCAACAACGCGCTCCTCGTGGGCGTGCCGCTGCTGGACGCCATGTACGGCAAGTGGGCGGGCGACATCATCGTGCAGCTCTCGGTCCTGCAGGTCGTCGTGTGGTTCCCGCTGATGCTCATCGTCTTCGAGGCGAGGCAGGCCTGGCTGGAGGTGACCTCGGAGCCGGCTGATGCTGATCAAGGCGCGCGCGAAGAAGGCGATCTGTCGGCGCCGGCCGAAGGCGCGCGCGAAGACGGCAGCCAGGCGGCGTTGGGGAGCGACTTCGAATGGCCGGCACGAGGTGAAAACGGCCGTAAGACGGCGGCGACAGGGTGCGCGTTCTGGGCGCCGCTGCTGCGAGCGGTCGGGGTGAAGCTCGCCCGCAACCCCAACGTGTACGCCAGCCTCCTAGGGGTCGCGTGGTCTTCCGTGGCAAACAGGTTTGCATGTGCCATGTTGCACAACAGAATTGGTTAATTAGCGAATTTCTCTTAGTACAATATATAGTTGCAACAATTCATCCAATTAGTAATCTAGTGCATGTGTTTGCAATCATATACAATGTAGGTGGCACCTGAAGATGCCAAGCATCATAGATGGCTCGATCGCGATCATGTCAAAGACCGGCATTGGAATGGGAATGTTCAGCATGGGTACGTGATGACCAACCAAATCTAGCTGCATTTATAGCTGTCAAAAAAGTCTACTGCAATTAGATTCCTATTTCAAGATCGGTTTTGCTATCCATTAGTCAAACTTATGTTTCTTTGTTTTCTTCCGAAATAGGCTGCCGCCCTGCTTTATTAATACAGCCAACGTTTCTTTGTTTAAAAATATATTATTCGCTTGCGTTTCTAAAAAGATTACAGGATGTCAACTTTGCGTTTCTAAAAATAGTAATACCTTCATTCCAATTACTAAGATGTACAAGCACTATAAATTTAGATCAACAATGTATATTTTAATTATACAACTGAACACTTATTTCGAATATCAATTCAATGTAATAATTTTGTCACATATAACCCACAATTAGTTGATCCAGTTTATGGTTAAGTTTAACTCTGAAATCCGTGTGCACTTTATTCTTTGTAATGGAGAGGGTGCCACATGTATAGCAACTATCTTTAAAAAAAACAAGTCAATATATAAAATGTAGTTGTTTCATATTAGCATTTTGAATTTGGGGCCGATTATGTTCACAAGAGGAAACGCAGGATATACGCGTCTGGATCTCCACAGAAAATTCATATGTTTTCTATGCGTTACAACTTACAACTAAACAAGTACTATTATCTTCTCTGTTGTACGTTTATGATTACACACAAAAACAACTAAAATTCATAATACCATATTTATGTGCCTTTTCTATTCATGTGTTTTTCAAACCGTGTGGTTTAAAGGGGCACCTAAAGATGCGAGGATTGAGGCATGAAAATTAAGGGTGTGTCTAGGTCCCAGTCGACTGAGACTTAAGCAAGTCTAAGTCAGGTGATATAACATGTAACAAAGAAAAAATAAAGATGAAAAGAAAAGAAAGTTTGCACCGATCCGAACGTAAGATCCTACGAATATAACATCGACTGAGACTTGGTTAAATCTTAGTCGACTGAGACTTAGCAATCCCGGAAAATTAATTCTGATTGTTGCACTGTATAGGCATGTTCATAGGACTACAAGACAAGTTTATCATGTGTGGACTAGGCTGGACCATGTTGAGCTTGGTGTTGAGGTTCATTGCGGCTCCAGCCGCCACCTTAGCTGGAGCCCTAATTCTAGGACTCCGAGGTGACCTTCTACGTGTTACTATCTTACAGGTGATTGAAAATCATATGTTACAATAATGTGCATTGCCTTTTTCTTATAAGAAAAACATTATACTCATACTTCCTTTGATTCCTCTTGATAGGCTGCATTGCCACAGTCTATAGGATCATTTGTCTTCTCGCGAGAATACGACCTGCATTCTGGCGTACTTAGTACCGCGTAAGTAATTGTTAAAGATCACACTATTTAATCAGACTGGATCCCGTTTTTATGTATCCCTCATTTTGGACAAATGCAATTGGTTTTAACTGTATAATGTTAACATATTTCTCAGAACATGCAAGCATGTAACCTCATCATGTAACATGCATAGGAAAATGTCCACTACAACAGCAATCCTGCATAGTAAAAAAACACCTGAACATGAAAACATGCATGAGAATTTCATTGCATTATGTTATTTATAATTAATAAATATTTTGACCTCATTATGCTATTATTTATATCTAATTTTAGTTATCATAATATTTCTTTAAATATTCACGCTCCACATAATCATATCTCATTGAAATATGCATGACATTTCCGGCAACAACGTGTGTGCCTGTGTGGTATCATCTAGTATACAATAATAAGTCAAGCCATTTTTCTTTTGCAGGATCATAATCAGCACATTGGCATCACTGCCAGTGTTAACCGCATATTATCTTGTTTTAGGGCTCGTAATATAAATTATTTTTTTCGTCTCTACTAATTTTTCAGTGCTTTTTCACTGTAATCGAAAATGAAAATTTCTATGTAAGTATAGTTCATGTTAGTGGAAATTACTCCATGTTGCAGCAGAGTTTGTTAAAAGAAAGTTCTCCAAAATGAAGCAAGTTCGGTAAAAATGAAAAGCAAAAGGTATAAGCTTCTCGATCGCAGGGGAGAGGTCATATTCGACGCCTTGTGCGCAATGGCATGCCAGCACTCGCACCAAAGTGAAAGTAGTTCACGACCAATTGTTCTGTTTCGCTCGCTCGCCAGTTTGACGGTTCATTCGTTCGCTCGTTTGCTCGTCAGATTCCTCTCCACAAAAAGGAAAAGAAAAAGACTAAAAGCAGCAAAGCAAATCCCAGCCTTACCCCTTCACTCGTTGCTAGGGACACCCAACGCTTGCGTTTCTCGTTGTTAGGGCATTTCCCACCTTAGTGTTTTGGTGATAATGATAATTCACTTTGCGGGCTAAGCATTGATGTTGGCTTAAACTACGTCGGTATTTCTCCAAAGAGGAAGGGATGATGCAGCACAACAACGGTAGGAAATTTCCCTCAGTGCTGAGACCAAGGTTATCGAACCAGTAGGAGAACCACACAACACCATATAAATAGCACATGCACACAAAGAACAAATACTTGCAACCCGACGTAAGAGAGGGGTTGTCAATCCCTCACGTGTAAAAAGATAGGTAAAATTGTAATAGTTTGGATAAATAGATCTCGCGGGAACGCGAGATGAAATAAATAAATAAAAATTGCAGTAAGGTATTTTTGTATTTTTGGATTAATGGTCTGAAAATAAAAGCACATAAAAATAGATCTCGAAGGCAAATATAATAAAGAAGAGACCCGGGGGGCGTAGATTTCACTAGTGGCTTCTCTCAAGAAAAATAGCATACAGTGGGTAAACAAATTACTGTTGGGCAATTAATAGAACTTCAAATAATCATGACGATATCCAGGCAATGATCATTATATAGGTATCACCTCCAAGATTAGTAGACCGACTCCTGCCCGCATCTACTACTATTACTCCACACATCGACTGCTATAGATAGTGTATTAAGTTCATGGAGAAACGGAGTAATGCAATAAGAACGGTGACATGATGTAGATAAGATCTATTGATGTAGAAATAGACCCCATCTTGTTATCCTTAATAGCAACGGTATATATGTGTCGGTTCCCCTTCTGTCACTGGGATCAAGCACCGTAAGATCGAACCCATCACAAAGCACCTCTTCCCATGGCAAGCAAAATCGATCTAGTTGGCCTAACTAAACCAAAGATTCGAAGAAGAAATACGAGGCTATAAGTAATCATGCATCAAAAGATTCAAATAACTTTCATGGATAAAAACATAGATTTGATCTTAAACTCAAAGTTCATCGGATCCCAACAAACACAGCGCAAAAAGAGTTACATCAAATAGATCCCCAAGAGACCATTGTATTGAGAATCAAGAGAGAGAGAGAGAGAGAGAGAGAGAGAGAGAGAGAGGAAGCCATCTAGCTACTAACTACGGACCCAAAGGTCTACAATGAACTACTCAGGCATCATCGGAGAAGCACCAATGAGGATGATGAACCCCTCCGTGATGGTGTCTAGATTGGATCTCGTGGTTCTGGAACTTGCGGCGGCTGGAATTGATTTTTGTCGACTTCCCTAGGGTTTCTGGAATATTGGGGTATTTATAGAGCAAAGAGGCACCGCGGGAGGCGACCGAGGTGGGCACAACCCACCTGGGCGCACCTGGGCCCCCAGGTGCGCCCTGGTGGGTTGTGCTCCCCTCGGAGCTCCCCTCAGGTACTTTCTTGGCCCAACAGGTGTCTTCTGATCCACAAAAAATCCACAAAAAGTTTCGCTGCGTTTGGACTCCGTTTGATATTGATTTCATGCGATGTAAAAAAGAAGCAGAAAACAGCAATTGGCACTTGGCACTATTTCAATAGGTTAGTCCCAAAAAATAATATAAAGTTCCTATAAAATGATTGTAAAACATCTGAGAATGATAATATAACAGCAAGGAACAATAAAAAAATTATAGATACCTTGGAGTCATATCAGCATCCCTAAGCTTAATTCCTGCCTAACATGATAAAACAAAAAATTTTATGTGGAATGCTGCCTAACATGTTCATCACATATTCTTTTCTTTGTAGCATGGACATTTGGACTTTTATATGATTCAAAACAATAGTCTAGTTTTGACATGAAGACTTTAGTACTCAAGCAAATCAACAAGCAACCATGTCTTCCAAAATATCAACACTAAAGCAAGTTATCCCTAGCCCATTATGCTCAATCATTGATCCATTAATTCATGAAACACACTCGCATATTAGCTACACCCAATGCTCAAGTACGATGATAATGCCCCTTAGTTGGTGCTTTATAAGAGAAGATGGAGACTCAAGTAAAATAAAAATTGCATAAAGTAAATAGAAAGGCCCTTCGTGGAGGGCAGTAGGGATTTGTAGAGGCCCCAGAGCTCAAGGCGACAAAAGTAGAGATAAAAACATTTTGGGTGGCATGCTTTTCCTGTCAACGAAATTGGTCGAGTAGTTCCCAATACTTTCCGTGCTAGATATACCATAGGTGGTTCACAAACATAAAATAAAGTGTATTCCCTTTTCCACATACTTTCACTTTCCATAGCTAACCGTATCCACGGGTGCCTTCCATACCAACACTTACCAAGGAATTTATTATTTGACAACATAAAGTAAATTCAATTTTCACTTCGGGACTGGGCATCTCTAATACCTTTGTCGTACTCTTGTGCAATGAAAAGTGAATAAACACTCATCTTGAGAATAACATATCTAGCATGGAAATATACCAGCCACCCCCCTACCGTTTCATAAGCAGTACGAGCACACAAAAGAAAAATTTATTTTGAAAATTGAGATGGCACATACAAATTTTCTTAGAATGGCAAAAGAATACCGCATATAGGTAGGTATAGTGGACTCATGTGGCAAAAACTGGTTTAAAGGATTTTGGATGCACAAGTAGTGATCATACTTAGTGCAAATGAAGTCTAGCAAAAGATTGGGAAGCATCCAACCAAGAAACGAAAAATCTCATAAGTGAGCATTAAGCATAACTAACACCAAATAATGCACCACAAGTAGGATGTAATTTCATTGCATAACTATTGACTTTAGTGCTTGCATAGGGAATCACAAACCTTAACACCAATATTCTTACTAAAGCATAATTACTCATCAACATGACTCAAAACTATTACAAAGAATCAAGTTTATTCTGTCCAATGATCTTCATGAAAGTTTTTATTATATCCCTCTTGAATATCTATCACTTTGGGACTAATTTCATATGTTGCTTTTGATAGCTCAAACAAATCTAAGTGAAGAACATTAGCATAAAAAATTTCTTCTCTCAAAATAATGTAAGTGAAGCAAGAGAGAATTTCTTCAAAATTTTACTAACTCTCAAATAAATCTAAGTGAAGCATGAGAGAATTTCTTCAAAAATAGTAAAGCACACCATGCTCAAAAAGATATAAAGTGAAGCACTAGAGCAATTCCATAGTTCATAAAGATTTAAGAGAAGCATAGAGAGCAATTCTAACAAGTCATAGCATAATTTTGGCTCCCTCAACTAGGTGTGTCCAACAAGGATAGATGACTTAAAACACAAAGCAAAACAAGCAAAGACTCATATCAAACAAGACGCTCCAAGCAAAACTCATAATATGTGACGAATAAAAATGTAGTTTCAAGTAAAATACCGATGGTTGTTAGAAGAAAGAGGGGATGCTACTCGGGGCATCCCCAAGCTTACTTGCTTGATACTTCTTGATTATTATCTTGGGGTGCCTCAGTCATCCCCAAGCTTAGCCTTTTGCTAATCCTTATTCCTTCATCCATTGCAATCTCACCCAAAACTTGAAAACTTCAATCACACAAAACTCAACAAAACCTTCATGAGATCCGTTAGTATAAGAAAGCAAATCACTACTTTAAGTACTGTTGCAAACCGATTCATATTTTGTTATTGTATTATATCTACTGTATTTTAACTTTTCCATGGCAAAAACTCTTCAAAGGAAACCATAGAATCATCAAAACAAGCACATAACACAACGAAAACAGAATCTGTCAAAAACAAAACAGTCTGTAGTAATTAGGGAACTTCGTATACTTCTGTAACTCCAAAAATTCTGAAAAATTAGGAAAACGTGGGAAATTTATATATACATCTTGTGTAAAAAATTCAGAGCAAAAACACGTTTCTGTGTTCTATTAATTTTTTTTCTGAGTGCAAAAGTTTCTGTCTTTCAACAAGATGAAATCAACTATCACCCAACATGATCCCAAAGGCTTTGCTTGGCACAAACACTAAATTAAACATTAAAAACACAATCATAACAGTGGCATAATTGTGCAAACACTCAAGAACAGAAAGAAAAAGACAAAAATAAATTTTATTCATTGGGTTGCCTCCCAACAAGCGCTATCGTTTTACACCCTTAGCTAGGCATAAGATTTCATTGATGCACACATGAAAGATAAGAATTGAAACAAAGAGAGCATCATGTAGCACGTGACAAACACATTTAAGTCTAACATACTTCCTATGCATAGGAATTTTATAGGCAAACAAATTGTCAAGACAAGAAACATCTAACATATGCAAAGAAGAGGAATAAAACATTGACGATCTCAACATAACGAGAGGTAATTTAGTAACATGAAAATTCCTACAACGATATTTTCCTGTCTCATAATAATTACATGTAGGATCATAATCAAATTCAACAATATAACTATCACATCAAATATTCTCTTGATGATCCACATGCATGCAAAGTTGACACTCTTCCAAAATAGTAGGATTAACATCAACTAAAGTCATGACCTCTCCGAACCCACTTTTATCAATTATTTCATAAGATTGATCACTCCCCAAATATGTGGGATTATTTTTACCTAGAGTTGACACTCTTCCAAACCCACTTTTAATATTATCACAAACATATTCATCATGAAATTAAATACATTTTCAAGATCATAAGAAGAATCACCCCAATCATGATCCTTGTAACAAGTAGTGGACATAGCAAAATTTGCATCCCAAATCTTGGGGTTTTGCATATAATTAACACAATTGACATTAATATAATTTATAATAACATCATTGCAATCATGCTTTTCATTCAAGAAGCTATCATGAATCACTTTATAAATTCGTTCATTTAACACTTCATCACAATTTCCAGATTCATAAATCTCAAGCAAAACTTTATAAAGATAATCTAGTGAACTCAATTCACTAGCAATTGGTTCATCATAATTGGATCTTTTAAAAAGATTAACAAGTGGATGAGGATCAAGATCAATAAATTTTTAGCTAGCAAAGATGCGAGCAAATAGAAGGCACATGGAAACTCAAGCAAACATGAGATCTGACGAGAAAAGGGCAAACAAAAAAGAGGGCGTAAAAAATGGCAATTTTTTGTGAAGTGGGGGAGAGGAAAATGAGAGGCAAATGCAAATAACGAAAATTGCAAGGAAATGAGATTTATGATTAGGAACCTGGTAGATGTTGATGGTGTCTCCCCGGCAACGGCGCCAGAAATTCCTTTTGATGTTGGCTTGAACTACGTCGGTATTTCCCCAAAAAGGAAGGGATGATGCAGCACAACAATGGTAGGTATTTCCCTTAGTGATGAGACCAAGGTTATCGAACCAGTAGGAGAACCACACAACACCACATAAACAACACCTGCACACAAATAATAAATACTTGCAACCCGACGCAAGAGAGGGGCTGTCAATCCCTCACGGGTAAAAAGATAGGTAAAATTGTAGTAGTTTGGATAAATGGATCTTGAGTGAACGCGAGATAAAATAAATAAATAAAAATTGCAGCAAGGTATTTTTGTATTTTTAGATTAATAGATCTGAAAATAAAATCAAATAAAAATAGATCTCGAAGGCAAATATAATAAAGAAGAGACCCGGGGGCCGTAGACTTCACTAGTGGCTTCTCTCAAGAAAAATAGCATACGTTGGGTAAACAAAGTACTGTTGGGAAATTGACAGAACTTCAAATAATCATGACGATATCCAGGCAATGATCATTATATAGGCATCACATCCAAGATTAGTAGACCGACTCCTGCCTGCAGCTACTACTATTACTCCAGACATCGACCGCTATCCAGCATGCATCTAGTGTATTAAGTTCATGCAGAAACAGAGTAATGCAATAAGAACGATGACATGATGTAGATTGATGACCCACAAGTGTAGGGGATCTATCGTAGTCCTTTCGATAAGTAAGAGTGTCGAACCCAACGAGGAGCAGAAGGAAATGACAAGCGGTTTTCAGTAAGGTATTCTCTGCAAGCACTGAAATTATCGGTAACAGATAGTTTTGTGATAAGGTAATTTGTAACGGGTAAGAAGTAATGAAAGTAAATAAGGTGCAGCAAGATGGCCCAATCCTTTTTGTAGCAAAGGACAAGCCTGGAAAAACTCTTATATAGACAAAAGCGCTCTTGACGACACATGGAAATTATCGTCAAGCTAGTTTTCATCACGCTCATATGATTCCCGTTCGTTACTTTGATAATTTGGTATGTGGGTGGACCAGTGCTTGGGTACTGCCCTTTCTTGGACAAGCATCCCACTTATGATTAACCCCTATTTCAAGCATCCGCAACTACAAAAGAAGTATTAAGTTAAACCTAACCATAGCATGAAACATATGGATCCAAATCAGCCCCTTACGAAGCAACTCATAAACTAGGGTTTAAGCTTCTGTCACTCTAGCAACCCATCATCTACTTATTACTACCCAATGCCTTCCTCTAGGCCCAAACAATGGTGAAGTGTCATGTAGTCGACGTTCACATAACACCACTAGAGGGAAGACAACATACATCTCATCAAAATATCGAACGAATACCAAATTCACATGACTACTTATAGCAAGACTTCTCCCATGTCCTCAGGAACAAACATAACTACTCACAAATCATATTCATGTTCATAATCAGAGGGGTATTAATATGCAAATAGGATCTGAACATATAATCTTCCACCGAATAAACCGACTAGCATGAACTACAAGGAGTAATCAACACTACTAGCAACCCACAGGTACCAATCTGAGGTTTTGGGACAAAGATTGGATACAAGAGATGAACTAGGGCTTGAGAGGAGATGATGCTGGTGAAGATGTTGATGGAGATTGACCCCCTCCCGATGAGGGGATCGATGGTGATGAGCATGGTGACGATTTCCCCCTCCCGGAGTGATGTTTCCCCGGCAGAACAGCTCCGCCGGAGCCCTAGATTGGTTCCGCCAAGGTTCCGCCTCGTGGCGGCGGTGTCTCGTCCTGAAAGCTTGCTTATGTTTTTTTCCAGGGTAAAAGATTTCATATAGCAGAAGATGGGCACCGGAGGCCTGCCTGGGGGCCCACGAGGCAGGGGGCGCGCCCCCCACCCTCGTGGACGGTGGGTGGCCCCCCTCTTGTATTTTCTTTGCTCGGTATTTTTTATTAATTCCAAAAATAACTTCCGTGGAGTTTCAGGACTTTTGGAGTTGTGCAGAATAGGTCTCTAATATTTGCTCATTTTCCAGCACAGAATTCCAGCTGCCGGCATTCTCCCTCTTCATGTAAACCTTGTAAAAAAGAGAGAATAGGCATAAGTATTGTGATATAACGTGTAATAACAGCCGATAATGCAATAAATATCAATATGAAAGCATGATGCAAAATGGACGTATCATAGACAAGATCTATTTATGTAGAAATAGACCCCATCTTGTTAGCATTAATAGCAACAATACATACGTGTCGGTTCCCCTTCTGTCACCGGGATCAAGCACCGCAAGATCGAACCCATCACAAAGCACCTCTTCCCATGACAAGAAAAATTGATCTAGTTGGCCTAACTAAATTAAACCAAAGATTCGAAAAAGAAATACGAGGCTATAAGTAATCATGCATATAAGAGATCAAAAAACTCAAATAACTTTCATGGATAAAAACATAGATCTGACCATAAACACTAAGTTCATCGGGTCCCAACAAACACACCGCAAAAAGAGTTACATCAAATAGATCTCCAAGGGACCATTATATTGAGAATCAAGAGAGAGAGAGAGAGAGGAAGCCATCTAGCTACTAACTACGGACCCGAAGGTCTACAATGAACTTCTCACGCATCATCAGAGAGGCACCAATTAGGATGATGAACTCCTCTGTGATGGTGTCTAGATTGGATCTCATGGTTCTGGAACTTGCGGCGGCTGGAATTGATTTTCGTCGACTTCCCTAGGGTTTCTGGAATATTGGGGTATTTATAGAGCAAAGAGGCGCTGCGGGAGGCGGCCGAGGTGGGCACAACCCACCTGGGCGCGCCTGGGCCCCCAAGCGTGCCCTGGTGGGTTGTGCTCCCCTCGGAGCTCCCCTCAGGTACTTTCTTGGCCCAACAGGTGTCTTTTGGTCCAGAAAAATCCACAAAAAGTTTCGCTGCGTTTGGACTCCGTTTGATATTGATTTCCTGCGATGTAAAAAAACAAGCAGAAAACAGCAACTGGCACTTGGCACTATGTCAATAGGTTAGTCCCAAAAAATGATATAAAGTTGCTATAAAATGATTGTAAAACATCCAAGAATGATAATATAACAACATGGAACAATAAAAAATTATAGATATGTTGGAGACGTATCAAGCATGTGCCAAGCTACTCAGGTACACCTTTTTTGGTGTAAGACGGTTAGGCATATTCCCTATGGATGGAAAAGATCGAAGACGGTATCTCCTACATGTTTTATTTCTTTGGTCATAGAAACTCGTACTATTAAGATGGAATCTGCATCAAAAGGTACTGGGTGAATGAAATGCACATACACATTCCATTGCACCCACTATACATGAAGGAAATATGCCCTAGAGGCAATAATAAAGTTGTTATTTATATTTCCTTATTCATGATAAAGGTTTATTGTTCATGCTAGAATTGTATTGATCAGAAACTTAAATACATGTGTGAATACATAAACAAATACTGTGTCCCTAGTAAGCCTCTACTAGACTAGCTCGTTGATCAAAGATGGTTAAGGTTTCCTAACTATAGACATGTGTTGTCATTTGATAACAGGATCACATCATTAGGAGAATGATGTGATGGACAAGACCCATCCGTTAGCTTAGCATATTGATCGTTCAGTTTATTGCTATTGCTTTCTTGATGACAAATACATATTCCTTCGACTATGAGATTATGCAACTCCTAAATACAGGAGGAATACCTTGTGTTCTATAAACGTCACAACGTAACTGGGTGATCATAAAGATACTCTACAGGTATCTCCGAAGGTGTTTGTTGAGTTGGCATTGATCGAGATTAGGTTTTGTCACTCCGAGTATCAGAGAGGTATCTCTGGGCCCTCTCGGTAATACACATTATAAGAATACTTGCAAGCAAAGTGACTAAGGAGTTAGTTGCAAGATGATTTAGTACAAAATGAGTAAAGAGACTTGTCGGGAATGAGAATGAACTAGGTTTGAAGATACCGACGATCGAATCTCGGGCAGGTAACATAACGATGGACAAAGGGAATTACGTATGTTGTCATAAGGTTCGACCGATAAAGATCGTCATAGAATATGTAGGAGTCAATATGGGCATCCAGATTCCGCTATTGGTTGTTGACCAGAGAGGTGTCTCGGTCATGTCTACATAGTTCTCGAACCCGTGTCTGTTGTGTTATAAGAGTTATATGATTTGGTGATTGAATCTTGTTCGGAGTCCCGGATGTGATCACGGACATGAGGAGGAGCTCTGGAATGGTCCGAAGGTAAAGATTGATATATAGGATGACGATATTTGTTTATTTGTTCTGCTGTCAGTTAACTATTTGGTTCTATTCTGCAATATAATGCTTATCTGTTGTGGGTACAATTTTGTATTGTTATGCATGTGAGAAATAAATCTAATTTTGTTGTACTAAATAAATGAGAAACATATAAAATTGCTATATTTCCAAGTTGTTTACATGCTTGGTTTGGTTAATTGGCTTTTCCATGCGTCTCGAATTAATCTGTTGGATCTGTAATTTGTTTATTTTTCATTAACATATTCTACTAATAGTATGCCCTCTCACTTAACCTAATCAAGATTTGCCTTATATGTGTTGCAGGGAAACAATGGAAGGCTCCGAGGTTTACCATCGATGTTTCCACATGCATGGTCCTTTGGCTAACATCATATTATTGTGCAATTGCAGGAATCATTCTACTATTTAGGTTTTTAACAATTTAGTCTTGCACTTGTAGGTCCTGTTGTCAGAGATTTAGATCGACTGATCAACCCATTTGCATATGAGGAAATGAGATGTCCATGAATATCAGTCATGTCGAGAAAATCAGAAATATTGTTAGGATAAAGAAACTTGCGACGAATAATAGCGAGATCTTTGTTTGCACAATGAAGAAGACATCAGTCAACTATAAGATGGTACTAACTCTTTTACCTTGTTTTTTCCTTGTGCCATTTTGAAAATTTAGAACATATATTTATGCATATCTTTGTTTTCAGTCCTTTCCAAAACAGTTCACTTATGATTACGTCTCAAACCATTTGCATGGTCAAGAGGCTTGAAAGTATTCATTCAACACCCACGGTACAATATTGAAGTCTTCCTCAAGAGGATGAAGGTTGGGCGGGCAATTATCCATAGACGCTGGCCTAAAGTTGCAAGGACATTCAACATCACTGAAGGCTCAATATTCTCCTTCCGCTTTACCAATTTTCCAGATGAGATTCATCTGTCTTTTTACCGTGTATGATGCTACTTTGCAAAGGATTTCGATGTTGGATGTGAACTTGGTGCTGTTGTGTAATGACGTAGCTAACTATATGCATATACATATATATATGGTGTAACTGAGTGCTTAAGCTATCTTATGTTGTACTCAGATGTAATTCAACTATGAAATCCTGGTTGCGATAATACGGATATGAAATATATGGTGTGTTTTATATGAAATGTCAATTTTATTATTAAATACATTATCAATAATAGGCCAATTAGCCCGCTTACTGGGGTTTTCTATTGCAGATGGTTTCTCAGAAAACACCATGGGCGATGAACTCAAAGAACCCACATAGTTTCTAAAAAGTTGGCATGCACTAGTAGAAAACAGAGCTTTGGTCCAGGCCTGAAGAGGGCATTAATCCCGGTTCTCATATGAACCGGGACCAATGGGAGCATTAGTCCCGTTTCGTGAGGCCAGGGAGTCGGCCAGGCCTCGGGGCCCATGGTCCTGATTCATCTGACCACATTGGTCCCGGTTCGAGACACGAGCCGGGACCAATGGGCCTCGCTCCTGGCCCATGATGATCCACAAGTGTAGGGGATCTATCGTAGTCCTTTCGATAAGTAAAAGTGTCGAACCCTGATACGTCTCCAACGTATCTATAAACTATGAAGCATTCATGCTATTATATTACCTGTTTTGGATGTTTACGCGCTTTATTATACACTTTTATATTATTTTTGGGACTAACGTATTAACCGGAGGCCCAGCCCATATTGTTGTTTTCTTGCCTATTTCAGTGTTTCGAAGAAAAGGAATATCAAACGGAGTCCAAACGGAATGAAACCTTCGGAAAAGTTATTTTTGGAACAGAAGCAATCCAGGGAACTTGGAGTGCAAGCCAGGGAAGCTTCGAGGAGGCCACGAGATAGGGGGGCGTGCCCTCCACTCTCGTGGGCCCCTCGTGGCTCCCCCGACCAACTTCTTTCGCCTATATATTCCCATATACCCTAAAACCATCGAAGGACAAGATAGATCGGGAGTTCCGCCGCCGCAAGCGTTTGTAGCCACCAAAAACCAATTGGGACCCTGTTCCGGCACCCTGCCGGAGGGGGGAACCTTCACCGGTGGCCATCTTCATCATCCCGGCGCTCTCCATGACGAGGAGGGAGTAGTTCACCCTCGGGGCTGAGGGTATGTACCAGTAGCTATGTGTTTGATCTCTCTCTCTCTCTCTCTCTCTCTCTCTCTCTCTCTCTCTCGTGTTCTCTCTATGGCACGATCTTGATGTATCGCGAGCTTTGCTATTATAGTTGGATCTTATGATGTTTCTCCCCCTCTACTCTCTTGTAATGGATTGAGTTTTCACTTTGAAGTTATCTTATCGGATTGAGTCTTTAAGGATTTGAGAACACTTGATGTATGTCTTGCCGTGCTTATCTGTGGTGACAATGGGATATTCACGTGATCCACTTGATGTATGTTTTGGTGATCAACTTGCGCGTTCCGCCCATGAACCTATGCATAGGTGTTGGCACACGTTTTCGTCTTGACTCTCCGTTAGAATCTTTGGGGCACTCTTTGAAGTACTTTTGTGTTGGTTGAATAGATGAATCTGAGATTGTGTGATGCATATCGTATAATCATGCCCACGGATACTTGAGGTGACAATGGAGTATCTAGGTGACATTAGGGTTTTGGTTGATTTGTGTCTTAATGTGTTATTCTAGTACAAACTCTATGATAGATTGAACGGAAAGAATAGCTTCGTGTTGTTTTACTACGGACTCTTGAATAGATCGAGCAGAAAGGATAACTTTGAGGTGGTTTCGTACCCTACAATAATCTCTTCGTTTGTTTCCGCTATTAGTGGCTTTGGAGTGACTCTTTGTTGCATGTTGAGGGATAGTTATATGATCCAATTATGTTATTATTGTTGAGAGAACTTGCACTAGTGAAAGTATGGACCTTAGGCCTTGTTTCCTACCATTGCAATACCGTTTGTGCTCACTTTTATTATTAGTTACCTTGCTGTTTTTATAATTCAGATTACAAATACCTATATCTACCATCCATATTGCACTTGTATCACCATCTCTTCGCCGAAATAGTGCACATATACAATTTACCATTGTATTGGGTGTGTTGGGGACACAAGAGACTCTTTGTTATTTGGTTGTAGGGTTGTTTGAGAGAGACCATCTTCATCCTACGCCTCCTACGGATTGATAAACCTTAGGTCATTCACTTGAGGGAAATTTGCTACTGTCCTACAAACCTCTGCACTTGGAGGCCCAACAACGTCTACAAGAAGAAGGTTGCGTAGTAGACATCAAGCTCTTTTCTGGCGCCGTTGCCGGGGAGGTGAGGGCTTGAAGGTATATCTTTAGATCTTGCAATCGAATATTTTTGTTTCTTGTTTTATCACTAGTTTAGTTTACAAAAGAAAACTACAAAAAAATGGAATTGAGTTTGCCTCATACGCTTCATCTTTTTAATATCTTTCGTGAGAATGATGGGAAGGAAAATTGTGCTCAAGTGCTAGAAGAAGAATTACATAGAATGCTTGGCATAAAATATGTGAATGATGAGCATGATTGCAATGCTGTTAGTATGAATTCTTTGAATACCCATGATGCTAATGATGTGCAAAGCCACAAGCTTGGGGATGCTATGTTTGATGAAGATGATATGTTTTGTCCCCCAAGTTTTGGTGAGCAAATTTATTATGATGATAGCATGCCTCCTATTTATGATGATTATATTGATGAAACTGGATTTGGAGAGGTCATGACTTTATTTAGTGATGAATCCACTATTTCGGAAGAGGTTCCAATTGATTATGAGAATAAAGTTGCTATCTATGATGATTATTGTGATGACATGTATGCTATGAAGAATAATTATAAACATGAATCTTGTCATCATGATTTTAATTTTCAATTGGATTATGCCTCACATGATAGTTATTTTGTAGAGTTTGCTCCCACTACTATTGATGAGAAGAATTTTGCTTATGTGGAGAGTAGTAAAATTTCTATGCTTGTAGATCATGAAAATAATACTTTATGTGATGGTTATATTGTTGAATTCATTCATGATGCTACTAAAACTTATTACGAGGGAGTAATATATGCTTGTAGGAATTGCAATAATATCAAGTTTCCTCTCTATGTGCTGAAAATCTTGAAGCTATGCTTGTTTTACCTTCCTATGCTAGTTGATTGTTGTTCCCATAAGTTGTTTGCTCACAAAATCTATATGCATAGTAAGTGGGTTAGACTTAAATGTGCTAGTCATATTCTTCATGATGCTCTCTTTATGTTTCAATTCTTATCTTTTATGTGAGCATCATTGAAATCATCATGCCTAGCTAGGGGCGTTAAACGTTAGCGCTTGTTGGGAGGAAACCCAATTTTCATTTTTGTTCCTTGCTTCTTGTTACTGTTTAGTAATAAATAAACCATCTATCCTCTGGTTAGATGTGGTTTTATGTTTTAATTAGTGTTTGTGCCAAGTAAGACCTATAGGATCTTCTTGGATGATAATTATTTGATCTTGCTAAAAAAGACAGAAACTTTCTGCTCACGAAAACAATTGTTAAAAATCACCAGAAAGTGATAAAATACCGATTCCAATTTCATTAGATCAATAATCAAATTATCTAGGTAGTCCTATTTTGGCAGATTTTTCTGAGTTACAGAAGTATACGTTTAATACAGATTATTACAGACTGTTCTGTTTTTGACAGATTCTGTTTTCTATGTGTTGTTTGCTTATTTTGATGAATCTATGAGTAGTATCGGAGGGTATGAACCATAGATAAGTTGGAATACATTAGATATTACATCAATATGAATTTAGAATGAGTTCACAATAGTACCTAAGTGGTGATTTATTTTCTTATACTAACGGAGCTTACGAGTTTTCTGTTGAGTTTTGTGTTGTGAAGTTTTCAAGTTTTGGGTAAAGATTCGATGGACTATGGAATAAGGAGTGGCAAGAGCCTAAGCTTGGGGATGCCCAAGGCACCCCAAGGTAATATTCATGGATAACCAATAGCCTAAGCTTGGGGATGCTCCGGATGGCATCCCCTCTTTCGTCTTCGTTCATCGGTAACTTTACTTGGAGCTATTTTTTATTCACCACATGATATGTGTTTTGCTTGGAGCGTCATTTTATTTTGTTATTATTTGCTTGATGTTATTTAGAATAGTGTTTTGCATCTTTAGTTTCAATAAAAATGTCAAGGATAGCTTTTACCATGCTTATTTTGCAAGTATACATGTTGCTGTTTCAAAACAGAAAGTTTACCGCTGTTGCAAAAATTCCCTAGAAAAGTCAGAATGTGATGAAATGTTGAAACCTTTTGCATAATAAGATCTGATAAATTTACTACAGTGGTAATTTTCTTTCATAATTTTTGGAGTTAGGGAAGTATGATGAATCTTGCATTCTTTACAGACTGTACTGTTTTGGCAGATTGCTGTTATGTTTGCATATGTTTGCTTGTTTAATGATTCTATTTGAGGATAGGAGTATAAAATATGCAGAGGCATTTAGTATGCAATGTTGAATAATAATTTTAGTGATTTTCTACAGTAGAAAATGATAAGGTTTTTGCATTGGTTTATACTAACTTATCTCACGAGTCCTTGTTGAGTTTTGTGTGGATGAAGCTTTTGAGAAATAGAGAAACCGAGATATAAAAGGAATTAAGGAGACACAAAATCTCAAGCTTGAGGATGCCCAAGGAACCCCACGATAATATTTCAAGAAGTCTCAAGCATCTAAGCTTGGGGATGCCCTGGTTGGCATCCCACCTTTCTTCTTCAACAATTATCAGTTAGTATCGGTTGAGCCTAAGTTTTTGCTTCTTTACATGAGTTGTGCTATCCTTGCAATATCATTTTATTTTGCTTTGCTTGCTGTTTGAATAAAATACCAAGATCTGAAATTCTTAAATGAGAGAGAGTCTTCACGTAGTTACATAATTATCTAGCTAATCATTGATCTTCACTTATATCTTTTTGGAGTAGTTTGTCATTTACTCGTGTGCTTCACTTATATCCTATGAGTAAATGGTTGAATGAGTTGAATGTCAAAGATCTGAAATTATATATGTTTCATTTGCTTATCCCATGGGGAGTAATGACTTCACATCTAAGAAGTAGAGGTTGTAAATTTATTGAAGGTTAGCAAGCATTGTATTGGTCATTTGAACAATTCATGAAAGAATATTGAAGGAAGAGAGATTTCACATATAAATATACTATCCTAGACATCTTTTATAATTGTGAGCACTCATTAAGTATGACATGCTAAAGAGTTGATGTTGGACAAGGAAGACAACATAATGGGTTATGTTTTCTCACATCTCAGTTAAACTATATTGTCATGGATCATTCAAACATGTTGAGCTTGCCTTTCCCCCTCATGCTAGCCAAAATTCCTTGTACCAAGTAGAGATACTACTTGTGCTTCCAAATATCCTTAAACCCGGTTTTTGCCATGAGTGTCCACCATACCTACCTATATGCGGTATTTACCTGCCGTTCCAAGTAAATTTGCGTGTGCCAAACTCTAAATCTTCAAATAATAATTTGTTTTGTATGCCCGAATCGCTCATGTAGCGACTAGGCGCTGTCAGTATCTTCCATGCTAGGTGGGTTATTCTCACGATGAGTGGACTCCGCTCATCATTCACGAGAAAAAGGCTGGTAACCGGGATGCCCAGTCCCATGATCAAAAGATCAAAATCAAATAGAAAATAATTGCAAACAAAACACCCCTAGGATTGATGTTAGTTGGAGGCACCCGTTGTTTCGGGCAAGCCATGGATTGATGATTGTTGGTGGAGGGGGAGTAAAAACTTTACCATTCTGTTTGGGAACCGCCTATAATGTATGTAGTATGGAAGATATTGGGAACTCTTGATTGTTATGTTGACAATAAGATCATACCTCTCAAAATTATTTATCTCTATTTCAAAATCGAGCTCTGGCACCTCTGCAAATCCCTGCTTCCCTCTGCGAAGGGCTTATCTTTTATTTTACGTCTTTTACTTTATGCAAGAGTCAAGGTGATCTTCACCTTTCCCTTTTTCATTTTATCCTTTGGCAAGCACCTCGTGTTGGAAAGATCCTGATATATATATCCAATTGGATGTAAGTTAGCATGAACTATTATTGTTGACATCACCCAAAGGTGAATACGTTGGGAGGCGAAACACTAAGCCCCTATCTTTCTCTGTGTTCGATGGATGCTATTTGTTCTAAGAATATGCTTTGAGTGGTAGAAATCATGGAAGACTATATGATAGTTGAGTATGTGGAGTTTGCTAAATCAAAGCTAATGGATTGTAATTGTTTGATGACTAAGAACATAGTTTGCTAGTTTTCAAGAAAGTTTATGGTCTATGCTTTAACATGTCAATAGCTTGTTACTTGATCTTGAGAAGTTTTATGAGATGAACTACTGTTATGACATATAATCATGCT
Organism: Triticum aestivum; assembly: GCF_018294505.1. Classification (NCBI taxonomy): domain Eukaryota; kingdom Viridiplantae; phylum Streptophyta; class Magnoliopsida; order Poales; family Poaceae; genus Triticum; species Triticum aestivum. Next base: position 566,161,891 of record NC_057802.1, read on the forward strand.
AGAAAAGGTGATTGAAATTATCATTGATCAAACTTATGCACCTGCTAGCATTCACACTTCATAAATTCTTTCTTTTATCATTTACCTACTCGAGGACGAGCAGGAGTTAAGCTTGGGGATGCTGATACGTCTCCAACGTATCTATAATTTATGAAGCATTCATGCTATTATATTATCTGTTTTGGATGTTTACAGGCTTTATTATACACTTTTATATTATTTTTGGGACTAACCTATTAACCGGAGGCCCAACCCATATTGCAGTTTTCTTGCCTATTTCAGTGTTTCGAAGAAAAGGAACATCAAACGGAGTCCAAACGGAATGAAACCTTCGGAAAAGTTATTTTTGGAACAGAAGCAATCTAGGGAACTTGGAGTGCAAGCCAGGGAAGCTTCGAGGAGGCCACGAGATAGGGGGCGCGCCCTCCACTCTCGTGGGCCCCTCGTGGCTCCCCCGACCAACTTCTTTCGCCTATATATTCCCATATACCCTAAAACCATCGAAGGACAAGATAGATCGGGAGTTCCGCCGCCGCAAGCCTCTATAGCCACCAAAAACCAATCGGGACCCTGTTCCGGCACCCTGCCGGAGGGGGGAACCTTCACCGGTGGCCATCTTCATCATCCTGGCGCTCTCCATGACGAGGAGGGAGTAGTTCACCCTCGGGGCTGAGGGTATGTACCAGTAGCTATGTCTTTGATCTCTCTCTCTCTCTCGTGTTCTCTCTATGGCACGATCTTGATGTATCGCGAGCTTTGCTATTATAGTTGGATCTTATGATGTTTCTCCCCCTCTACTCTCTTGTAATGGATTGAGTTTTCACTTTGAAGTTATCTTATCGGATTGAGTCTTCAAGGATTTGAGAACACTTGATGTATGTCTTGCCGTTCTTATCTGTTGTGACAATGGGATATTCACGTGATCCACTTGATGTATGTTTTGGTGATCAACTTGCGGGTTCCGCCCATGAACCTATGCATAGGGGTTGGCTCACGTTTTCGTCTTGACTCTCCGGTAGAATCTTTGGGGCACTCTTTGAAGTACTTTTGTGTTGGTTGAATAGATGAATCTGAGATTGTGTGATGTATATCGTATAATCATGACCACAGATACTTGAGGTGACAATGGAGTATCTAGGTGACATTAGGGTTTTGGTTGATTTGTGTCTTAAGGTGTTATTCTAGTACGAACTCTATGATAGATTGAACGGAAAGAATAGCTTCATGTTATTTTACTACGGACTCTTGAATAGATCGAGCAGAAAGGATAACTTTGAGGTGGTTTCGTACCCTAGCATAATCTCTTCGTTTGTTCTCCGCTATTAGTGGCTTTGGATTGACTCTTTGTTGCATGTTGAGGGATAGTTATATGATCCAATTATGTTATTATTGTTGAGAGAACTTGCACTAGTGAAAGTATGGACCTTAGGCCTTGTTTCCTACCATTGCAATTCCGTTTGTGCTCACTTTTATTATTAGTTACCTTGCTGTTTTTATAATTTCAGATTACAAATACCTATATCTACCATCCATATTGCACTTGTATCACCATCTCTTCGCCAAACTAGTGCACCTATACAATTTACCATTGTATTGGGTGTGTTGGGGACACAAGAGACTCTTTGTTATTTGGTTGCAGGGTTGTTTGAGAGAGACCATCTTCATCCTACGCCTCCCACGGATTGATAAACCTTAGGTCATCCACTTGAGGGAAATTTGCTACTGTCCTACAAACCTCTACACTTGGAGGCCCAACAACGTCTACAAGAAGAAGGTTGCGTAGTAGACATCAAACCCAACGAGGAGCAGAAGGAAATGACAAGCGGTTTTTAGTAAGGTATTCTCTGCAAGCACTGAAATTATCGGTAACAGATAGTTTTGTGAGAAGGTAATTCGTAGCGGGTAACAAGTAACAAAAGGAAATAAGGTGCAGCAAGGTGGCCCAATCCTTTTTGTAGCAAAGGACAAGCCTGGAAAAATTCTTATATAAAGGAAAACGCTCCCGAGGACACATGGGAATTATCGTCAAGCTAGTTTTCATCACGCTCATATGATTCGCGTTTATTGCTTTGATAATTTGGTAGGTGGGTGGACCGGTGCTTGGGTACTGCCCTTTCTTGGACAAGCATCCCACTTATGATTAACCACCATTGCAAGCATCCGCAACTACAAAAGAAGTATTAAGGTAAACCTAACCATAGATTGAAACATATGGATCCAAATCAACCCCTTACGAAGCAACGCATAAACTAGGGTTTAAGCTTCTGTCACTCTAGCAACCCATCATCTACTTATTACTTCCCAATGCCTTCCTCTAGGCCCAAACAATGGTGAAGTGTCATGTAGTCGACGTTCACATAACACCACTAGAGGAAAGACAACATACATCTCATCAAAAATATCGAACGAATACCAAATTCACATGAATACTTATAACAAGACTTCTCCCATGTCCTCAGGAACAAACATAACTACTCACAAATCATATTCATGTTCATAATCAGAGGGGTATTAATATGCATATAGGATCTGAACATATGATCTTCCGCCGAATAAACCAACTAGCATCAACTACAAGGAGTAATCAACACTACTAGCAACCCACAGGTACGAATCTGAGGTTTTGGGACAAAGATTGGATACAAGAGATGAACTAGGGTTTGAGAGGAGATGGTACTGGTGAAGATGTTGATGGAGATTGACCCCGTCCCGATGAGAGGATCGATGGTGATGACGATGGTGACGATTTCCCCCTCCCGGAGGGATGTTTCCTCGGCAGAAAAGCTCCGCCAGAGCCCTAGATTGGTTCCGCCAAGGTTCCGCCTCGTGGCTGCGGTGTCTCGTCCTGAAAGCTTGCTTATGATTTTTGCCAGTGTAAAAGACTTCATATAGCAGAAGATGGGCACCAGAGGCTTGCGAGGGGGGCCACGAGGCAGGGAGGGGCCCCACCCTCGTGGACGATGGGTGGCCCCCCTCTGGGATTTTCTTTGCTCAGTATTTTTTATTAATTCCAAAAATAACTTCCGTGGTGTTTCAGGACTTTTGGAGTTGTGCAGAATAGGTCTCTAATATTTGCTCCTTTTCCAGCCCAGAATTCCAGCTGCCGGCATTCTCCCTCTTCGTGTAAACCTTGTAAAATAAGAGAGAATAGGCATAAGTATTGTGATATAATGCGTAATAACAGCCCATAATGCAATAAATATCGATATAAAAGCATGATGCAAAATGGACGTATCAACTCCCCCAAGCTTAGACCTCGCTTGTCCTCAAGTGGAAGCCGATAACGAAAAATATGACCACATGTTTAGATATAGAGGTGTCGATAAAATAAAATACGGACATGAGGGCATCATGATCATTCTTATAACAGCAACATATTTTTTTTTGTCATATGATTTCTTATGCCCAAGTAATAATCTATCCACAATGTCAGGTATGAATCAGAAACTTCATTCAGGACTAACAAACTCTGCTCTCGGTCATTGAAGCAATTGCAATTTATCATAACATCGGAAAGAGTCAATATAAGAGCTTTTCAGCAAGTCCACATACTCAACTATCATTTAGTCTTTCACAATTGCTAACACTGACGCAATACTTATGGGTATGAAGTTTTAATTGGACACAGAGAAAGATAGGGGCTTATAGTGTTGCCTCCCAACCTTTTACCTCAAGGGTAATGTCAACAATAATAGTTCATGCTAACTTACATCCAATTGGATATATATATCAGGATCTTTCCAACACAAGGTGATTGCGAAAGGATAAAATGTAAAAAGGAAAGGTAAATATCACCATGACTCTAGTAAAAGGTATAAGACAAAAGTAAAAGATAGGCCCTTCGCGGAGGGAAGCAGATGTTGTCATGTGCTTTTATGGTTGGATGCACGAAATCTTAATGCAAAAGAATGTCACTTTATATTGCCACTTGTGATATGGACCTTTATTATGCAGTCTATCGCTTTTATTGCTTCCACATCACAAGATCGTATAAAGCTTATTTTCTCCACACTAATAAATCATACATATTTAGAGAGCAATTTTTATTGCATGCAGCATGACAACTTACTTGAAGGATCTTACTCAATCCATAGGTAGATATGGTGGACTCTCATGGCAAAACCAGGTTTAAGGATATTTTGGAAGCACAAGTAGTATCTCTACTTGGTGCAAAGAATTTGGCTAGCATGAGGGGGAAAGGCAAGCTCAACATGTTGGATGATCCATGACAATATACTTTATTTCGGTTATAAGAAAACATAACCCATTACGTTGTCTTCCTTGTCCAACATCAACTCTTTAGCATGTCATATTTTAATGAGTGCTCACAATCATAAAAGATGTCAAAGATAGTATATTTATATGTGAGAACCTCTCTTTCTTTATTACTTCCTATTAATTGCAACGATGACCAAAACTATGTTTGTCAACTCTCAACAACTTTTATTAATCATACTCTTAATATGTGAAGTCATTACTCTCCATAAGATCCATATGATCTCTTTATTTCTTTCTTTTTCTTTTATTCCCTCAAGATCATAGCAAGATATCAAAGGCCTTGACTCAAGACAAATCTTTATTATATATAGCTTACGGACTCGATTACATAGAGGGATCATAAAGCAAAACTCAAAACTAGATCATTCTAAAAATTTATTCTACTAGATCAAGATATTACTAAAAGGAACGAACTAAGAAAAACAGTAAAGATTGGAGTGTGATGGTGATACGATACCGGGGCAAGTCCCCCAAGCTTGGCAGTTGCCAAGGGGAGTGCCCATACCCATGTGTTTATGTCTCCTTCTTCGGAGGTGGTGATGATGGAGTTGTTGATGATGTAGGCTTGTCGTCCATCTTCCAAGGCATAGGCTCACCATCATAGAAGGATGATCGAGTCTCCGGGATCCTCAAATCTATAGCCAAACTCATCCTCTTGAATCTATATTCATACTCACAGTTTTGGTTTTGCAGGTCATAGATCTGGGCTTGGAGGTGCTCGATTTTCTCATGAAGCTTGAAGATGGTCTCCCCAATGTTCTTGGCATCCAGCTTGTGGTTGTTGGTGAACTCCGCGATCATCATGTTGTTGGCGTTGAGTCCGCATTCCACCATCCCTTGGCACTTGAAAACTTGTTGTTCCATTCCACCACCTTCTCAAAAAACTTGTCCTTGGGGGCGCTTGAAGACGTCATGGTGATCTAGATCTGTCAGCAAAACAGCTCGAAACAAAAGCAGAGGATTTTGTCGTGGTACAGTCGTCAAAACCTTCGGGGGATTATATAATGAATTTTTACCGACTAAGAAGTATCTTGCAAGAAAATGGAGTCCGAAGAGCACACGAGGTGCCCACGAGGCAGGGGGCGCGCCCAGGGGGTAGGGTGCGCACTCCACCCTCGTGGACGCCTCGTGTCCTTCCCGGACTACTTCTTATTTTCCTATTTTCTTAAATATTCCAAAACGGAGAAAAATTGCCATTAGAACTGTTTTGGGGCGGTTTACTTACCGTACCATATACCTACTCCTTTTCGGAGTCTGAAGCATTCTGGAAAGTGTCCCTTATGTATTCCTCCAGGGTTATGGTTTCAATAACATTGGCTTCAACATTTCTGGGATTACCTGAGATATAATGTTTGATTCTTTGACCGTTCACCACCTTCGAATTTGTGCCTTCGAAGTTGTTGATTTTTATGGCACCGGAACGATAGACCTCCTCGATAATGTAAGGACCTTCCCATTTAGAGAGGAGTTTTCCTGCAAAAAATCTTAAACAAGAGTTGAAAAGCAACACATAATCACCTACGTTAAACTCACACTTTTGTATCCTTTTGTCATGCCATCTTTTTAATTTTTCTTTAAACAGTTTGGCATTCTCATAGGCCTAGGTTCTCCATTCATCAAGTGAGCTAATGTCAAATAACCTCTTCTCACCGGCAAGTTTGAAATCATAATTGAGCTCTTTAATGGCCCAATATGCCTTATGTTCTAGTTCGAGAGGTAAGTGACATGCTTTTCCATAAACCATTTTATATGGAGACATACCCATAGGATTTTTATATGCAGTTCTATAAGCCCATAATGCATCATCAAGTTTTTTGGTCCAATTCTTTCTAGATCTATTAACAGTCTTTTGCAAAATTAATTTGAGCTCTCTATTACTCAGTTCTACTTGGCCACTAGATTGTGGGTGATATGGAGATGCAATTCTATGATTAACATCATACTTAGCAAGCATTTTACGAAAAGCACCATGAATAAAATGTGAACCACCATCAGTCATTAGGTATCTAGGGACTCCAAACCTCGGAAAAATATCTTCTTTAAGCATCTTAATAGAGGTGTTATGATCAGCACTCCTAGTTGGAATAGCTTCTACCGACTTAGTAACGTAATCAACAACAACTAAAATATGTGTATACCCATTAGAGGAAGCAAACGGTCCCATATAGTCAAAGCCCCAAACATCAAATGGTTCAATAACAAGTGAATAATTCATAGGCATTTCTTGACGTCTACTGATATTACCAATTCTTTGACATTCATCACAAAACAAGACAAACTTACGGGCATCTTTGAAGAGAGTAGGCCAATAAAAACCGGATTGCAATACCTTATGCGCAGTTCTATCTCCAGCGTGGTGTCCTCCATAAGCCTCGGAGTGACACTTGTGTAGGATCTGTTCCTGTTCATGCTCAGGTACACAACGTCTAATAACACCATCTACACCTTCTTTATAAAGGTGTGGGTCATCCCAGAAGTAATGTCTTAAATCATAGAAAAACTTTTTCTTTTGCTGGTATGTGAAACTAGGTGGTATAAATTTGGCAACAATGTAATTAGCATAATCAGCATACCATGGAGCAGTACGAGAAGCATTTATGACAGCTAATTGTTCATCAAGAAAGCTATCATCAATAGGTAGTGGGTCATCAAGAACATTTTCTAACCTAGACAAGTTGTCTGCAACGGGGTTCTCAGCTCCCTTTCTATCAATAATATGCAAGTCAAATTCTTGTAGTAGGAGAACCCATCTAATAAGTCTAGGTTTAGCATCTTTCTTTTCCATAAGATATTTAATAGCAGCATGATCAGTGTGAACAGTTACTTTAGAGTCAACAATATAAGGTCTAAACTTATCACAAGCAAATACAACTGCTAAAAATTCTTTTTCAGTAGTAGCATAATTTCTCCGGGCACTGTCTAGAGTTTTACTAGCATATTGGATAACATTTAATTTCTTACCAACTCTTTGTCCTAGAACAGCACCTACAGCATACTCACTAGCATCACACATAACTTCAAAGGGTAAATTCCAATCAGGTGGCTGAACAATAGGTGCAGAAATCAAAGCTTTCTTTAAGTATTTCAAATGCTTCTACACAATCATCATCGAAGAGAAAATGAATATATTTTTGTAAGAGATTAGTTAGAGGCCTAGAAATTTTAGAGAATTCCTTAATAAACCTCCTATAAAAACCGGCATGACCAAGGAAACTTCTTATACCTTTAATGTCCTTGGGACATGGCATCTTTTCAATAGCATCAACTTTAGCTTTATCAACTTCAATACCTCTTTCAAAAATTTTATGCCCCAAGACAATGCCTTCATTAACCATAAAGTGACATTTTTCCCAATTAAAGACAAGATTAGTTTCTTCACACCTCTGCAAAACTCGATCAAGGTTGCTCAAGTAATCATCAAAAGAAGATCCATAAACAGAGAAATCATCCATGAAAACCTCAACAATCTTTTCACAAAAGTCATAGAATATAGCCATCATGCATCTTTGAAAGGTAGCAGGTGCATTACATAAACCAAAAGGCATACGTCTATAAGCAAAAGTACCGAAAGGGCAAGTAAAAGTGGTCTTTTCTTGATCCTCTTTTAACACAGGTATTTGAGAGAAACCAGAGTAACCATCTAGAAAGCAAAAATGTGTATATTTGGATAATCTTTCTAGCATTTGATCAATAAAAGGCAAAGGGTAATGATCTTTTTTAGTAGCTTTATTTAATTTGCGGAAATCAATTACCATCCTATAACCTGTAACAATTCTTTGCAGGATCAATTCATCTTTATCATTAGGAATGACAGTAATACCTCCCTTCTTAGGGACATAATGGACATGACTTACCCACTAACTATCAGCAACGGGATAAATTATACCTGCCTCCAAGAGCTTTAGTATTTCTTTTCTTGTCACTTCTTTCATCGTAGGGTTTAACTGTCGTTGGTGATCAACAACTGGTTTGGCATCTTTCTCCAATTTTATTTTGTGTTGGCATAGAGTGGGACTAATGCCCTTAAGATCATCAAGAGTAGCAGCACGGTGCTTCTTCAGAGTTTTCAATAATTTCTCCTCTTCCTGCTCAGAAAGGTTAGCACTAATAATAACAGGATATATCTTCTTTTCTTCAAGATAAGCATATTTAAGAGTATCAGGTAGTGGTTTAAGCCCAAACACGGGATCACCCTTGGGTGGTGGAGGATCCCCTAGAATTTCAACAAGCAAGTTGTGTTTCAAAATAGGTCCCTGCTTAAAGAATACTTCATCTATCTCCCTTCTTTCATTCATAAACATATCATTTTCATGGTCTAGCAAATATTGTTCTAAAGGATCATTAGGAGGCACGACAATAGAAGCAAGACCAATAATTTCATCCTTACTAGGCAACTCTTTATCATGGGGTTGTCTACGAAATTTAGTAAAGTTAAAGTCATGAGACATATCCCCTAACCCAATCGTAACAATATCCTTTTCGCAATCTATCCTAGCATTAACAATATTCAAGAAGGGTCTACCAAATATAATGGGACAAAAGTCATCTTGTGGGGAACCAAGAACAAGAAAATCAGCAGGATATTTAACTTTCCCACACAAGACTTCAACATCTCTAACAATCCCAACTGGTGAAATAGTATCTCTATTGGCAATCTTAATTATAACATTGATTTCTTCTATCTCAGCAGGTGCAATATCATGCACAATTTCTTTGTATAAGGAATGAGGTATTACACTTGCCCTAGCACCCATATCACATAAGCCATGATAACAATGATCTCCTATTTTAACAGAAATAACAGGCATGCCTACAAGGTCTATGTTTATTTTTAGTATCGGGTCTAGCAATTCTAGCAGCTTCATCCCAGAAGTAAATAACATGCCCATCAATATTATCAGCCAAGAGATCTTTAACCATAGCAATACTAGGTTCAACTTTAATTTGCTCAGGTGGTGTAGGTGTTCTAGTATTACTCTTACGAACCACAGTTGAAGCTTTAGCATGATCCTTTATCCTAACAGGGAAAGGTGGTTTCTCAATATAGGTAAAAGGAACAATACGATCATTATAAGTGATAGTCTTTTCTTCAACTTTAATAGGTGCAACTACTTTTACTTCAATGGGAGGATTATATTTAAACCACTTCTCCTTAGGGAGGTCAACATGAGTAGAAAATGATTCACAAAAAGAAGCTACTATCTCAGAGTCAAGTCCATATTTAGTGCTAAATTCACAAAAAGCATCGGCATCCATAAAAGATTTAACACAATCAAACTTAGGTGTTATACCTGACTCTTTACCTTCTTCAAGATCCCAATCTTCTGAGTTGCATTTAATTCTTTCCAATAAATCCCATTTGAATTCAATAGTCTTCATCATAAAAGATCCAGTACAAGAAGTATCGAGCATGGAGTGATTATTGAGAGAAAGCCGAGCATAAAATTTTTTGAATAATAATTTCTCTTGAGAGCTCATGATTGGGGCATGAATATAACATTGACTTAAGCCTCCCCCAAGCTTGAGCGATGCTTTCTCCTTCGCGAGGCCAAAAATTATATATATAATTACGATCACGATGAACAAGATGCATGGGATAAAACTTCTGATGAAATTCCAATTTCAATCGGCTGTAGTTCCATGATCCCATATCATCACATAGCCTAAACCATGTCAATGCCTTTCCCTTCAAAGATAAAAGGAAGACCTTCTTCTTGATAACATCCTCGGGCATACCTGCAAGCTTAAATAATCCACAAACTTCATCCACATAGATTAGGTGCAAATCGGGATGCAATGTTCCATCTCCTGTAAAAGGATTAGCTAGCAGTTTCTCTACCATACCCGAAGGAATTTCAAAGTAAACATTTTCAGTAGGTTGAGGAGCAACTCTTTTCTCTACTGGTCGGGGTGAAGATACCCCGAACAAGCCCCTCAAAGGATTACTTTCCATAGTAACAAGTGACAGTAAATTTCAGCACACTATATAAAGTTTTCCTTACCAAGTTCCACTTACCAAAGGCGCTTCCCTCCCCGGCAACGGCGCCAGAAAAGAGTCTTGATGACCCACAAGTGTAGGGGATCTATCGTAGTCCTTTCGATAAGTAAGAGCGTCGAACCCAACGAGGAGCAGAAGGAAATGACAAGTGGTTTTCAGTAAGGTATTCTCTGCAAGCACTGAAATTATCGGTAACAGATAGTTTTGTGATAAGGTAATTCGTAACGGGTAACAAGTAACAAAAGGAAATAAGGTGCAGCAAGGTGGCCCAATCCTTTTTGTAGCAAAGGACAAGCCTGGACAAATTCTTATATAAAGGAAAACGCTCCCGAGGACACATGGGAATTATCATCAAGCTAGTTTTCATCACGCTCATATGATTCGCGTTTATTGCTTTGATAATTTGGTATGTGGGTGGACCGGTGCTTGGGTACTGCCCTTTCTTGGACAAGCATCCCACTTATGATTAACCCCTATTGCAAGCATCCGCAACTACAAAAGAAGTATTAAGGTAAACCTAACCATAGCATGAAACATATGGATCCAAATCAGCCCTTACGAAGCAACGCATAAACTAGGGTTTAAGCTTCTGTCACTCTAGCAACCCATCATCTACTTATTACTTCCCAATGCCTTCCTCTAGGCCCAAACAATGGTGAAGTGTCATGTAGTCGACGTTCACATAACACCACTAGAGGAAAGACAACATACATCTCATCAAAAATATCGAACGAATACCAAATTCACATGACTACTTATAACAAGACTTCTCCCATGTCCTCAGGAACAAACATAACTACTCACAAATCATATTCATATTCATAATCAGAGGGGTATTAATATGCATATAGGATCTGAACATATGATCTTCCACCGAATAAACAAACTAGCATCAACTACAAGGAGTAATCAACACTACTAGCAACCCACATGTACAAATCTGAGGTTTTGGGACAAAGATTGGATACAAGAGATGAACTAGGGTTTGAGAGGAGATGGTGCTGGTGAAGATGTTGATGGAGATTGACCCCCTCCCTATGAGAGGATCAATGGTGATGACGATGGTGACGATTTCCCCCTCCCGGAGGGATGTTTCCCCGGAAGAACAGCTGTGCCGGAGCCCTAGATTGGTTCCGCCTCGTGGCGGCGGTGTCTCGCCCCGAAAGCTTGCTTATGATTTTTTCCGGGGTAAAAGACTTCATATAGCAGAAGATGGGCACCGGAGGCTTGACAGGGGGCCCACGAGGCAGGGGGCCGCGCCCAGAGGGGTGGGGCGCGCCCCCACCCTCGTGGACGGTGGGTGGCCCCCCTTGATAACCCACAAGTGTAGGGGATCGCAACAGCTTTCAAGGGTAGAGTATTCAACCCAAATTTATTGATTCGACACAAGGGGAGCCAAAGAATATTCTCAAGTATTAGCAGTTGAGTTGTCAATTCAACCACACCTGGATAACTTAGTATCTGCAGCAAAGTGTTTAGTAGCAAAGTAATATGATAGTAATGATAACGATAGTAAAAGTGATATTTTTGGGTTTTGTAGTGATTGTAACAGTAGCAACGGTAAAGTAAATAAGCGAAGAACAATATGTGAAAAGCTCGTCGGCATTGGATCAGTGATGCATAATTATGTCGGATGCGATTCCTCATGCAATAGTTATAACCTAGGGTGACACAGAACTAGTTCCAGTTCATCAATGTAATGTAGGCATGTATTCCAAATATAGTCATACGTGCTTATGGAAAAGAACTTGCATGACATCTTTTGTCCTACCCTCCCGTGGCAGCGGGGTCCTAACGGAAACTAAGGTATATTAAGGCCTCCTGTTAATAGAGTATCGGAACAAAGCATTAGCACTTAGTGAATACAAGAACTCCTCAAACTACAGTCATCACCGAGAAGTATCCCGATTATTGTCACTTCGGGGTTGTCGGATCATAACACATAATAGCTGACTATAGACTTGCAAGATAGGATCAAGAACTCACATATATTCATGAAAACATAATAGGTTCAGATCTGAAATCATGGCACTCGGGCCCTAGTGACAAGCATTAAGCATAGCAAAGTCATAGCAACATCAATCTCAGAACATAGTGGATACTAGGGATCAACCCTAACAAAAATAACTCGATTACATGATAAATCTCATCCAACCCATCATCGTCCAGCAAGCCTACGATGGAATTACTCACGCACGGCGGTGAGCATCATGAAATTGGTGATGGAGGATGGTTGATGATGATGACGGCGACGAATCCCCCTCTCTGGAGCCCCGAACGGACTCCAGATCAGCCCTCCCGAGAGAGATTAGGGCTTGGCGGCGGCTCCGTATCGTAAAACGCGATGAAACTTTCTCTCTGATTTTTTTCTCCGCGAAACGGAACATACAAAGTTGGAGTTTAGGTCGGTGGATCTCCAGGGGGCCCACGAGACAGGGGCGCGCGCCCAGGGGAGGGGCACGCCCCCCACCCTTGTGGACAGGGTGTGGGCCCCCTGGCCTTGATTCTTTCGCCAGTATTTTTCTTATTTTCCAAAAATAATCTCCATGGATTTCCAGGTCATTCCGAGAACTTTTGTTTCTGCACAAAGATAACACCATGGCAATTCTGCTGAAAATAGCGTCAGTCCGGATTAGTTTCATTCAAATCATGCAAGTTAGAGTCCAAAACAAGGGCAAAAGTGTTTGGAAAAGTAGATACGTTGGAGACGTATCAACTCCCCCAAGCTTAAACCTTTGCTTGTCCTCAAGCAATTCAGTTGACAGACTGAAAGTGATAAAGAAAAACTTTTACAAACTCTGTTTGCTCTTGTTGTTGTAAATATGTAAAGTCAGCATTCAAGTTTTCAGCAAAGATTATGAACTAACCATATTCACAATAACACTTAGGTCTCATGTTTACTCATATCAATGGCATAATCAACTAGCGAGCAATAATAATAAAACTCAGATGACAACACTTTCTCAAAACAATCATAATATGATATGACAAAATGGTATCTCGCTAGCCCTTTCTGAGACCGCAAAACATAAAGCAGAGCACCTTTAAAGATCAAGGACTGACCAAACATTGTGATTCATGGTAAAAGAGATCCAGTCACGTCATACCCAATATAAACTAATAGTAATGCATGCAAATGACAGCAGTGCTCTCCAGCGGGTGCTTTTTAATAAGAGGGTGATGACTCAACATAAAAGTAAATAGATAGACCCTTCGCAGAGGGAAGCAGAGATTTGTAGAGGTGCCAGAGCTCGGTTTTAAAGAAGAGATAAATAATATTTTGAGCGGCATACTCTCACTGTCAACATAACAACCAAGAGATGGCGATATCTTCCATGCTACACACATTATAGGCGGTTCCCAAACAGAATGGTAAAGTTTATACTCCCCCTCCACCAACAAGCATCAATCCATGGCTTGCTCGAAACAATGAGTGCCTCCAGCTAACAAGAGTCCCGGGGGAGTTTTGTTTGCAATTATTTTTATTTGATTTGCTTAAAGCATGGGACTGGGCATCCCGGTGACCAACCATTTTCTCGTGAGTGAGGAGCGGAGTCCACTGCTCTTGAGAATAACCCGCCTAGCATGGAAGATACAAACAGCCCTAGTTGATACGTGAGCTATTCGAGCATGCAAAACAGAATTTCATTTGAAGGTTTGGAGTTTGGCACATACAAATTTACTTGGAATGGCAGGTAGATACCGCATATAGGAAGGTATAGTGGACTCATAAAGCAGTATTCCCGCTTAGTACAGATGAAGGCTAGCAAAAGACTAGGAAGCGACCAACTGAGAGAGCGACAACATTCATGAACATGCATTAAAATTAATCAACACTGAGTGCAAACATGAGTAGGATATAATCCACCATGAACATAAATATCGTGAAGGCTATGTTGATTTTGTTTCAACTACATGCGTGAACATGTGCCAAGTCGAGTCACTCAATTCATTCAAAGGAGGATACCACCCTATCATACCACATCACAACCATTTTAATAGCATGTTGGCACGCAAGGTAAACCATTATAACTCATAGCTAATTAAGCATGGCATAAGCAACTATAATCTCTAATTGTCATTGCAAACATGTTTATTCATAATAGGCTGAATCAGGAACGATGAACTCATCATATTTACAAAAACAAGAGAGGTCGAGTTCATACCAGCTTCTCTCATCTCAATCAGTCCATCATATATCGTCATTATTGCCTTTCACTTGCACGACCGAACGGTGTGTATAATAATAATAGTGCACGTACATTGGACTAAGCTGGAATCTGCAAGCATTCAATTCAAGAGAGAAGACAAAGTAATATAGGCTCTTGGTTAAATTAACAATCATGCATATTGGAGCCACTAAACATTTTCATTATGGTCTTCTCCTCTCGACCCCCAAAAGAAAGAAAAGAAATAAAACTATTTACACGGGAAGGCTCCCAACAAGTAAAAGAAGAATGAGAAATCTTTTTGGGTTTTCATTTTAATTACTACTACAAGCATGGAAATTAAACTAACTAATTTTTTTTCTTAAGGTTTATAAACACACAAGAAGAAAGCTAGAAAAATAAATTAAACTAGCATGGATAGTACAATGAAAAAGTATGAGCACCGACAACTAGGATAAGTGTGTGAACATGAATGTAAAGTCGGTGAGAAATACGTACTCCCCCAAGCTTAGGCTTTTGGCCTAAGTTGGTCTAATTACAAGGATAGCCTGGCTGATATCCAAAGTTATAACTGGGGTCGTATTGAGATGCAGCAGCCAATGCCTCCTGAGCTGCGGCATGTTGGCGAGCTGCCTCCGCTCTCCTCTCGCATTCGTTTGCCTCCTTCCTGGTTACAACATATCTTCGTTTTGCCTGGTAATCAAAAAGGGAAGGAGCAGGGAGAGTAATATGGACAGCGCGACGTCTGTCAAAGATTAGTCGATACTGGAGGAATTGTTCATTCCTCTCAAGAAAATGATGACTGACCATAGGGTCATAATCTAAATAAGCAAGAGGCAACTCCATATCACCCTCATGTGGAGGTATACCAAGATAATTAGCAACACGGGTTGCATAAATCCCTCCAAATAAATCTCTAGCTAAACCATTATTATGCAACCTACGTGCAACAATTGCCCCCAAGTTGTAATATTTATTACCTAATACAGCACTCTTGAGGACACAAAGATCAGGGACACACATGTGACAAGCTTCATCTTTATCATTAATGCATCTACCAATGAAAAGAGCAAAATAATGTATAGCAGGAAAATGAATGCTCCCTATGGTAGCTTGTGCTATATCCCTAGATTCTCCCACAGTTATACTAGCAAGAAAGTCTTTATATTCATATTTACGGGGTTCATTAACACTACCCCACTGCAGGAGTTTGCAAGCAGTAGTGAAATCTTCTAAGTCCATGGTATAGGATTGATCATATATATCAAACAGGACAGTTTGAGAATTACGCGAAGATGAAAATTTAAACCTTCTCACGAATGAATCAGTCAAATAATAGTACTGAGGACACTTATCTTGCATGAAGTCCTCAAGATCGGCGTTACGCACATATGCATCAAATTCATTCTTAATGCCTGCATTGACCATAAATTCTTCTGACGACCATTCACAAGGCCGCACGTAAGCTTCCCTTGGTGGTTCATCGTCTTGCTCACGCATTGCGCACCTGGGTGCTTGCTTTCTTGAAGAACCACCTTGATACATCTTCCTAGACATATTTCTTCCTCTGAAAAATTTCTGAAATTTTTAGTAACTTCAAAATAAAAGTGAATCAAACTAAACAAGATTGATAGCAACTACTCCTACAAGTGCCTAGAGCCTATATCATGCATTATAATTACTTGGGACCTCATAAATTTGACATGCAAGCTCAAGAACAGGGTCACCTATGCAGCAAAAATTTTCAATGAATAAAGCACTAGAACAAAAAATAATTGGACCATTGGAGGAGCCACATATCAAGGAACAATCTCCCAAAGCAGTTTTGTGAATAGAGCTTTGAGCAAGGAGATCGAAAATCGCAGCAAAATGAGCTAGAACTCGTGCTTGAGCTGGATTGTGATTTTTTTCGGAGGAAGATGGAGTGTGTGGGTGCAGGAATAAGTGGAGGGGCGCCACCATGGGCCCACAAGGCAGGGGGCGCGCCCTGGACCCTCGTGGCCAGGTGCTTGCTCCCCCTGCTGTGTTCTCAGTGGCTGATATTCTCAAATATTCCAGAAAAAAATCATACTAAATTGGCAGGGCATTTGGAGAACTTTTATTTTCGGGATATTTTTTATTGCATGGATAATTCAGAAAACAGACAGATAATACTATTTTTGCTTAATTTATTCTAAGTAACAGAAAGTAAAAGGAGGGTACAGAAGGTTGTGCCTTCTAATTTCATCCATCTCATGCTCATCAAAAGGAATCCACTAACAAGGTTGATCAAGTCTTGTTAACAAACTCATTCTGAATAACATGGAACCGGAGAAATTTCGAATAACACTAAGTTACCTCAACGGGGATATGAACATCCCCAATAATAAGAATATCATATTTCTTCTTGACAGTAGGAAGAGGAAATTCAAAACCTCCAATAGTTATAGTTGGAATTTTTCCAATAGAATTGATGCTATGAACTTGAGGTTGTTTACTCGGAAAGTGTACCGTATGCTCATTTCCATTAACATGAAAAGTGACATTGCCTTTGTTGCAATCAATAACAGCCCCTGCAGTATTCAAAAAGGGTCTACCAAGGATAATCGACATACTATCGTCCTCGGGAATATCAAGAATAACAAAGTCCGTTAAGATAGTGACATTTGCAACCACAACAGGCACATCCTCACAAATACCGACAGGTATAGCAGTTGATTTATCAACCATTTGCAAAGATATTTCAGTAGGTGTCAACTTATTCAATTCAAGTCTACGATATAAAGAGAGAGGCATAACACTAACACCGGCTCCAAGATCACATAAAGCAGTTTTAACATAGTTTCTTTTAATGGAGCATGGTATAGTTGGTACTCCTGGATCTCCTAGTTTCTTTTGTATTCCACCTTTAAAAGTGTAATTAGCAAGCATGGTGGAAATTTCAGCTTCCTGTATCTTTCTTTTATTTGTAATGATATCCTTCTTATATTTGGCATAAGGATTTACTTTAAGCATATCAGTTAAGCGCATACGTAAGAAGATAGGTCTAATCATTTCAGCAAAGCGCTCAAAATCCTCATCATCCTTTCTCTTGGATGGTTTGGGAGGAAAAGGCATGGGTTTCTGAACCCATGGTTCTCTTTCTTTACCATGTTTCCTAGCAACAAAATCTCTCTTATCATAACGTTGATTCTTTGATTGTGGGTTATCAAGATCAACAGCAGGTTCAATTTCTGCATCATTATTATTGCTAGATTGAGCATCAACATGAACATTATCATTAATATTATCACTAGGTTCATATTCATCACCAGATTGTGTTTTAGCATCAGAAATAGAAATATCATTAGGATTCTCAGGTGTGTCTACAACAGGTTCACTAGAAGCATGCAAAGTCCTATAATTTTTCTTTTTCTTCTATTTATTTCTCTGAGAATCTTGCTCAATTCTCTTAGGGTGGCCTTCAGGATACAAAGGTTCCTGAGTCATTTTACAAGTTCTAGTAGCCACTCTAACAGCAAAATCATGTTTATTATTTAATTCATCAAGCAAATCACTTTGAGCTTTAAGTACTTGTTTTGCTTGAGTAGTAAGCATAGAAGCATATTTGCTAATGAGTTTGAGTTCACCTTTAACTCTAGCCATATAATCACTCAAGTGTCCAATCATGTAAGCATTACTCTTTAATTCTCTACTAACATAAGCATTGAAACTTTCTTGCCTAGCCATAAAGTCATCAAATTCATCTAAACATTGGCTAGGAAATTTAATAGACGGGATTTCAACTTTATCATATCTATAGGGAGAATTTACCTTTACTACCTGTGTCGGGTTATCAAGACAATGTGTTTCTTCAACAGGCGGTATATGAAGACCATTTATTTCTTCAATAGGAGGTAAATTCTTAACATCTTCAGCTTTAATACCTTTTTCTTTCATTGATTTCTTTGCCTCTTGCATATCTTCAGGACTGAGAAATAGAACACCTCTCTTCTTCGGAGTTGGTTTAGGAATAGGCTCAGGTGTTGGCTCAACTGGTTCAGGAATTGGCTCAGGAAGAGTCCAATTATTTTCATTAGTCAACATATTATTTAATAGAACTTCAGCTTGGTCGACTGTTCTTTCCCTGAAAACACAACCAGCACAACTATCCAAGTGGTCCTTGGAAGCATCGGTTAGTCCATTATAAAAGATATCAAGTATTTCGTTTTTCTTAAGAGGATGATCAGGCAAAGCATTAAGTAATCGGAGAAGCCTCCCCCAAGCTTGTGGGAGACTCTCTTCTTCAATTTGCACAAAATTATATATTTCCCGCAAGGCAGCTTGTTTCTTATGACCAGGGAAATATTTAGCAGAGAAGTAATAAATCATATCCTGGGGACTACGCACACAACCAGGATCAAGAGAATTAAACCAAGTTTTAGCATCACCCTTTAACGAGAACGGAAATATCTTAAGGATATAATAGTAGCGAGATTTCTCATCATTATTGAACAGGGTAGCTATATCATTCAATTTAGTAAGATGTGCCACAACTGTTTCAGATTCATAGCCATAAAAAGGATCGGATTCAACCAAAGTAATTATCTCAGGATCAACAGAGAATTCATAATCCTTATCAGTAACAAAGATAGGTGAAGTAGCAAAAGCAGGGTCGTGTTTCATTCTAGCATTCAGAGTTTTCTCTTTAAGTTTAGGTAATAAATTCTTAAGATCATATCTATCATTGCAAGCAAGAAGATCTCTAGCAGTTTCTTCATCCATAACATAACCCTCAGGAACAACAGGCAATTCATACTTAGGGGGAGAACCTTCATCATCACTATCTTCAATAATTTCATTCACAATAATTTCATTCTCTCTAGCCCTAGCAAGTTGTTTATCAAGAAATTCACCAAGTGGCACAATAGTATCAAGCACAGAAGTAGTTTCATCATAAGTATCATGCATAGCAGAAGTGGCATCATCAATAACATGCGACATATCAGAATTAATAGCAGTAGCAGGTTTAGGTGTCGCAAGCTTACTCAAAACAGAAGGAGAATCTAGTGCAGAGCTAGATGGCAGTTCCTTACCTCCCCTCGTAGTTGAGGGATAAATTTTAGTTTTGTTGTCTTTCAAGTTCTTCATAGTGACCAGCAGATATAAATCCCAAGTGACTCAAAGAATAGAGCTATGCTCCCCGGCAACGGCGCTAGAAATTAGTCTTGATAACCCACAAGTGTAGGGGGTCGCAACAGCTTTCGAGGGTAGAGTATTCAACCCAAATTTATTGATTCGACACAAGGGGAGCCAAAGAATATTCTCAAGTATTAGCAGTTGAGTTGTCAATTCAACCACACCTGGATAACTTAGTATCTGCAGCAAAGTATTTAGTAGCAAAGTAATATGATAGTAATGATAACGATAGTAAAAGTAATATTTTTGGGTTTTGTAGTGATTGTAACAGTAGCAACGGTAAAGTAAATAAGCGAAGAACAATATGTGAAAAGCTCGTAGGCATTGGATCAGTGATGGATAATTATGTCGGATGCGATTCCTCATGCAATAGTTATAACCTAGGGTGACACAGAACTAGCTCCAGTTCATCAATGTAATGTAGGCATGTATTCCGAATATAGTCATACATGCTTATGGAAAAGAACTTGCATGACGTCTTTTGTCCTACCCTCCCGTGGCAGCGGGGTCCTAATTGAAACTAAGGGATATTAAGGCCTCCTTTTAATAGAGTACCGGAACAAAGCATTAGCACTTAGTGAATACATGAACTCCTCAAACTTCCCGATTATTGTCACTTCGGGGTTGTCGGATCATAACACATAATAGGTGACTATAGACTTGCAAGATAGGATCAAGAACTCACATATATTCATGAAAACATAATAGGTTCAGATCTGAAATCATGGCACTCGGGCCCTAGTGACAAGCATTAAGAATAGCAAAGTCATAGCAACATCAATCTCAGAACATAGTGGATACTAGGGATCAAACCCTAACAAAACTAACTCGATTACATGATAAATCTCATCCAACCCATCACCGTCCAGCAAGCCGACGATGGAATTACTCACGCACAGCAGTGAGCATCATGAAATTGGTGATGGAGGATGGTTGATGATGACGACGGCGATGAATCCCCCTCTCCGGAGCCCCGAACGGACTCCAGATCAGCCCTTCCGAGAGAGATTAGGGCTTGGCGGCGGCTCCGTATCGTAAAACGTGATGAAACTTTCTCTCTGATTTTTTTCTCCACGAAACGGAATATATAGAGTTGGAGTTTTTGGAAATATTCCCTAGAGGCAATAATAAATGGTTATTATTATATTTCCTTGTTCATGATAATTGTCTATTGTTCATGCTATAATTGTGTTATCCGGAAATCATAATACATGTGTGAACACATAGACCACAACATGTCCCTAGTAAGCCTCTAGTTGACTAGCTCGTTGGTCAACAGATAGTCATGGTTTCCTGACTATGGACATTGGATGTCGTTGATAACGGGATCACATCATTAGGAGAATGATGTGATGGACAATACCCAATCCTAAGCATAGCACAAAAGATCGTGTAGTTTGTTTGCTAGAGCTTTTCCAATGTCAAGTATCATTTCCTTAGACGATGAGATCATGCAACTCCCGGATACCGTAGGAGTGCTTTGGGTGTACCAAACGTCACAACGTAACTGGGTGACTATAAAGGTACACTACGGGTATCTCCGAAAGTGTCTGTTGAGTTGGCACGGATCGAGACTGGGATTTGTCACTCCGTATGACGGAGAGGTATCTCTGGGCCCACTCGGTAATGCATCATCATAATGAGCTCAATGTGACTAAGGAGTTAGCCAAGGGATCATGCATTACGGTACGAGTAAAGTGACTTGCCGGTAACGAGATTGAACAAGGTATTGGGATACCGACGATCGAATCTCGGGCAAGTAACATGCCGATTAACAAAGGGAATTGTATACGGGATTGATTGAATCCTCGACATCGTGGTTCATCCGATGAGATCATCGTGGAACATGTGGGAGCCAACATGTGTATCCAGATCCCGCTGTTGGTTATTGACCGGAGAGGCGTCTCGGTCATGTCTGCATGTCTCCCGAACCCGTAGGGTCTACACACTTAAGGTTCGGGGACGCTAGGGTTGTAGAGATATTAGTATGCGGAAACCCGAAAGTTGTTCGGAGTCTCGGATGAGATCCCGGACGTCACGAGGAGTTCTGGAATGGTCCGGAGGTGAAGAATTATATATAGGAAGTCCAGTTTCGGCCACCGGGAAGGTTTCGGGGGTTATCGGTATTGTACCGGGACCACCGGAAGGGTCCCGGGGGTCCACCGGGTGGCGCCACCTATCCCGGAGGGCCCCATGGGCTGAAGTGGGAGGAGAACCAGCCCCTAGTGGGCTGGTGCGCCCCCCATGGGCCTCCCCCTGCGCCTAGGGTTGGAAACCCTGGGGGTGGGAGGCGCCCCACCTGACTTGGGGGGAAGTTTCCCCCCTTGGCCGCCGCCCCCCCCATAGATGGGATCCCAGGGCCGGCGCCCCCCCAGGGGGCCTATATAAAGGGGGGAGGGAGGGCTGCTGTACCCTAGCCCCTGGCGCCTCCCTCTCCCTCCCGTGACACCTCTCTCTCCCGCTTGCGCTTGGCGAAGCCCTGCCGGGATCCCCGCTACTTCCACCACCACGCCATCGTGCTGCTGGATCTCCATCAACCTCTCCTTCCCCCTTGCTGGATCAAGAAGGAGGAGACGTCGCTGCTCTGTACGTGTGTTGAACGCGGAGGTGCCGTCCGTTCGGCGCTCGGTCATCGGTGATTTGGATCACGATGAGTACGACTCCATCAACCCCGTTCACTTGAACGCTTCCGCTCGCGATTTGCAAGGGTATGTAGATGCACTCCTTTCCCCTCGTTGCTAGTAAACTCCATAGATGGATCTTGGTGATGCGTAGAAAATTTTAAAATTCTGCAACGATCTCCAACAGGAGTTGAGGTCGGTGGATCTCCAGGGGGCCCACGAGACAAGGGGGCGTGCCCAGGGGGAGGGGGCGCGCCCCCCACCCTCGTGGATAGGGTGTGGGCCCCCTGGCCTTGATTCTTTTGCCAGTATTTTTCTTATTTTCCAAAAATAATCTCCGTGGATTTCCAGGTCATTCCGAGAACTTTTGTTTCTACACAAAGATAACACCATGGCAATTCTGCTGAAAACAGCGTCAGTCCAGATTAGTTTCATTAATATCATGCAAGTTAGAGTCCAAAACAAGGGCAAAAGTGTTTGAAAAAATAGATACGTTGGAGACGTATCACCCCTCTGGTATTTTCTTCGCTCAGTATTTTTTATTAATTCCAAAAATAACTTCCGTGGAGTTTCAGGACTTTTGGAGTTGTGCAGAATAGGTCTCTAATATTTGCTCCTTTTCCAGCCCAGAATTCCAGCTGCCGGCATTCTCCCTTTTCGTGTAAACCTTGTAAAATAAGAGAGAATAGGCATAAGTATTAAGACATAACGCATAATAACAGCCCATAATGCAATAAATATCGATATAAAAGCATGATGCAAAATGGACGTATTAGCCAACAACCTTTAGTCCCAGTTTGTGTCTGGAACCGGGACTAAATAGAGGACTATATATTCCCCGTGCCCGCGAGGAGAGCAGTGAACTGCTCTGTTTTTTTGGCCAGCCATGGGAGAGCTTTCTGGTGCTCTAGCTCACCTCATATGCACATGAGGTGTTGATGAAATGCCTGAGCCACACTTTATAAGCTTTCTCCTCTCGAAGCTCCTTGTCCAAACTCCATTTTCCTCAAGATTTGTCTAGGTTTGGCGGTCCGTCCTGTCCCGTCCCCGTCCTCACCGCCGTCGATCGCTCGCGCCGATCAAGTCGCCGGCACCACCGTGGTGAGCCTCTTGTTCTTATCTTCACCGCCGATCAAAAAAACCTTACTTGTATGATTTAGATTGATATTTGTATAATTTTCTCACTGTTATTTTTGTTTGTTATTATATAGTGCGATGGTTTTGGTATCCACCCTCATCGGCCCTCGTCCTGTCTATGATTAGGATGTGGTATATCCTATCTTTTATAACTATTTCTTTCATTTAGTGTTTATTACAATTATGCCGACCAACGTGACATAGATGTTTTATCTAGGAGGTATGTGAACCGGAAATTCTAGCCGACCCTCTTGTCGAGAGGTTAAATTTAGTTGAAAAAGAAAATGATTACTTGAAGAAATAATTGAAAATAATTGAGGAGGAGAAGTTGGCATTGGAGTTGCATGTTGCGGATATTGTCGAATATCACAAGATCAAGATGGATAAAATGCGCTTGAAGATTAGAAAGATTAAAAAATATGCCATTCATACTGAGGCTTGATGTCATTATGCTGTTGGATCAATTGTTACCTTAGTTGCGATTATAATCGCATATGTTGTTGCATTAAAATGTTTTACATAGTTTCAATGTATGGTTTAATTAGATGCTATAGAGAGCTATATGTTGTTCAATGAGAACTATGTATGAACTTTATGTTTTTATTTTTTCAGTAATAACATTTGATCACTACTGTACTTTGGTTTTAATGTGATGATGAAATCCCTTTGTAACAGATGAGTTTTCTCTGAAACACTGATACTTCGAAAGAGATTGTCCGTTTTGCACAGGAAGTGCATCCAGTTTTTGCCGTAACCCTCTCAACTTTTTAGAACATGCTATGTGGGTCAAATGATGATACAATGCAAACTTCCAACCTTTTGAGAGTTCATTTGAAGTGATTTTCAATTTCAGGGTCATTTAGCTCAAAAAATTCGGTAAATGCATGAAAAATAGCAAATGAAGTCAGAAAGGGTTGAGAATTGACAATGTGGCTTTGAATGGTGCATTTCGACCACACAAAAAGTCTGGAGTTCAAATAAGTACAAAAAATGAAATCCCTTTGTAACAGATGAGTTTTCGTCCGAAACCCTGATACTTTCAAAGAGATTGTCCATTATGCACACGAAGTGCATCTAGTTTTTGCCGTAATCCTCTCAACTTTTTAGAACATGCTATGTGGGTGAAATGATGATACCATGCCAACTTTCAACCTTTTCAGAGTTCATTTGAAGTGATTTTCAATTTCAGGGTCATTTAGCTCAAAAAAATCAGTAAATGCATCAAAATAGCAAATGAAGTCAGAAAGGGTTGAAAATCGATGATGTGGCTTTTAATGGTGCATTTGAACACACAAAAAGTATGGAGTACAAATAAGTTAAAAAATGAAATCCCTTTGTAACAGATGAGTTTTCGTCCCAAACCCTGATACTTCGAAAGAGATTGTCCATTTTGCACACGAAGTGCATCCAGTTTTTGTCGTAACCCTCTCAACTTTTTAGCACATGCTATGTGGGTGAAATGATGATACCATGCCAACTTTCAACCTTTTCAGAGTTCATTTGAAGTGCTTTTCAGTTTTAGGGTCATTTAGCTCAAAACATTCAGTAAATGCATGAAAAATAGCAAATGAAGTCAGAAAGGGTTGAAAATTGATGATGTGGCTTTGAATGGTGCATTTTCAACACACAAAAAGTATGGAGTTCAAATAAGTACAAAAAATGAAATCCCTTTGTAAAAGATGAGTTTTTGTCTGAAACCCTGATACTTCAAAAGAGATTGTCCATTTTGCACATGAACTGTATCCAGTTTTTGCCGTAACCCTCTCAACTTTTTAGAACATGCTATGTGGGTGAAATGATGATACCATGCCAACTTTCAACCTTTTTCAGAGTTCATTTTGTAGTGCCTTTCAGTTTCAGGGTCATTTAGCTCAAAAAATCAGTAAATGAATGAAAAGTATCAAATGAAGTCAGAAAGGGTTGAAAATTGATGATGTTGCTTTGAATGGTGCATTTTGAACACACAAAAAGTCTGGAGTTCAAATAAGTTCCAAAAATGAAATCCCTTTATAACAGGTGAGTTTTCGTCCGAAACCCTGATACTTCGAAAGAGATTGTCCATTTTGCACACGAAGTGTATCCAGTTTTTGCCATAACCCTCTCAACCTTTTAGAACATGCTATGTGGGTGAAATGATGATACCATGCCAACTTTCAACCTTTTCACAGTTCATTTGTAGTGCTTTTCAGTTTCAGGGTCATTTAGCTCAAAAAATTCAGTAAAGGCATGAAAAATGGCTAATGAAGTCAGAAAGGGTTGAAAATTGATGATGTGGCTTTGAATGGTGCATTTTGAACACACAAAAAGTCTGGAGTTCAAAAAAATGAAATCCCTTTGTAACAGATGAGTTTTCGTCTGAAACCCTGATACTTCGACAGAGATTGTCCATTTTGTACACGAAGTGCATCCAATTTTGCCATAACCCTCTCAAATTTTAAGAACATGCTATGTGGGTGAAATGATGATACCATGCCAACTTTCAATCTCTTCAGAGTTCATTTGAATTGCTTTTGAATTTCAGGGTCATTTAGCTCAAAGAATGAACTAATGGCAAAAAGTATGAACTAGAAAACTTTTATGAAACTCTAATAACAAAAGGAATCAATTAAAATATTCTGTTATGATCAACTAAAACAAAACTATAATATTCTTCAATAGCAAAAAGAATCAACTAAAAAGCTTTTATAAAACTCTAATAGCAAAAGGAATCAACTAAAAAGATTTTATAAACTTCTAGTATTTTTTAAACTAAAATTATAAAAAACATATGCAACTGAAATTAACAAAGTATTTTTTGTTCAAAATATTAATATCAAAAAGAATTATCATAAATATTTTTTTGTTAGACACTTTAATAGCAAAAAGAATTATCATAAAGAATTTTTTTGTTAGAAACTAAAATAACAAAATCTGTTTTTGAATATATTGATAAAACACAGTAATATTAAATAGCAGGAAAAAGAATCACTCAAAAATATATTTTTGTAGTGAAGTTATTCACAAACTAGTGATTGACACAAATTTTAAAGAATTCAAATTTGAAAACTAATGGCACTAACAGAAAGTTTATAATTTCTGTGACCTAACAACAAAAGAATTAAAAAAAGTAAAGCAAAAAACAAAAGAAAATAAATAATGCAAAGAAGAAAAAACTGGAAAAAATATTGAAAAAAATGCCGCCTACTAGGCCACCACGGCCTGAATACGAATAGAAACCCAACCAGCTAGGATTCGGGCCCGGAGCAAGCCCAGTAGGCCCACAGGCAGATACAGTGTGTTTAGGCCCGTAAGCCTGCATTAGAGAGGAGCTCGACATCGAAGGGAGCAGTAACGCTTATAAACAGGTCCTGGCCTCTCTCAGCTAGCGAGGTGGGACTAAACTCCCACCGCACCGCGGCTGTGCCAGGCACAGGCTATTGGTCCCGGTTGCTGGCACGAACCGGGACCAATACCCCCCATTAGTCCCGGTTGGTGCCACCAACCGGGACCAAAGGTCTCTGCTTCCCGCCCTTTGGGCTGCCGAAAAGAGACCTTTGGTCCCGGTTCGTGACACCAACCGGGGCCAAAGGGGGGCATTGGTCCCGGTTGGCCTCACGAACCCGGACCAATGCTCTGGGTATATAAGATAGCACATAGAAAATTTCAGTTCTCATCTCGCATTTTAGCCCCCGACTACGCCGACAACATCGACGCCGCCCGCCGCCCACACCGTCGACGTCGCTGCCCCCGACGCCCCCGACGCCGTCGTCGCCCTGCCCCATCGTTGGCGTTGCCGTCGCCGCCCCCGACAACGTCACCCACGCCCCTGCCTGAGCCCTTGCCGATGCGCCCGACGCCGTCGCCGCACCCCTGCCCCCGACGTCGTCACCGCGCCCCTTCCCCGAGCCCTCGCCGACGGTCCGCGCCGCCCCGCGCTACGGTCCGGCCGGCCCCCTTTTCCTCCCTATCCATAGTTTTTTTTGTTCATATAATTTTTTTTGATGATGATAGATATGATGATGTTGATGATAGATGATGTATGCTTTTTTTTCATATGATGATTTTTTGCATTTTTAGAAAAATGTATGTATGTCCTTTGTATATGTTCATATATATGCAAAAGTTACATTTTTAGAAAAGTTTTATGTATGTATGTTCTTTTTATATGTTCATATGTGCATTTTTTGAAAAAAAATGTGTATGTATGTTCATATATGCAAAAGTTACATTTAAGAAAAAAAGAAAATGTATGTATGTTCATATGCAAAGAATTTGCAAAAGTTATAATTTTTTATGTTCATGGTTTTTTGGTGATATTGTTGAATATGGATGGATGGATGGATGAACATTTTGAATATGGATGGATGGATGAACATTATGTCCATGTATGTATGTATGGATCCGGATGTCGTTGTCGATCTACCCCCCTCCCCGATAACTTTGACATGAGGGGGGACGTCGAACATGCATGAGGAGGGAGAGAGAGATGTTAATAGAAAGTTTTCTCTCGAAACGTTACTTAGTTCAAATGTTACTAAGTTACTAAGTTTTCTCTCGAAACGTTACTAAGTTATTAAGTTACTAAGTTAAAATATTGTTAATAGAAAGTTTTCTCTCAAAATGTTAATAAGTTACTAAGTTAAAATGTTCATAGATTCAAAACATATAAAGTGTTGTATTTTCTCTCGAAACGTATCCCCGATAACTTCGACATGAGGGGGGACGTCGATCAACCCCCTCTCGCCCGACCAAACTCTCGAGTCCACCCAAACTAGGAGTAAGATGTGATAGGTAGTATTTTTTTGTTCATAGAAAACTCCGGTAAATCTTCAACATGAGGGGGACGTCGATCGATCAACCCCCTCTCGCCAAACCGGGACTGAAAAAGCGTTGTCGAGGCCATCCCTCTCCCCAAACCCTAGAAGCGTCGTCGAGGCCACCGTACCCGAAACCCTAGAAGCGTTGTCGAGGCCACCCCAAACCGTAGAAGCGTCGAGGCCACTAATATGATTCCTTGTTGTGATATTAGCTAGGTTATGTTTGCCACTAATATATCCATCTCTCATGTTTGTATATTAATTGTCATGTTGTAATATTTGCAGAAACTATGGACCAAAGAGACTTGGAACAAGAAGAGTTGTCGGGGGACATAATCCGCGACGGACGTGATGTCTTGTCGTATATCAAAGACACCGATGGTCAGGAAGGAGAGGATGACGGCTCCGGCTATCGAACAATGGAGGAGGAAGGGCATGATCATGATGGCTCCGGTGACCGAATGGCGGAGGAAGAAGGAGACCATGATGACGGCTCCGGTGACCAAATGGAGGAGGTAGCTGTTGCAAAGTCCGGCGAGGTATATATATTAATTAAGCCCGTGCTGACTAATTGATGCATTAATTGTTTTGGTATGTATATATATTAACGCTTCTTTCTTCTTTTATAGCCCTGGATCGAGCCAAACTTCCTAACGAGATGAGGCCTGAAGAAAAGGTTGCGCCAGGATGAAAGGTTCATGATCACAGAAATCACGGGCGATGGCCAACCGATTGAACCCAAGCGGACCAAGGACGCATTTGTTGCTCAGTGCGGAGCTATTGTTAGGGACACCATCCCGATCAGCATCCAGCAATGGAATAAACCGGCTAAGGTCGACGACCCTGAAGTTTCTTATGTCAATGATAGACAGAAAGTTGTTCTTTGGACCTTGCTGAAGGCAAATTTCACCCTACCGCCAGAGGAGGATCCGAATAAGCCAGTTATAGAGCCAAAGGTCAAGTCATATGCTCTTAAGAAGATGGCATATCTATTCAGGAGGTGGAAGAAAGAGTTGAACACAACGTTTGTCGATAAAGGGAAGACTCCATAATTCACCGGCCGATTTGAGAAGATAAGAGATCACTGGCCCGCATTTGTGGCCCATAAGACATCGGATAAGGGTAAGAAAATGTCAGAGACAAACAAGAAAAATGCTGCAAAGAAGCTGTATCACCATCACACGGTGTCAGGTGGCTACCTCAAAGCCCGACCGTTGTGGGACAATGCTGAGAATGACCTGATTGCTAAAGGGGTCCAACCAGCGACACTGAGCTGGCCAGACCGCTCAAGGACTTGGTTCTTTGGGGTTGGGGGAACTTTGGACCCAGAAACAGGGGAATGCCGTTGGACGGACAAGCAACTTGCAATACCCATCAAGAAGCTTCAGAATTATATCTGAAGGAAATATGCCCTAGAGGCAATAATAGAGTTATTATTTATTTCCTTATATCATGATAAATGTTTATTATTCATGCTAGAATTGTATTAACCGGAAACATAATACATGTGTGAATATATAGACAAACAGAGTGTCACTAGTATGCCTCTACTTGACTAGCTCGTTAATCAAAGATGGTTATGTTTCCTAGCCATAGACATAAGTTTTCATTTGATTAACAAGATCACCTCATTAGGAGAATGACGTGATTGACTTGACCCATTCCGTTAGCTTAGCACCCGATCGTTTAGTATGTTGCTATTGCTTTCTTCATGACTTATACATGTTCCTCTGACTATGAGATTATGCAACTCCCGTTTACCGGAGGAACACTTTGTGTGCTACCAAACGTCACAACGTAAATGGGTGATTATAAAGGTGCTCTACAGGTGTCTCCAAAGGTACTTGTTGGGTTGGCGTATTTCGAGATTAGGATTTGTCACTCCGATTGTCGGAGAGGTATCTCTAGGCCCACTCGGTAATGCACATCACTATAAGCCTTGCAAGCATTGTGACTAATAAGTTAGTTGCGGGATGATGTGTTACGGAACGAGTAAAGAGACTTGCCGGTAACGAGATTGAACTAGGTATCGAGATACCGACGATCGAATCTCGGGCAAGTAACATACTGATGACAAAGGGAACAACGTATGTTGTTATGCGGTCTGACCGACAAAGATCTTCGTAGAATATGTGGGAGCCAATATGGGCATCCAGGTCCCGCTATTGGTTATTGACCGGAGACGTGTCTCGGTCATGTCTACATAGTTCTCGAACCCGTAGGGTCCGCACGCTTAAAGTTACGATGACAGTTTTATTATGAGTTTATGTATGTTGATGTACCAAAGAAGTTTGGAGTCCCGGATGAGATCGGGGACATGACGAGGAGTCTCGAAATGGTCGAGACGTAAAGATCGATATATTGGACGACTATATTCGGACTCCGGAAAGGTTCCGAGTGATTCGGGTATTTTTCGGAGTACCGGAGAGTTACGGGAATACGTATTGGGCCTTATTGGGCCATACGGGAAAGAAGAAAAAGGGCCTCAAGGGTGGCCGCACCCCTCCCCTTGGTCTGGTCCGAATTGGACTAGGGAAGGGGGGCGCCCCCTTCCTTCCTTCTCTTTTTCCCTTCCTCTTTTCCTATTCCATATGAGAGGTGGAATCCTACTAGGACTAGGGAGTCCTAGTAGGACTCCACACTTGGTGCGCCCCCTCCTAGGGCCGGCCTCCTCCTCCCTTGCTCCTTTATATACGGGGGCAGGGGGGCACCCTAGAGACACAACAATTGATCCTTGAGATCTTTTAGCCGTGTTCGGTGCCCCCCTCCACCAAATTACACCTCGATAATATTATTGCGGAGCTTAGGCGAAGCCCTGCGTCGGTAGAACATCATCATCGTCACCACGCCGTCGTGCTGACGAAACTCTCCCTCAACACTCGGCTGGATCGGAGTTCGAGGGACGTCATCGAGCTGAACGCGTGTAGAACTCGGAGGTGCCGTGCGTTCGGTACTTGATCGGTCGGATCGTGAAGACGTACGACTACATCAACCGCGTTGTGATAACGCTTCCGCTGTCGGTCTACGAGGGTACGTGGACAACACTCTCCCCTCTCGTTGATATGCATCACCATGATCTTGCGTGTGCGTAGGAATTTTTTTGAAATTACTACGTTCCCCAACAATATCGCCGTAGCGCAGAAAGGGACATTCATTCCCGACAGAGAGAAGGACGAGCTGTCTGAGGCCCTCGGGAATCCTAAGCACCCTGGACGAACACGAGGCACACCAGGCTCCGTTGCGTGGGTGCATGGGTTCCCAGACGCAGGCGGTTACAGAAAGCGAGAGAGAAAGAGGAAAGTGGAGCTGAGCAAAATGGAGACGGTCAAAGCAAGATTAGCGAAGCTAGAGGAACTTGCAGCTGCCGGCCAACCATCTCAGCGGCACGAAGCTACCCCGCAATCTCAACGGAGAAGCAGCGTGGCTTCCACGGAGCTAGCCCAGCCTGATTTCACGTCTCCTCGCTACCCCGTGGATACTATCACGGAGGCTCAACATTGCGAGCTTATGACGAAATGCCAGAACCTGACTTTGAAGGCGGCTCTCGGCTCTGTTGCACCTCCTCTAGCTGATGGAACTTTTCACTGCCGTATGATTCCACATGTTATGCTGTTATGACGGTGGATGAAATAATGGAGGGATTTCATGAGCTGGAGCTTGACCACCCTACAAGTGAAGGGGAGATTCATTTGAGAGCTGCTTTATGGAGTACATGTCTATGGAGGAAGGAGTACATCAAGCTTCCAAACTGGACGCCTTCTCCTCCGGTGAGTCAGGGCACTCCGCCTCCTGCTCCGCCTCCTCCTCCGGCGGATCAGGGCACTCTGCCTCCTCTGGCGTGTCAGCGGACTCCGCCACATCAGCAACAGCGGAAGAGAGAGGCCGGCGCTCCGGCGGGAAGCAATTCAAATACGGTTCATCTCTCAAGGCTCCGGAAAAGTTACCATATGAGAGGACCGACAAGGAAAACAAGGACATCAGTCGTGCCCAAGTGAGGGACCATTTTGCACGGAAACCTCCACCTCCGAAGGAAATGGTAGATCCGATGAAAGCGAAGCTGACTATCGATGCCCTGAAGCGACCACCACCACCTCCGCCGGATTCCAACTATGTCTGCTGTATAAAAAAGACATATAAGGAAGCAGAGCGGACGGGAAGTACTTGAAGTGATGCAAGGTTAGCAGAACGAAGAAGTGGGAAAAAATCCCCAGCTCAGCGAACAGGCGAAGCAATCGTGCCCCCCGCTCAAGGTGTCTAGCGATATCGTCGCTAATCATCCGGGGATGGTGCCCGGTACCAATCCTGCTCATTACCTGAGCGATGATGTAGTGTTTGAAATAATGGAGGCGGACGAATTCAAATATGAGTACGGGAAGCCTCTCATCAAACCTGATCATCCTCCTCTAACAACGATGATGCGAAGATTGCATGAATGGTACATGAAAATCTGCAGCCAGTCTAGGAAGGATACTATGACGCTGAGAGTTAAAGAGGAGCACGACGTCGTTGGAATTGATCTGTTGTCTGTTGAATTTGACGAGTTATTCCAATTATACAATCAAATGGCCCTCGACAAAACACTCATGACTTCCTACTGTCTGTAAGTACTACTTCTATAATTAAGTCTCTATATATAGCTCAGCTCTTTCATTGCATGTATATATAATTATCCTCACTATAGTATGCAGGTTGAAGATCGTCGAATGCAGAAAAGCACAAATCTATGACATTGGGTTCATTAACCCAAATATCATACATGAATGGACAGTTAAACACGGAGTCACAGATACCACAGACAACTTGCTACAACCGTTGCTTAAAAAACAAAACAAAGAGAAAATACTATTTCCTTACAACTTCAAGTGAGTGTTACTGTCTTGTGCCACTAGTAGAAAAAGAGGCTTCCATACGCCCCCATTAGTCCCTAAAATAATTGAACCGCGACCAAAGGGGTCTTTAGTCACGGTTCGGGAGGAGACCCGCGACCAACTATCTGGGCCCAGCGCGCTCGGTCGACAGCTGGCGGACGGGAGGGGCTTTAGTCCCGGTTGGCCTGGCCAACCGGGACTAAAGGTCCTCAGGATGGCCCGAAGGCCTTTAGTCGCGGTTGGCCAGGCCAACCGGGGCTAAAGGCCCATCCCTATATATAGGACTCAGCTCACTTCACTTAGCCACAATTCAGAAGGGGGGTGGTGGGTTTGCTTTTGGTTCCTCCTATGCACACAAGGTGTTCGATGAAATGCCCGAGAGCATGAAACAAACATGATATGAAGTGTCCGAGCCACACTTGAGCTTTCTCATTTATTTTTCCTCCGCGATCGCGGTTAGCAACTTGAACCTTTCATGTGTCATTGATAAAATATGCATGTGTGTAGTTCATTGTTTAATTTGTATTATTTCTAGCTAGTTAGTTTAACAAATGCATGATGGTTAATTATATACTTTATATAATAATAATGCAGATGAATCGGCAATGGATGTACGGTCCCCGACTCTCCGGCGAGTTCACTACGGGTTTGAAAGATTTCCTCGTAGTGGCAAATGCGAACAAGCAGCGAGGTTTTATTATCTGTCCATGTGCTGTCTGTAAGAATCAGAAGGGTTACTCCTCCTCAAGCGACGTTCACATGCACCTGCTTCGGCACGGTTTCATGCGAAGCTATAATTGTTGGACCAAGCATGGAGAAAGAGGGGTTAGAATGGAAGAAGATGAAGCACTACTAGGAAAAGGCCTACTAATGGCGCACCTAATCTTGCCATTAATGGCGCATTAGTGGTGCGCCATTAGTAGCACACCATTAGTATATTTTACTAATGGCGCACCACTGGTGCACCATTAGTATCTGGTATACTAATGGCGCACCACAGATGCGCCATTAGTATATACAGAAGTGCGCCATTAGTATGCCTCCCAGGGTGCCATCCATACCCAGGTGCTTTGGCATACTAATGGTGCACAGCAACAGGATGCGCCATTAGTAACTTCGGCATACTAATGGCGCACTGTTTAGTGATGCGCCATTAGTATGCTCTGGCATACTAATGGCGCACTATGATGTGATGCGCCATTAGTATGAATATTAGGTTTTTTTTATTTTTTATTTTCTGTTTTTTGCACAGGTTACAAAATGTATAATTGGACAAAATATAGACAGCACACATCAACAACAGATTCATCGAATACAATAGAAGATTATACAATTCATCATTTTAGTCTCCGAATACAATTCATCATATTAGTCTCCGAATTGAAAAGACCGAACAAAGATAGAACATTATATTACAAGTCTCGAGACCGCGAGTTTGTCTTCACATTACAAGTCGATATCGATCATCTAAACTACCATCACATAGAAGAGAGCTGCGGTCATCACGATGAGCATCATCACGATGAAACTCGTCTTCATCCGGTTCCTCCAACGCTCCCTCCCCTCTCCCGCTAGATAGCGGGCGTATCTAGATTCGGCCTCGACCCTAGTGGCGTACCCTTTGTAACTGTTACCGCTGAATCGGTGAACCTGTCTCCGACACTCCTCCCAGTCGTCGTAGACTCCGGGAACCTTACCCTTGTACACGACATACCACGGCATCGCTATGCAGTAGCCAAACGAAACGTTAGTACCAATTCACAGACAATACATAAGCAATATATAAGTATGCAACAGAACGATCGGAAGAGAAAAGCAAGACATTAATAGCATCGATTACATCTAAGTTGAAGGACTCTCGAAACCAAAGAGACATACTACAAGTTCATTAAAGTTTAATTACAACATGAGCCAATCGATGTTTCAGAACTAGACACAGCATCACTGCTTTCGACTCGACTCAAGGGACCGGAGCGTGGATGAAGCCGCCGTCTATCGTGGGAGTCATGAAACCACGGGCGTTGTCAGCCTGCATTTGTAGGATTGTGTCGATGTCATTGTTGGACGGTTGATTTCTGAGGTAGAACTGCCCCGAGGTACGAAGGACATCTTGATGGATGATTTCCGCAAACTCCGACTGGATGCGAAAGAATTCTTGTCTGATGTCCGCGTCCTGGATTGCCGACACGCTCGCGGCCCAATCTTTGAGTCTACTCGGTAGCAGTAGTTGATGATGGTCCCGTACGATCGCCCGCATGTGATGGATGGCGTAGTAGGCACCCTTCTGACCGCCAGGCGGCTGCTTGACGCAGCAGAACGTCGTGTTGTGGGAGAACACGTGCTTGCCGTACTTACGAATAGGCCTGGTGAAGGTGCCTCCAGATTTGACGTAGCCGGGGAGAACATCATCAAGAACCTTCTTGACATTTGTGTAGTCTACGTTCGACTGACGGTCCGGGTCGAAATACGTGGCCATGGAATATTTGGGGCTTAGGAGGATGAGCGTGCAATGTGTGTCACTGCAGAAAACACGGAATGTTAAAAGAAAAACGATCGAAATCTAAGAATTCATATGTTACGGGGCGGTTGAGGGGAGGACTTACTCGGGAAAGTAAGGCACGAGGAAGTTGTCCTTATCTTGGTTTGCCAGAATGACGCCTTCGAGGTAAGAACTCGCGACTTGCCGGTCCCCAGCGCTGCCCAAGATCTTGGCACGCATGTAGAAGGGGTCGACTATCACGATGTCCGGGGTCTTGTCGCGAATGATCCGCATCTCCATACTCAGCGAAAATAGCCGAACGAAGGTGTAGTGCAGCGGATGAAGGTTCAACATAGCGTGGATGTCATCAAACCGCAGGACGATCGTACCCCCGATGGAGTTATCCACAAAGCCCTTGCCCTCTGGCACCTTGGCCGCGAAAACCGGGTATGCCACATCCTTCTCTCGGAGACGCCGCTTCTCCAAAGAAAGCACACTGTCATGCAGACTCCGCATAGCACCGGTTGCAGCATCAAGCATATTTCTCGGTAGCATCGGCCTACCCGCCACATGCACCCTCCTCGAGATATCCGCAGTTGAAGGTGGCCCGTCCTGAGCACGGATCGTACTCGGTGCCGGCTGGCCCGCACCCTTGTTAGTCTTTCTTTTGCGTGCCTTCTTCTTGATCTCCTGTAATGGGACCGAGTTCTGCTCACAGACCGCCTTCTTGAGTGTGTTGGGGCTGATCATATTTCGCACCTCGCCTATCTGAGGCTCGGTGAAGTCGGCAGCTGGAGGCGTCTCCTGAGAGCTGAACAGCAGACGACGCCTGTTGCAACTTGGCTTCTCCGCGGTACCAGCTAGATCGCACACGTCTTTTGTTGGGTTGGGTTCTTGAGAAGGAGGCCCCATGAAGTCGCCACCATCCCCATGATCGGCAAAGTACTGATCGACGTTGGCAAATGTATCGTCGTCGTCGTCGTTCTGATCCTGTGCCATATGCATGTTTGGATCCAGTGGCATAGGGATGTCCGGCACCGTTGCGGCGGTCTTGCCATGGGGCCGACTTGGCGCCGGCACGACTGGCGGTGTTGTCTTTGGGGTGGTGTCCCCCGCCCCCAAACGAATCTGGCTCTTCGGCCAAAGCAGGGGCCAGCTCAGGCAGGCGCTGAGGTTCATCACGTCATCATCGTCGGCCCCCATTGGTTGAATCGGAGGTAACACCTCGTCGCAGCCTGGCAGCACCCGAACCAGTTGAACCCTAAACAAGTTGGGTGGCATCTGGGTACCGTGGAACAAGGGGTTGCCCGGTTGAACGATTTTGCCCTTGGCGACATCGACCAACTCGTTGTTCACGAAGTGCAGGAGAGTGCACGGAACGTCGGCGGCGCCCTGCGAAAACATGTAGGGCGTTAGGGATGCCCAGTCAAAGGCAAGGAGATGAAGTCCTCGGCCGAGAGAGGCTTAATTAGTTACCGTGATGATGGCGTCGAGCTCGGCTAATGTCGAGGCACCGCCAACGGCGGGCGTGCAGTTGACGGAGGGGCCGCTTGCTGCAGAGGTGCCGGCCGGCGTACACCCGGGTGCATTAAGCTCCCGTGCCGGCGTCGGAGACACCAATGCCGGCTCCGCCGGAGACACCAATGGCCCCGCCATCGCGTTCTGCGAGTTGCTGGCCGTGAAGCTAGGAATCGGGGGCGGCCCCTGTTGGCCGCCCGCAATCCACGCACTAATCCCCTGGATCAAGGTAGGCACAATGGCGGTGATCGTCGCTCCGAGTTGTTGTTGCACTTGCTCTTGGACAATCTCCGGAATTCGCGCCACCTGTGCCCTGAGTTCTTGAACCTCACGCGCCCAGCAGTGTCATAGTATGACGACCATTTTGTTGACAAGCCTTTGCCGGCCACACGACCAGCTGACGTCGGCTTACTGAGCTTATCCTTGTTCTTCATTACATTCAACGCCCTATTTAGAGTGGTGTCCCAAGGGTTGCTCTTAGTCGACCCCGCGCTACTGCTTTCAGTCGCCTGCGGAAGGAATGTGAACCATTTAGAAATTTGGCTTCATTAATTAGAATGCAACCATATGGAGCTAATTACGAGGGGGTGTATTCCTTACCAGAACAAGCTCAAGCGCCCTGGTCTTCGGATCCGTGGTAAGCTCCTTTGTTTTCGGGTCCTTCTTGTACCGGGCCCTGACAAAGTTCCTGGTCTGCTTGTCACCGTATTTATCGAAGAGGGGCGGTAGGCCTTGCTCGGCACGGTCCGCCTCCTCCTTGTCCCATATAGGCTCCGCCACTCTGTAACCGCCGGGACCGAGTGTGTGTTCCCCTAAGTTCAGCTCCCGCATTTCTTTCCCCCACTTACTTGATTCGGAGTTTGCGGTGCTCGAGCAATTGATCTTGAAGTCATTGTAGTCATCTTCGGTGATCGAAGGATTTTTCTCCTTGATCTTCTCATAACTCTCACCTTTCTCGACCATTCTCTTCACATTGCTTTTCCAAGTAGACAGGGCCTTGCTCATCTTCGTGAGGGCAGCATTGTTCACTTTATTCCCTTTGAGGCTTGTGTTTTCAAATTCAGCGGGGAACTTGTATCGTTCGTGCAGCTTCGTGAAGAGGAGGTTGCGCAAATTCCCTCGGTCAGGATGCCTCAGGTTCTCGGTGTTGATCGAGACGGTGCTCCGGAGAATGCACCCGAGCTGAAGCGAGTACCCCTTGACTATTCGTTCGGGCGCCGTTGGATTCCCGTCGGAGTCCACTTCAGTAACTTCCTCCTTGAGGGTGCGGAGCACGGTCGGGCGCCGGTCCTTCCGTTGCCTCTTCGGTTGGCTGCCATCTGTGCGTGCGCCGCCATCATCAGTGGTGGCATCCTCGGCGGCACCATCAGTGGTGGCATCCTCGGCGGCACCATCAGTGGTGGCATCAGTGGGGTCATCCTCGGCGGTACCATCAGTGGTCTCAGGATCGGTGGGGAAGGCGGCGTCCTCATACAAGTGAGGTTGTTCCTCCATCTCCTGGGACAGCATCCAGAATGGCTTGACGCTCGAACCCCCGGCCTCATCGTTGTTGGCCATGTTTCTCTCTAAATAGGAACAAAGTTTGGTCAAAAAGTTGGTTATTGTCAAGGAACAAGATCATGGTCTCATCATTTAGGGTTTGTCGACACCGAGGCATCCTAAAAGCTAAGCTTTTATCATTGAGGGTTTTTCGACGCCGAGGCACCCTAAAAGCCTAAGCTTTCATCATTTCGGTTTTTATCGACACCGAGGCACCCTAAAAGCCATGCATTAGTCACAAGTACGCCGGGCCACTTGATCCTACTTAATTACCTACTAAGATACCCCGGCCCATGCATTAGTCACAAGTACCCCATATGTCCTATTTTTAGCAAAGTCATGCTAAAATTCACGGAAAATTTCAGCATGACCTTTGCTGAAAATAGGACATATGGAGTACCCGAATTTGCCGGAACGGAAGTTAATCGACATTCCGGCAAACTCAAGGGCCTCTCGGGGTACCTGCAAAATCATCACGACACGATGGTCGGAGACAAAACCCAGCAAACAAGCACCACAATGTGCCTCTACTTTCATATGGATGAAAAGGCCACAATGTGCCTCTACTAGCACCACAATCTTAGTTAACTTCTGGGGACATCAGAAAGTTAACATCCGCCTGATTATTATGAGGACTTCACTGCCACTGTTTACTCAAACTTAAGTTAGTAATTAAAAATATAAAATAGGATAACCCAGTGGCAGGACTGTTGGTTGATGTCACAAAAAAGTTGCTAGTCTCAACATGTTCTACAGTTGTTAAAATTATGTTACTGTATTTAGAACAAACTAACGCCACAGAGTATACTAATTCAGGTAGAAGCCATCATTCATAACAAATTTGAATATATGATATTCCAGAAAATAATCTGTCTACAAAATGAGATACATCCCGTTTGAACTACCAAAACTGTAACCAACGTTATTACCTAATTATGAAAGAAGTGCAGTACATATAAATTATTTCATCACTGAGAGGAGATAACCAAAAGTTTCCAAGCAATATGATTAAGAAAATGGGATTTAGGCATCCAAATGCCACAAAAGACCAAATCACAGTTTTAAACCAAGTTACACAAAGAAAATGCACCTAAATAGAGCCATGTGTGCTGGTTACAGTTTTAAACCAAGTCATATGCAAGATTACGTAAAAATTGGAGAGCCATGTCGTTTCTACTGGACCTAAATAGAGCTAGCTGCTGGTGTTGAACAATAAACAGCCACACCACACACTAAGACAAGTAACTGAAATGACTCTCTTTGTATTGTAGTAGAAGAAGAAACGAGAGAGATGCAAGATAGTAGTATATATAGGTGAGTCAACCTATTATTCTAGGCAGCTGCCTTGCTGGTGATTCGGTGTCGTCGCAACTGGATCCCTCCCACTGGACCTGCGATCTTCTACAAGGAAAAAGTAGCAGCTCAGTCAAGCACCATATAATTATACAAGGAAAAAATGTTACTTGGCACAAGTCTAAACGAGAAGCTTGAGGTAGCAGCAGATTGAAGTGATAAAGTGCAAAGGAGAAGCTTGAGCTAGTAAACAATTTCTGAATGTTATAAAGTGGGGAAAGTAAAATAAAATTCACGACTAGTCATGGCAGTAGAAAAGAGATGAGATTTCACAAAACCAGAGCCAAGCATAGTCCAGAATGTCAAATTTTCAGTTAGTTAATTATTACAGTCCTTTGCTAAAAGAGATGATCCGTCCAAGAAATTTAATACTAGATGCATGCAGTCTATTGAGGATCTTTTAGTGAATGACTAACAACAAGTAGCCGAGCTTGCCCAAGAAAGATTAGATTCAGAAGTGTTGGCTGCTGCTAGTGAATGGAGCTGACAAATCTGAAATAAAGTAACATGACTCCTTGAAATTTGGCCAATATGATAAGTGGCATATTACTCCAGTTAGCGACATATTTTCAGTGATATGGAATTTGGCCGATATGATAAGTGGCATATTACCCTTGGTTGCAAGCTGTTTAAATGGGTGCTGATGCTGTCTAAATGGCCATCAAGCAATATGATAAAAAAGGAAATGAACTTAAAATTTATAAGTAGCAATGCACTTTCACTGTTCACTAGCACACAAACAAAACATAGGACATGTGACTACATTTAGATTTCTGACACTCCCAGCAAGGCAGAAATGCAAAGTTCCCAATATGGTTTCTCTAGCGAGGGAAGAAAACTCACCAAGCTGTTTCAGATCCCGCAACCTGGATGAAATGATGCAATGAAATGAACACATAATTAGGCCAACTAGAAAGTTAAAATAGGCAAATGTGCAGCGGCGATTTGGGAAAACTCAAGTCACCTCTGAAATTCCTCTGTATCCACAAATTCACGGGCCAACTGCACATCAGAGGAAGTAATTGTTAGTGAAGAAAAGTGAATAGCTTAAGGAACGGAAATTACCAGAGAAAGTGACTCTTATTACAGATGATGAATAGTTGGGAGTAGAAATTATCTACAGCTTCTATTTCTCAGTAGACATACAGAAAGTTAGTAATAAAAGTTGAACTATTTTTCCATATATATGAAATAGAGAATTAGTG
The DNA here is from genome assembly GCF_018294505.1 of Triticum aestivum. Lineage (NCBI taxonomy): Eukaryota > Viridiplantae > Streptophyta > Magnoliopsida > Poales > Poaceae > Triticum > Triticum aestivum. The sequence goes on from NC_057802.1 coordinate 566,203,009, forward strand.
TGATCATTATATACTGACTGATGACTGACCACGCATCCAAGTTACATAAAGCAATTATTATTCATAACAAGAAACAGCAGCTGTGGTGTTCTACTTGCAACGCATGCAGAGCACTGAAGCTTAAAATGGAAAACCACTTGGCCAACAGCAAGAGGACAAGGGAAGTTATGCATGATCATTAAATACTGTAGGACACAGAGAACTCCCAACAGAATCCTCAGTGGTTGAACACATTTAAGTTTTTAAAAAAGGAATGTACATATGTGCAGTATGAGATCCTGTTAACTGGTTGCAAGACTGAAGATATTCATGGCCATAAATAGAATTGACACATCACCATCTTCTTCTTCTTCCAAAATGGCATCCAACCCACTTCTCATCAACAAGAACAGAGCCTATGACTCTCACCCATGTACTGGTTAGTCAGGTCTATATTCCAAGTTCTAACTGCTATTCTAGACTTACCGTTGCCTTGCATTACAAGTACAAGATTGAGTTCTTGATCTTATGTGCAATCTAGGTGATCAACTGCATGCACCTGCACTATTATGTTCATTCTAAAAAAAACAGTATGATCAGCTACTAGTTCGGCAATGTATTTGCAAAGTCAAACACCAGTCCAGCAAAAATATGTGAACATATGCATCTATAAATAGCAGCTACAAATTGTGTCAGGAACTTTTATGCAAAGTACATCCTCATGATACAGTGGAGCTTATATTGTTTTATTAACTTAGATTGCTTGCATTTGAACACCCTCTGACATGGAACAATATTATGCTTCTGTTTCTGAAGGTTGAAAAGATGATTCTAAAGCTGAGGCAGGAGAGCAGGCTGAAAATGGGTTTTAGCATTTAACTTACAAGTAGAAGTAGAACAAACAAATAGAGGGGCACAACGGTCAGTTCAAGGCCAATGTGGTGGAGGGAGAGGAAGGAGGAGGCCGGAGGGGGAGGGAGAGGTGGGGCAGTACCTGAGGAGGCGGAGGAGGCCGGAGGGGACAAGGAGGAGGTCGGAGCGGCGCGGCGGTGGCGCGGACGAGGAGGAGGGCGAGGATGAGGACAACGGGGCGGCGTCGAGGCGTCGGGGCGGAGACGAGGACGACGGGGCGGAGAGGGGAAGGGGCAGCGGCGTCGGGGCGTCGGGGCGGAGACGAGGACGACGGGGCGGCGTCGAGGCGGCGGGGCAGCGGCGTCGGGAGAGGAGAGGGGAAGGGGATCGAGGGCGAGGGCGAGGGAGAGAGAGGGGATAGGTTTGGGCCGGGGATAGGCGAGGGCGAGGGCACAATACTAATGGCGCACCACCCCTCGGTGCGCCATAAGTACATCCACACTAATGGCGCACCTCACCCTGGTGCGCCATTAGTATCTTTTTTTTCTGCTCGAGCCAACAGGTTATCTTCCACCTTACCTGATCCACACCAAGTCCCCTCTACTAGCTCGACTGGTCAGCAGCCAGTTCTCACACCAGGAGGTCCTGGGTTCGATTCCCAGGCTCCACAATTTTTTTATAAGACAGTAATAATTTTTTATAAGACAGTAATAATTTTTTATAAGACAGTAATAATTTTTTATAAGACAGTAATAATTTTTTATAAGACAGTAATAATTTTTTATAAGACAGTAATAATTTTTTTATAAGACAATAATAATTTTTTTAAAAATATCATCAAACAGTAATGCCGGTGGAGCGGGGGAGGGTGCGCGGGGTGCGGGGGGCCGGTGGACCGGGGGGTGCTCGGCGGCGAGGGGGACCGGATCTGGCGAGGTGGGATAGCTAGCGATCGAGATGGAGGGGGATCAAGATCGAGTGTCCATGAAATTTAAAAATATTCATGATAGTTCAAAAAGTGCCCATGAAATACAATCGAGAAATGAAGGCTACGATTTAAATACAATCGATCTTAGCTAGCTATCTGTTCACAATCTTCTTGCCCTTCTTTTTCGCAAATGGAGTTCTTCTGTGGAACGGACGTCCTTTAGGTAGGGTGGTCCTGCTTCTTCTTGTGGTGTATGCTGCTACTTCATCATCGTCGTCATGTTCGATTCTCGGGTCGCCGTACTTGTCGAAGTCTTGCTCATTGGCTACTCCATCCATTCCGATGATCTTCCTTTTGCCTCTCCTCACGACAACACGACTGGGCTTTGACGGGTCGGTAATGAAGAAGCATTGGTCCACTTGGGAAGCCAGTACCCATGGCTCATTTTTCGCGGTGACGTTTGCGCCTGCGGTCTTGGATTTGGCTTCGGGTATAACCATGGTGGTGAAATACCGGTCTTCTTTTAGGACGCTCTTGGCCCATCTGACACGGAACATCGGGACCTTCTCTCCAGCGTAGCTCAGCTCCCAGATCTCCTCGATCCTTCCGTAGTATCTGTCCTTGTCGTTACCGGTGTAGGATTCCATCGTTACCCCGGAGTTCTGATAACCATCGCTCTTCATGTCCTTGGCCTCGGTGTAGAATGTGTAGCCGTTGATATCGTACGCCTCATAGGTCATCAGGTTGTGCTCGGCGCCCTGTGACAAGGCGAATATGAGTTGTTCTTCCGCGGAAGAATCCTCATGTAAAGGGTACGACAGAAGCTTCTGCTTGAACCAACGCGTGAAACATGAGTTGTGCTCTTTGAGTATATCTCCGTCCGTCCTCTGTTGGCCTCGGTCATTGTACGTCTTCTTAATAAAGGTTTTGTGCTCTACCACCCAAGGATCGACCACGTCTATGTGTTGTAGCGCGACTAGGTTTGCTCTTTCAAAGTCGGCGAGTCGACCCTCGAAGTCGACATGCATTTCGCGGCGACCCTCACGGTGACCCCATCCAGCGAGCCTGCCGAGGTGCCTGTTGACGGGCAGACCAACGGGGTTCTCGATGCCTAGATAATTCGTGCAGTAGGAGATGCACTCTTCGGTCAGAAAGCCCCTGGCTATGCTTCCCTCTGGACGTGACATGTTGCGAACGTATCCTTTGATGACACCATTCATCCTTTCGAACGGCATCATGCTGTGCAGGAACGTCGGCCCGAGTTGGATGATATCGTCCACGATATGGACCAGCAGATGCACCATAACGTCGAAGAATGCGGGCGGGAAGTACATCTCAAGCTCGCATAGTATCACCACGATCTCTTCCTGTAGCCTTCTGAGTTGCCTCACGCCAACAGACTTCCGAGAGATGACGTCGAAAAAGTTGCATAGGCCAAATAGCGTTTCACGGACGTGCGCGTCCATGATCCCACGGATTGCAACTGGAAGTATCTGCGTCATCAGCACGTGACAGTCGTGAGACTTCATCCCGCTGAACTTCAGCTTCGCTAGGTCTAGGTATCTGCTTATCTTCCCCGCGTAACCGTAAGGAAGTTTTACTCCTACGAGGCAGGTGAAAAACTGCTCGATCTCCTCCTGACTTAGAGTGAAGCACGCGGGAGGGTAGTCATTTCCGGTCTTCTTGGCCTTTTTGCCTTTGCGACGACTTTCCGTGTCCTGCTTCGCCTCATCATCATCATCATCATATATAGCGTGAAGCTCCTGCCTGATGCCCATTGATTTCAAGTCTGCCCTTGCTTTCGGCCCATCTTTGGTCCTCTCTGGCATGTTGAGCAGGGTACCAAGCAGACTCTCGCACACGTTCTTCGTGATATGCATGACATCAAGGCTGTGAGGCACACGGTGGATCTTCCAGTACGGCAAGTCCCAGAAAACAGACCTCGTTTTCCATACCTTCAGCAGCGGCTCTGGCGCCTTTCGCTTCTTTCCCGGCTCTGGCGCCTTTTGCTTCTTTCCCGGCAGTGGGCAGTCTTTCCAATTTTTCAACAGCTCGTCTATTTCCTCGCCGCTCCTCGTACGCGGGCGTCCTCGGGGTTCGGTTTCACCATCGAATAGATCCTTGCGTTTTCTCCACGGGTCATCGTCGCGAAGCCACCTTCGATGTCCCATGAACACGGTTTTCGAAGACCCGGGATCTCTATCTAGCTGGCGATACGTTGTGTCATCCATGCACCTGACGCATCCAGAAAATCCGTGGACCACCTGCCCTGCGAGATATCCGTAACCGAGATAGTCGTGCACCGTCGTGAGCAGCGCGGCTCTCATAGGGAAATATTCTTTCTCTGCGGCGTCCCACGTATTGGCTGGCGTTTTCCACAGCGTGTCTAGCTCCTCTTTCAGCAGCCCCAGATATAGATTGATGTCGTTCCCTGGTTGTTTCGGTCCTTCGATTAGCATACTCATGTGAATGTACTTCCTCTTCATGCACAACCAGGGGGGAAGGTTGTACATCCACACAAACACAGGCCAGGTGCTATGTGTGCTTCTCTGGCTGCCAAACGGATTGACTCCATCGGTGCTCGCGCCCAGCACGATGTTCCTTGGATCGTTCCCAAATTCTAGGTCTTCGAAGTTCAACGCTTGCCACTGGCTCGCATCCTTAGGGTGACTCAGCATCTTGTCTTTTTTATCTATCTCCGGATCATTTGCGTCATCTTCTCGCTTCTTCTCCTCCCTATCCGCGTGCCAACGCAGGAGCTTTGCTACCTTAGGGTCCGCGAAATACCGCTGCAAACGAGGAGTGATCGGAAAGTACCACACCACTTTTCGAGGAGCTTTCTTCCTCTTCTTGTATCGAGTGACGCCGCACACCGGACATATGGTAGACTCCGCGTGCTCGTCCCGATAAATGATGCAATTGTTCATGCACACATGGTATTTCACGTGCGGTAAATCCAGAGGACACACGATTTTCTTCGCCTCCTCCAAACTGGTCGGGCACTTGTTCCCCTTGGGAAGACGTTCGTGCCAGAATGACATGTTCTCGTCGAAGCATGCGTCGGTCATTTTGTGTTTTACCTTCATCTCCAGAGCCATGAGCGTTACTTTCAGGCGGGTATCCTCGGGCCTGCATCCTTCATACAATGGAGTAACCGCGTCTAACTCAAGTTGATCCATCTTGGCTTTCTCTCGGGCGGCAGCTCTTGCGTTATCCGTCTGCTTGAGAAGCAGCTCTTGAATATGAGGGTCCTGCACCCAGCCCATCGATGGTCCAGCGTCGTCTGCTCTGCCGGCATCATCATCTTCATGATCATGCCCGTCGTCTGCTCCGGCATCTTCCTCATCATCATGTCCTGCATCTTCTACACGATGACTGTGTACAGCATCACCGTCGTGATCATCTCCTGGGGATTCTTCGTCTTCTCGCCCGCCCGAGCCGCGGTGGTTGTCTTGCTGCCCTTCCTCATTTCTTGCCCGGCCCCCATGGACGACTTCGTAGTCATCTTCATCACCTTGCCACCGATAGCCATCCATGAAACCACGCAAGAGCAGGTGGTCCCGCACCTGCCAGGATTCCGGGTCCGCAATAAGGCTCTTCAGCTTGCATCTTCGACACGGACATCTTATCTCCGTCTCGTTCTTTTGAAGCATCTCGGCCTTCGCGGACCTCAAAAACCTATTCACGATGCCTTCGGTCATCATGCGGACCATGGTCGCCTGCGGGGTAGAGCAAAACGATATTTTAGAACCAAGAAAAAATTTGGCATGACTTTCCCTAAAAATAGGACCAAAAAGAATGCTTAATGCCAAAATTCTCGCCGAAACGGAAATGAATCAACATTCCGGCAAAATATTGGCAACTATCGCATTTCAAATACCGGTACACCTCCAAACACAAACACATATGCAACACCACAAACATATGCAACACCACGAACATACATAGATCTAGCTAGGCCATAAAAAGTGCATGTGCACATTGTTGTAGGGAGAACAACATAAATATAGCTTCCCCCCTTACTTACCTATCAAAACAAGGTAATTTAACCACTTAAATTGAATGAATCTATGGTGGAAATGAGGTGAAAAAGAGGAGGCACCCGAGACAAGGAGGAGGTGGAGAGAATGAAGTGGGGAGAAAGTGAGTGTGGGTAGGAGAGGCTGTCCAAAATATCTTGTTGCTGCCCACTTACTAATGGCGCACCAACTCTAGATGCGCCATTAGTATGTTTGTACAGGCGCAGTAGTAAAAAAAAAACTTTTTATACTAATGGCGCACCCTGGGCCTGGTGCGCCATTACTAGTTACAACTAGTAATGGCGCACCGCGGGCAGGATGCGCCATTAGTATGTTTGGACAGGCGCACTAGTTAAAAAAATTTTGATACTAATGGCGCACCCTGGCCCAGGTGCGCCATTAGTAGTTTCAACTACTAATGGCGCGCTGTCTCCGGATGCCCCATTAGTATGTTTGGACAGGCGCACTAGTTAAAAAAAAATTTGATACTAATGGCGCACCCCGGGACTGGTGCGCCATTAGTAGTTTCAACTACTAATGGCGCACTTTGTCTGGATGCGCCATTAGTATGTTTGGACAGGCGCACTAGTTAAAAAAAAAATTTGATACTAATGGCGCACCCTGGCCCAGGTGCGCCATTAGTAGTTTCATCTCTAATGGCGTGTCAGAAGGTGGTGCGCCATTAGTATATACTAATGGCGCACTGCTTGTGTGGTGCGCCATTAATGTCAATCCCATCTATAGCCCTTTTTCTAGTAGTGAAGAAGGGGATGATATCGATGACAACTATCATGATCATTTCGGTGATACTTTCATGGAGGATGATGCTGAAGGTGGGGAAGGGTTAGGTGAAGGTGAAGAAGAGGCACATGATGAGCCCGCTGATGATCTTGGTCGGACCATTGCTGATGCACGGAGACGCTGCGAAACTGACAAGGAGAGGGAGAATTTGGATCGCATGTTAGAGGATCACAAAAAGTCACTGTACCCAGGATGCGATAATAGTCTGAAAAAGCTGGGCTGCACACTGGATTTACTAAAATGGAAGGCACGGGAAGGTGTAGCTGACTCATCATTTGAAAATTTGCTGAAAATGTTGAAGAATATGTTTCCGAAGAATAACGAGTTGCCCGCCAGTATGTACGAAGCAAAGAAGGTTGTCTGCCCTCTAGGTTTAGAGGTTCTGAAGATACTTGCATGCATTAACGACTACATCCTCTACCGCGGTGAATACGAGAATTTGAATGAATGCCCTGTATGCACTGCATTGCGTTATAAGATCAGAGGCGATGACCCTGGTGACGATGTTGAGGGCGAGAAACCCAAGAAGAGGGTTCCCGCCAAGGTGATGTGGTATGCTCCTATAATACCACGGTTGAAACGTCTGTTCAGGAACAAAAAGCATGCCAAGTCGTTGCGATGGCACAAAGAGGACCGTAAGTCCGACGGGGAGTTGAGACACCCCGCTGATGGAACGCAATGGAGAAAGATCGACAGAGTGTTCAAAGATTTTGCAGCTGACGCAAGGAACATAAGATTTGGTCTAAGTACTGATGGCATGAATCCTTTTGGCGAGCAGAGCTCCAGCCATAGCACCTGGCCCGTGACTCTATGCATCTACAACCTTCCTCCTTGGTTGTGCATGAAGCGGAAGTTCATTATGATGCCAGTGCTCATCCAAGGTCCAAAGCAACCCGGCAACGACATCGATGTCTACCTAAGGCCATTAGTTGATGAAGTTTTACAGTTGTGGGGCAGACCTGGTGTACGTGTCTGGGATGAGCACAAAGAAGAGGAATTTGACCTACGAGCGTTGCTTTTTGTAACCATCAACGATTGGCCTGCTCTCAGTAACCTTTCGGGAGAGACAAATAAGGGATACAATGCATGCACGTACTGCTTACATGAGACTGAAAGTGTACGTTTGGGTAATTGTAAGAAGAACGTGTACCTGGGTCATCGTCGATTTCTTCCCCGAAATCATAACGTAAGAAAGAAAGGCAAGCATTTCAACGGCAAGGCAGATCACCGGCCGAAGCCTGCGGAACGTACTGGTGCTGAGATATTTGATATGGTCAAGGATTTGAAAGTCATCTTTGGAAAGGGTCCTGGCGGACAATCAGTTCCGCGGGGAGTTTACGGGCACGCACCCATGTGGAAGAAGAAATCTATATTTTGGGAGCTAGAATATTGGAAAGTCCTAGATGTCCGCTCTGCAATCGACGTGATGCATGTTACGAAGAATATTTGCGTGAACCTGCTAAGCTTCTTGGGCGTGTATGGGAAGACAAATGATACAAAGGAAGCACGGCAGGACCAGCAACTTTTGAAAGACCCAGATGACCGGCATCCGGAATGGTTTCAAGGTCGTGCCAGCTACGCTCTTACCAAAGAAGAGAAGGTCATTTTTTTTTTTGAATGCCTGAGCAGTATGAAGGTCCCGTCTGGCTTCTCGTCGAATATAAAGGGAATAATAAACATGGCGGACAAAAAGTTCCTAAACCTGAAGTCTCACGACTGCCACGTGATTATGACGAATTGCTTCCGATTGCTTTGAGGGGGCTCCTACCGGAAAAATGTTCAAGTAGCCATTGTGAAGCTATGTGCATTCCTCAATGCAATCTCTCAGAAGGTAATCAATCCAGAAGATCTACCACGGTTACAGAACGATGTGGTCCAATGCCTTGTCAGTTTCGAGTTGGTGTTCCCACCATCCTTCTTCGATATTATGACGCACCTCCTGCTCCACCTAGTCAAAGAGATTTCCATTCTCGGTCCTGTATTTCTACACAATATGTTCCCCTTTGAGAGGTTCATGGGAGTATTAAAGAAATATGTTCGTAACCGTGCTAGGCCAGAAGGAAGCATCGTCAAGGGCTATGGAAATGAGGAGGTAATTGAGTTCTGTATTGACTATGTTCCTGACCTTAAGCCGATTGGTATTCCTCAATCACGGCACGAGGGGAGACTAAGTGGAAAAGGCACGATCGGAAGGAAATCAACGATATGTATGGACGGTCATTCTATGACTGAAGCACACCACACAGTTCTGCAAAATTCCAGCTTGGTGGCTCCGTACTTCGAGCAACACAAGAATATTTTACGCTCGGACAACCCGGGGAAGCCTGAATCCTGGATTAGAAAGGCCCACATGGAGACTTTCGGCAGTTGGTTGCGAAAACATTTAATGAATGACAATGATGTTGGCGATCAGCTGTACATGTTGGCCAAGACACCATCTTCGACTATAATGACTTTCCAAGGGTACGAGATAAATGGGAATACATTTTACACCATCGCCCAAGATAAAAACAGCACCAACCAAAACAGTGCTGTCCGCTTTGATGCAGCAACCGAGAATGGGCAAAAGGTCACATATTATGGTTACATAGAGGAGATATGGGAACTTGACTATGGACCCTCCTTTCAGGTCCCTTTGTTCCGGTGCAAATGGTTCAAGCTAACAGGAGGTGGGTAAAGGTGGACGAGCAATACGGAATGACAATGGTGGATTTCAACAATCTTGGTTACCTTGACGAACCATTCGTCCTTGCCAAAGATGTCCCTCAGGTTTTTTATTTGAAGGACATGAGTAGCAAACCGAGGAAACGAAAAGATAAGAAAACGATCAGTACATCATGCGATGATCCAAAGCGCCACATTGTTCTTTCAGGGAAAATAAACATCGTGGGAGTGGAGGACACGACAGACATGTCAGAAGATTATAATATGTTTGGTGAAATTCCGCCCTTCAAAGTGAACACTGACCCAAGCATTAAGTTAAATGATGAGGATGCTCCATGGATACGGCACAATCGTAAGCAAGCAGGGACACAAGGGAAGAATTGATGTGTAATAATTTATTGTACCAAACTTTGTTGAATGGATCACGTGAATTAAAACGTACGATGGCGAATCCGGATGATTTGTATTTGGTCGATGAACTGAATGATGTATCAAACCTTTTGTCAAACCTTCAAGGGATCGAGGATGTAGAACAAAACAATCGGTATCGCCATCATACAGCCCTACCGTGGCTACTGAGTGCATATATGCATACCAAATGCACGGCAGGACGTATGATGGCGAATCCGGATGATTTGTATTTGGTAGATGAACTGAATGATGTATCAAACCTTTTGTCAAACCTTCAAGGGATCGAGGATGTAGAACAAAACAATCGGTCTGAATTTTTAAAATGAATTAGTTTTATTTTTCTGGATTTTTTGATATATTATTTGTATTTTTAAGATTTTAAAATGAATTAGTTTTATTTTTTTGAATTTTTTGATATATTATTTCTATTTTTAAGATTTTAAAATGAATTAGTTTTATTTTTCTGAATTTTTTGATATATTATTTGTATTTTTAAGATTTTAAAATGAATTAGTTTTATTTTTCTGAATTTTTTGATATATTATTTGTATTTTTAAGATTTTAAAATGAATTAGTTTTATTTTTCTGAATTTTTTGATATATTATTTGTATTTTTAAGATTTTAAAATGAATTAGTTTTATTTTTCTGAATTTTTTGATATATTATTTGTATTTTTAAGATTTTAAAATGAAAAGTATTTGAAAAAGGACCTTTCCGCGCGGGAACGAAAACGGCGCGAAAGAACCTTTAGTCGCGGGTCGTGACACCAACCGCGACTAAAGGTACCCCTTTAGTCCCGGTTGGGGACACCAACCGCGACTAAAGGGTACCTTTAGTCGCGGTTGGTGTCCCCAACCAGGACTAAAGGCTTGCCCTATATATTCTCCGCGGCCCTCGTCTTCTCCGCGCTAACCACCAAACGCATCCGGCCAGGACCTCGTCTTCTCCGCGGCGCCGCCCTCATCTTCTCCGCGCCGCCCTCGTCTCCGGTAGGTGCCCGCCGCCGCCTGCCGTCCTCCTCGCGTGCCTAGAAGAAGAGGGGACCACCGCCGTCGTCTTCTCGCCCGCCTTCTCGCCCGCCGCCGCCTACCGTCCTCCTCGTCGCCGCGTACTGGATGCGCGCCTTGCCGTCCTCCGCCGCCCGCCGCCGCCTGCCTGCCGTCCTCCGCCGCCCGCCGCCGCCTGCCGTCCTCCGCCGCCCGCCGCCGCCTGCCGTCCTCCTCAAACAAAAACTTCTATGCAAATTAGTGCTCAATAAAAAACTGAAAAGGAAACAGAAAAGGAAAGAGAGAGCAGAGAGGAAAAAGAAAAGGAAAAAAGAAAAGGAAATTTATTTGGGAATAATTGTATAAATCATTAAATTTGAGCGGCGGCGGAGGAAAAAGAAAAGGAAAAACAAAATACTTGGCAGTGCTCAAACAAAAACTTTATGCAAATTAGTGCTCAATAAAAAACTGAAAAGGAAAAAGAAAAGGAAAGAGAGAGCAGAGAGGAAAAAGAAAAGGAAATTTATTTGGGAATAATTGTATAAATTTGACCCAAAAAACATCAATTTTATTTTTTAATAGCTCTTAATCATTCAACCGTCGCTGCTCCTCCTCTATGTCCCCTTAATCTTATTTTTTAATTCCTTTATACTTAATTAATTTTTACTACATACAGGAGTGACATATGGCGGACGATAGAGCCGAGCCACTTAGGGATCCAGAGGCTGAACGTTATTTAATGGGCATCATAAACAACGAGATTCCTTATGTGCCGGGCTCAGAATATGAGCAAGAAGAGGATGTAGTCTCTTCTTTTCTGAACCTTGACAGTGGAACAGACATTGTCGATGATCAAGAAGGTGAAGCAACGGACATTGTCGATGGAGGTCAACCATCAACAAACGACGATCTCGAATTGCAAGTAGCAACCACCTCCGGCGAGGTATATATATACATTGAGCCTCTCGTGATACAAACTTACCGAAATGTGAATACATATGTATTAACGCGCGCAACTCTCTTTCTTTTTTAGCCCTCGGCCGGATCGAGTACGACAAAGCGTGGCAAATCCAAGGCGATGAAAACAGGAGAAACATGTACCATTGATTTTGTCAGTGAAACCGGCAAGCCCCTACAGCACACCTTAAAGTTTATCAACCAATGCGGAGTCGTTGTTAGAGACAACGTCCCGATCACCGTCCAGGAATGGAAGGAGCCAAAGAAGGCACGTCTTGGTTTCAGTTTTGTCGACAAGAGAACGAAAAAGGATTGCTGGAGAAAGCTTATGGAACATTTCATTCTACCTCCGGAATACAACAAAGTCGATGAATTCGGTAACGAGGTTCCGGGTGGACGTGAGAGGAGGAGGCTAGTTAAAGAGTTCGCTCTTCAGAAGATGGCCGAAGCATTCCGGAACTTCAAGAAAAATTTAACCCGTGACTATGTCAACAAGGGCAAGACTCCGGATTTCAATGGACAACATGAGAAACTGAAAGATGATTGGCCAGAATTTGTGAGGCAAAAGAAATCGAAGCATTTCAAGGAAATATCGAAAAAAAATAAGGATAATGCGAGTAAGAAAAAGTTCCATCATATTATGGGGCCAGGAGGATACCGCCTTTCGGAGCCTAAGTGGCAGAAGATGGAGGAGGACCTGAGGGCGCGAGGAATCCCTCTAGGTACAGAGGGATGGGACCCAAGGGCCAAAAGCTGGTGGTACGGGCATGGGGGATCGCTAGACCCGGAGACAGGGGTGTGTGTTCACCAGAAGAAAAAGTTTGCTCCCACCCAAGCCCTTATTGACGCAATGACCCAAGCTCAAGAGGGCTTGATCAAGTTCAACACAGAGAAAGACACACTGACAACAGCCCTCGGGAATGATGAACACGGAGGACGTGTACGAGGCAAAGGCAGTATTCCGTGGAAAGTAGGGTTTTCCCAGGACAATGACCCGTACTGTTACAGAAGCCGTAAGAGAAAGACGGACCGGGATGCAGATCTTTTGGCGAAGTTTGCATCGGAACTCCATGAGTTGAAGCAGACCGTGCATGAACTAGTAAAAGAAAAATCGGCTGCAGGGCCGCATGAAGATCATGAAGCGGATCGCGGAAGCCAGCAGCGGAGAAGCAGCGTGGCTTCCACGGATGCCCCGCCTGGTGCTAATGCACCAACGATCGAGATTCGTGCACCGGAGCCTCACTACCCCGTGGATGATGTAAAGGAGATGAAAGAATGTGATCTGCATTATCCCGTGGGGAACGTTTCCACAAAGGTAGCTACCGGCAGTGCTTTACCCTGTACACCTGGAGCACTCCACCACAACAACCCCATTGCATATGGCTATGCTCGTGTCACGGTGGAAGACATAGTCCAAGAGTTTGAGGACCTGGAGATTGACAAAGCTACACCCGAAGGGGAGAGAAGACTTGGAGATGTCAAGCGCCAGATCATTCTATGGAAAAAGAAGTACATAGTGTTTCCAGGCGAGGCGCCAAGGCTAACAAGTCCACCCCCCTCCGATGGTGGTGGTGGTGGTGGTGGTGGTGGCGGTGGTGGTGGTCGTGGTGGTTCACCTACACCTCCTTCACGCCATTTGACGTCGTCCCCCGATCCACAACCTCCGGCGGGTAAGCAGCCGCCTCCCCCCAATCCTCCTCCGGCGGGTACGACGCCCCCCAATCCTCCTCCGGTGGGTACGACGCCCCCCAATCCACCTCCGGCGAAGAAGCAGAAGCAGGCGGACAGCAAGGAAACCCGCTCCTGGACTATTAACCCGGACCCTTATGTACCTAAGACCACAAGGGTACCGGAGCCATCACTGAAGCCTCTCCTCCCAAGGCCTTGGGAACTTAGTGAAGCTGAAACCAAATTGGCCGCGTCTGCTCATTATGAGAAATGGAAGGCGGATACGAAGGCGATAAAAGAGCCTGAGCCCAAGCAAGTATTCACTGAGAAGCAAAATAAGTGGGCTAAGGATTTTTTGACGACACCGTCCCAAGCCGAGCTGAATATGCCTGACGACTATGGACATGAACTTCGTAGGCAAGCAAAAATATTGAAGGAGGAGAAAGAAGAAAGTAAAAAAAGCGGGAAACAAGTTGACCAGCTCGGGATGCAGAATAAACAATCGATCCCCCCGCTCATAGTGAAAGCCGGTCCGGAAGAGGATCCCGAGATCATAGCAGCTGCGGCAGCACTTGGATTGACTGTAGCGAGTGCCATGAAACAAGCGTCCGAGATGGGTTTGACTCTTCGTGCCTCGTTAGGCCTTGAGGATGCGCCAGTATGTGAGATAGCATTACAATATGTGCGGAATGGGCCTCTCGTCGAGCCTGCGCGGGAAAAGAGTCTACCACCACAAATGCGAAATCTGCTACGTTGGTACAAGCATTTCATAACATGGGCCGACAAAGAATATGTTTATGCGGATGTTACAGAGGAGCATCACACCAAACGGTACTCTATACAAGTTCATATGAGTGAATTGTTCCAGCTGTTCAATCTGCGCGAGCTCGACAAATCTATCCTGAGTTGCTACGTTCTGTAAGTGATTTATTTCTACCTCATCTCGTTCTTCATTGCCTGCACTATATATATATATATATATATATATATATATATATATATATATATTGTCCTAACTATATTGTTGCGTACGCTATTATGCAGATTGAAGATTTGGGAATGCAAAATAAGAAACATCCATGATGTTGGGTTCATTGACCCATATATCGTTAATGGACATGTGTTACAAAATCACCCCGAAGATGTGGAGAAAGACTTTTACAAGTTTCTTAGAAAGCATCAACTCAAAAGTCATATTCTATTTCCTTACCATTTTGGGTGAGTGTTTCTCTCTTGTGCCCATTCTCTTTTGTTTACTCCATGCATGGTATGTCTAATCGATGAGTTATGCATGACTGTGCATGTAACGTGTCCGCAGGTTCCACTGGATTCTGCTAAATATTGAACTTCACACCTCCAGAGTTCTAATCATGGACTCTATGGATTCGGATTCAAAGCGTTGGGCTGACATGAGAAAAATGCTGCAAAAGTAATTATTTTCAATCATTTGAGCTCTATATCGATCGGTCTCTTTCGTTCATTTCCTAATATCAAGTAACTAATAACTCCCTTGTTCATTTAATTTTCTTTGCCCTATAGGGTTTGGAGACGGTTCTCAGAAGAAATTGTCGGTGAATTCAAACATGAGCTAGATTTTAGAAGGTTAGTTAATGTGGATAAGCAACCACCGGGGACCAATCTATGTGGATACTATGTTTGTGAGAACATCCGGAGACACACCTCTGAGCGGAAGGCATTGGATAGCGTGCGGAAGGCGACGGATAACTTGCGGAGGAGGCTTAGTCCAGAAGCTCACTTCCGACCAATTCAAGATGAATTAGCAGGATTTTTCATGAGGGAAGTCATCAATCCTAAAGGAGAACACTATACCGAGGACGAAGAAATTTATATGCATACCCGAGATTGAAACTTGTTCGAAGTTGTATATGGTCATCCATCCTAATTGTGTATGGAAACTTGTTCGAAGTTGTATATGGTCACCCGAGATTGAATATATATTATATATTCCTCTTGAATTCTTCTTGTTTGAAATTTCATATGCATGTATATAGTAGCGTAGAATATGTGTACTGAAACTTCATCAAAATTAAAATAAAACACAAAATAAAATATAAAAAAATAAAACACTACAAATTAAAAAGAAACCAGGTTTAGGGGGGCTAAAACCCTAAACCTGCGGAGGAGGCCTTTAGTCCCGGTTAGCCACGAGAACCGGGACTAAAGGTCCTCCGCCCCGACGGACTCCTGGCGCCCACGTGGACGGGCCTTTAGTCGCGGTTCGTAAGAGGCGCGACTAAAGGGGGGGCTTTAGTCGCGCATATTTAGTCCCGGTTGCACAGCCGGGATTAATGGCCTTTGCGAACCGGGACTAAAGGCCTATTTTCTACTAGTGTGCATATTCGGTTTCCCTTACTCGAGGTTAATTATAGTAATGTAATTGATGAGTTATGCATGCGTGCGCAAATTTCACTTTATTCTGCTAGGGATTAAGCTTGAACAGGGATTAGTAACTGTCTTAGACTCGAGATGAAAAGATCCCCAGGAGTATGCTTACATGACTGAAATACTCCAGAAGTAAGTTCAATCGATCATTATTCTCTTTATCTGGCAGGGTTTGGAAAGAGTTCACCGCCATTGTTCCGGCACTGCCGTTGGAGCTGCGATTTACAGACCCGAAAGTAAGTACTACTAGCTAGGTCCGCGCATCTCCCATTGATTCTTGCTAGTTTCATCAAAACCATTAAGCATGATTGATTATCAGTTTGATTGAACTCTATTTCTCGTAAAGTGCTTGTGGCAGGAAGCCGGGAATGATTTTTGTGGATACTAATTTGTGAGTTCATCTACAACGCGACGACCTCTAAGCGGGGCTACTCTGAAAAACACTATGGTGTACCTAAACAAAAATATTCACAATTTAATTTTATTACCATCATTTGTGTTGAGTTTCATTAATATATATGTATTGACCCACTTCTTCAAATTAGATGTGGCAGATGCGGGATGAACTCCTACCACATGATCGCATACGAGCAATTCAAGAGGAATTGGCGGGATTCTTTCTTGACCACGTCATACATAAAGCCAGAGAATACCATGTGGAAGTTGATATAGACCTTAGATGTTAGGGTTTGTAAGAGATCTTATATTGTATATAGGTTGCTAGTAGCGTCGGATAGATATACAAAAACTTGTTGTTCGACCAATCTCTCGGAGAAATAGAGGTCACTTCTCTCTCTATATGTTCCTGACGATCTTGTGTACTTAATGATTCCTTCATTTGCCTACTATCTATATGAAGCCACCATTAGCTGAGGGAGTGTCATATTAATAGTTAACATGATAGAGTTCATACAGGTGGCACATAATGTGCATGAACCTATGCCTGAATCAGTCATTTATGACCAGGTAGACTTCACCTATACTTCAAGATAATGATTGCG
Source organism: Triticum aestivum (assembly GCF_018294505.1). Lineage (NCBI taxonomy): Eukaryota > Viridiplantae > Streptophyta > Magnoliopsida > Poales > Poaceae > Triticum > Triticum aestivum. The sequence goes on from NC_057802.1 coordinate 566,219,679, forward strand.
TATAAAATTGGAAATACCAATGTTTATGTATAGGAAGAAATACCAATAGGTACGGCCATCTGTTGCAGTTTTTTTTTGTCTGACTGGTGACGTACTTACATTCAAAAGAAAAAAAAGATTGTTAATACATTGCCGTCGCTTGCGTTCTGTCACCCTTAAGGATCTTATTATGTAAGTTAATAGTGTGTCTTCCAAATTCATCACAACTTGACGCATGCATACAACAAATATGAGAAGAGGGTAAAACAATATCTTCAGTATTGATCCCTACATACAACAAATATGAGAAAGGGGTAAACCCATACTGTTTAGTAAGTATACAGAACTGGTGAAAATGAGTTACAATATAAATCTTGTAAATAAACAATTTTGACTGGAATTGTTTCAGTTATCAATTGTAGTCAAGTGACACATATGTTATAGTAAAGCATGACAAGTAACAACTAACCAGTGCTATTCTTATAATACTTCTGGAAATTACGAAAAATGTAGGCACATCAGAAACCCACCACTTAATCGTTATCAAATTAAATATGATGCAATATAAGATAAAAATTTACATGTCTAGGTGCGGCCATCATTGATGCTTCCACTTGAATCACGGAGAAACAATACACACGTTCAGGATGAATTAAACAATGCATCAGGTCATGTCCAAAAAGTTGTTTTGTTGCCTGGTACTATAATGGCCAGAGCCGTTACGCTCAACTCTGGAGATTTTTTTTAATTTCTCTATGTTTGTGTGCCATGGCATACATAGAAAGGCAAGTAGTACAAAGTATAAGCACATGTAATTGCAGTTAATATAAGAACCTTTGAGCTCATATAAGTAGGCTGTAGTAATTCCAAACAGGCAGCAAATAACCTCCGTATTTTGGAGTACGTTTGCTGTAACCTATCTTCCCTTTAGCTCTATTTTAATGTATTTAAAAAAGGCATTAACTGATTGTGACGTTCATCTTATAGAAGCATAAATCAACTGATTGACCATTCATCACGTACGTACTTTCATGGTTAATCAGCACCTCGAGAGCTAGCATACAACAATAATTTATCGATCATTAGGTAGCTGGTATCTTTGAGAGGCAAACAATATGCAATTGTTAGATTGTCGGTTGAAAATAAACCTAACAGAAACACAGGATGAAATTCAGACGCGTGACAGGAAGGGAAATATCTCGTCATACTTGTGCTCATGTCCGCAAGCGGTCAAAGTGTGATTGAATAGCAATTGGTACTTGTTTTGTTCTTACCTTACCCACATGCGCCGCCCATGCCGGCAGTGGTGCCGTCGTAGTACTGTGGCTGCGTCGTCCACTGTAGCGTGGGCGCAGCAAAGATGACGACGTCGCACCATTGTAATTACTATATAATCCTGATGTTGAATTGCTGATACTTAGTTGTGCTTGCCGTCGAAGCAGTACATTTTGCCCCTCTCGGTCATCGCCGGAGAGCAGAGATACTTCTATGGTGGGTGGCGGCACGGAGAGGGGAGAAGAAGACTGAGTCAGTGGCGGTGGTGGCGGAGCCGGGCGTGGAGAGCAGAGGATCTCATGCTCGTGGTAGAGGCGTAGAGCTGGTGCTGGAGCCCGACGATGGCGGGGAGGCAGCCGCTCGACGGGTAGCCGTCTCAGGTGGCAACCTCATAGGTGCCCTCCCGCACCTCACTCTGCGCGACCTCCTGCAGTGGCATGTACCTCACTCTGCGCGACCTCCTGCGCTCCATCAGTGTCGGCGTCGTCTTCGCCGGTGAACCTGATCGGCGAGAGGAACTCCGAGAGACGTACGTGAAAGTGAGTAGGTCACGATGGCAAGGCGCGGTCCGAGCACGAATGACAGGGCCACCGGGTCCATGTGCATCCGATAGATGCAAACTAATAGGACACCACCGGGTGAGCAGTTGATGCTAGTTGTTGAAGCAGTGGGGCGTGATGACAGAGCCGTCGACGAAGAGGGCGATGTAGGTTGTAGGGCAGGAACTGGTCAACTGGATGGGGGGGCGATGGTGGAGACGGGGCAGTCGACGGCCTGACAGCCCGCGGCGCCCTCGGGCGTGACGGCGTGAGGTAGGGGAAGGATCTCGCAGCGTGCGCTTCAACCCGCGGCAGCTGCTCCGTGTCAAGTTCTCCGACTTCGTCGGCCGCCAAGGCAGGGCGCACGGCGGCGCCCACCACCGCCCGTCACTGCAGTCGCGGCAAGGTGAACTCCGTCCCTACCGGGTGGTCCTTGCAGGTGGTCTTGTTCGACGCACGCCTCCTCCGGTTATTTATACACCACTCACCTATCTAGTGAACGATCTAGGTGGCGCTCGAGAAGGAACGAATTAAGCAGTCATACAGAAAATATCAACCGGACAGCAAAACAATGACACGTAGGCACGACTGTGTTACGTGTGTACATCAGTAAGGCCAACACATCCAATTATATATTAGAAAACATCACAACCATCTTTGCGTTACGCGGCCGTCGAAGCAACACACATCAAATGGAAAATCAGCTACTGCATGCATCCATGCACGTGATCCCATATGGCACAAGCAGCCACTAATGCTGCATGCATGTGCAGCTGATAGAGATAAAAACCACCGCCCGGCAAAACGGTTGACCAGTCCATGAAGCGCACATGCGGAGAGAACGTCTTGTATCTGAAACAAAATCGCTGAAGACACCCCAAGTGCAAACGAAAAAATGTGAATCAGTTAACAAAATTTTAAACGAATACTTGGAGCCACCATGCAATTGTACACAGCCATCTCCCAAACGAATACACGTGCCTTGAACCAATTCGCTAGGAAGTCATTTTCATCCAAGTGGCGAGACGTCGGAACGAAATCGTCCCCAGATATAGGGGTTTGGTGATAGAGAAGCTGCAAGGAGTTCGATCGTTTCTCGGAATCCATCGAAAGGGAAGAGGTCGTCTGACACGAGCGTGTCCCTTTAGAAAAGGTTGTAACAGTACTGTTTCTCGTTTTTGGCAGATGGGTGGAAGAAAATGTTCCACGAAATCTTGCAAGCACCTACACAGCTTGAGCATATTTGATGTCGTGAAGTTTTAGATTTTGTTTTAATTTACTCTTCAGGGCGGTGTAGGGACACCCAGGAGCTACCACGCCTTTCTTATGTTACAATGATTTTGCATAGGACGCCAATAACACCCACACATGTAAGCGTTAAGGGGTCTGGCCACACATTTTGTGTGGTATCTAAGAGAACCAGCGTCTACGTGTGGGCATAACAAGTAATGCCCACACGCCTCTTTTTTTTTTGCCTTGCGGTCCCTCTCACACGCCTACGTGTGGGCAAAATCGATAACGCCCACACGCCCGTACTCACGGTCCCGCACGCTCCGCGTGACAGTCATCACGCGTCCCCGCAGTTGCCATGGTCCGGACCCTTTTTCATGTTCGTTTAACTGCATTTGCCATGTTGCTGAACTACAGTTGCCATGTCTGACAACTACAGTTGCCATCGTTGCTCAACTGCACTTGCCATCTCAGGTCAAGTGCCAGATGCCATTTTTGGACAACTGCAGCTGTTGCCATGTATGGTCTGGTCTACTATAGTTGCCATGATTTGAAAAACTTTAGCGGTTGCCACCTACTAACACTAGGCAGTTGCCATGTAGCACTACAAAAAAGACATGGCAAAAACACATGTTCGGGTAAAGAGGGAGTTGACATCTGCTTACAAGCAACTAGTGCTGTTGCCATGTACCCTGCAGAACACATGGCAACTCAAGGTAAAAAGAAAGAGTTGCCATCTGCTTACAAGTACGCTATGGCAGTTGCCATGTACGCTGCAACACACATGGCAACTGACAGGTTTCGGTGTGGCAGAAGAGACGGGCGTGTGGGCGAACTGATAAACGCCCACACACCAGCCCTTCTACGTGCGTGAAAACTGGCGTGTGGGCGAACTGCTAAACGCCCACACCCCAGCCACTCCGCGTGGTGAAACGGGCATGTGGGCGACCGGATGAATGCCCACACACCAACCCAGTCCTACGTAGCATGAAAAATCTGCTAGAACGCGTCAGGATTCGTGCAGAAGTGGTTGGACGAGAATCCATGCGTGTGGGCGAGTTGCTAGACGCCCACGCGTGTGGGCGTTAGTATTTCCGTTTTGCATAAAAGAGAAAATTGTGTGAGATCTCATGCTGCAATGATCGGACGACCCAGATCTCAGATTTACTTAAGTGAGATACCACGGCCGGGAAGGTAAGCCAATGTACCTAGTCTGCTCGCCCGATCGATGACTAGGGTTTCTCCTGTGTTGGAATTAACCACGTCGTTGTAGTACGGCTAGGACACAAATCAGTCACCGTGTAGGATTAGGAGAGTATAGCTAGCTACAGGACCGTATCACATCGAGTCTCGCCGTGTTCGTCGTGCATGTGCATGTATTCATGAATCCGATCCACCTGCTTGCTCCTGTGTACGTGCCTATCAACACATTGGAATCAACTAGCTTGGCTCGTGCCCTGCGTATCCCGGCGAAATCAACTCTACGTTCGTGCAGTCTAGTCTAGGTACGGCCGGAAAGTACTCGGCCGAATCACCGAGTGATCAGCTTGGTAAGCTACCTACAAAAATTTGCAATAAAAAACAGTACTCGGCCGAATCGATGACTGGCCCTCCGGCCATGGCATTGGCGGGTGCAGACTGGTCCTCTCTCCCGTGCGACCTCGTCCGCCGCATCGCGGACTCCTTCCTCGCTAGCAACGACGTGGACTGCTATGTGGACTTGCGCGCCGTCTGCCACAACTGGCGCTCCGCCACCGACGACCCAAGCGACGCCTCCGACCCTCGCTTCCGCCCGTGCCGGTGGATCATCCTCGACGACGACAAGGCCTTGGAGAGCGACACGCGCCGCCTCTTGGTCAACACCGCCAGCGGCCGGTTCCTCCACAGGGAGCTCCCGCTGCTCCGCCACTACTACGTCGTCGCCACCACTCTCAACGGCTTCTTCGTCCTGGCCGACAAGAGCCCCCCTCACGCCGCTCGCGTCTTCAACCCCCTCACCGGCGCCAATGATCCGTTCCGCGGCGCCCGTGCCGCCCGACGGGGAGGTCGCTGCTGCCCTGAGGTTTGGCATGGCTTTGCCCATGCTCACCTTAATCTGCGACTCGTTTCGCAAGCATTACGTGGCCTTTTCTGATTTTGAATGTTTCACCAGCCGTGAGTACAATAATAGCAGTTACCACGCACCTTATAATTTCGCACGCAGGGCGATCAGAGATGGTTTTGACGGCGCCTTGCCGGGATTAACGGGATTAAGTGAAGTGGTCGACCACATCGGTGATTTGATGAGGCTGCATCATGTTCAGCCTGCTAACTTTTTCTCCAATCATCCTCCTGAGACGGGACATGCAGACGATGGCCGGTGTTTCCTTGTGCAATTTAGCGGACAACTGCTCATCGTCGTCATGGTACAGCGAGTCGTTAGGGTTCTCAAGTTGGAGGCCACGAGTGACCAGCTTGTGTGTTTGAGGACCATCAGCAACCATGACATCTTCATCGGCCATCAAAGGTGCCTGGCTGTCTGTGCTGATAAGTTCCCATCCGTTGAGGCAAACTGCGTCTACTATACCGAACACATGGGTTCTTTTGCTCGCATCTGCAAATACAACCTCAAGGACAACAAAAGAGAGATTTTCCTTATGTCAAATTTGCAATGTCATGTTCTAGGCAAGCAGCAGGTTTTAGATTTTCCTACTATTGGTAATTGGTCTGTGGAACTGCTGTACGCTCCATCCAGGCTTAGAACATGGTTACAAATCTGTTTATCTATGCTTCACCGGCCCCTTGTAATACTTTCTTTCGATTTCTAGTTGGAAAGATTGTTTCCAGCCCTTGATTGATTATGTTACAGAATACAGACTATGTACCTCTCGAGAGCGAGAAGGAGCACCCATGGGAATAGGCACGCAGGCCAACCGGGCGATCAGATCCTGAATCCCCCCAGCCGGAACCCCATTGGGATTCAGGCTGGTCCGAAATTCGGTGAAGATCTGTGAAGGTAATCCCTTGGTGAACACGTCCGCATACTAAGAACTGGATGGTACATGAAGGACAGGTACTTCGTCTAGAGCCACCCGATCGCGGACAAAATGCAAATCGATCTCAATATGCTTGGTGCGTTGGTGCCGAACTGGGTGGCTCGCGAGATATGATGCACTAATGTTGTCACAATACACCACAGTAGCACGTGTGGGAGGAACCTTAAGTTCATGAAGTAGTTGCCGCAACCAGCAAGATTCAGCCACACAATTTGCGACACCCCGATATTCTGCCTCGGCACTCGATCGTGAAACGGTGGGTTGCCTCTTGGAGGACCATGCAATGAGATTCGCTCCAAGGAAAACACAAAACCCAGAGGTAGACTTGTTGTGTACGGACAACCTGCCCAATCCGCATCAGTGTTTGCTATAAGATCCTTCAGAGACCAGAAAATCTGAAGACCATAGTGAGAGGTGCCTTGCAAGTACCGTAGGATCCGCTTCAGGAGTTGCATATGAATGTCACGTGGTGCATGCATGAACAAGCAAGCTTGTTGGACGGCATAGGTGATGTCAAGACGTGTGAGAGTGAGGTATTGGAGAGCACCGCTGAGACTACGATAGCGGGTGGGATTAGAAAGAGGTTGGCCCTCTTGAGACAACTTGGAGCTGGTGTCGACGGGCATGGAGACCGGCTTGCAGTTGAGCATTTTGGTGCGCTCAAGAAGCTCGAGGGTGTACTGTTGCTGGCAAAGGAAGAGAACAGACTTGTTGGTGGTGACATTGATACTCAAGAAACGGTGAAGGGCACTGAGATCGGACATGGCAAATTCTTTCTTGAGTGAGGTGATGATGGGATGAGGAAATGTGAAGAACTCGCGGTAAGAATTATGTCATCAATATAAACCAACAAGTAGGCAATAGAGTCACCTCGATGCATGATAAACAGGGAAGTATCACTTTTAAGCACGAAACCCAAGAGAGAGCAAGAATGCCTGAAAACGAAGGAACCATGTCCGAGGGGCTTGTTTCAAGCCATAGAGGGACTTACAGAGAAGACATACATGGTCCGGCTTGGTGGGAGTCCACAAAACCAGTGGGTTGGGAGGAGTACACGGTCACATTGAGGTCGCCATGGCGGAATGCATTCTTGACACCAAGTTGATGAATTGGCCATGAGTGAGATGTGGGTAGGCTCAAAACAACCCGAATAGTTGCCGGTTTGACCACTGGACTGAATGTCTCATCATAATCCACACCCTCTTGTTGTGTAAAACCATGCACAACCCACCGGGCTTTGTATCGTGCCAAGGACCCATCCTTGTTGAACTTGTGGCGAAAAATCCATTTTCCCGTGACAACATTCGCACCTGCAGGTTTAGACACCAAAGACCAAGTGAAGTTGTTCATTAGTGCATTAAACTCATCTAGCATTGCTTGACGCCAATGGGGATCTTTGAGCCTGATTTGTATGTGGGTGGTATTGGGGAGATGGGTGCGTGAGTGGCATAAAGAGTTGTCTGAGCATGAGATATCCTATTTTGGCACGGGTAGACATCTTGTGTGCATTGTGGGGTGGCTGTACCGGGACCACATGGTTGGGGAGAGACGGCAGTGGCTTACTGGGTGGTGTGGAAGAAGAGGGAGACACGGTGGGTCCAGCGAAAGATCCGTCAGGGTGGGTGGGCATTGGATCCGAGGCGGATGCGGGATCAGGTGGACGGAGCGAGGCAGAGGACGAGGAGACTGGCGCTGTGGTCGAGGGAGATTCGGTGCGTGGGACGGTGGAGCAAGTCTGTGGGCTGCATGTGGCAGCAGGCGACGCGGGGGCGGAGATTGGATGGGCGACCGAGCGGCATGGGCAGGTGGAGATGGTGGGGGGCGGGACGAGGTGGGTGGGATTGGATCCACGAGATCCGCGCAGGTAGGAGATACTGCATGGCCAAATTCTGCATGGCAATTTTCTGTGGACGTAGGTGGGGTGTGGCCTGGTGTGCTAGGCGTGTAGGGAAAAATCATCACGTCAACACGACGTGGCGGGAGACAATGACGCAGCGTGTGGCTAGATCGAAGCAGCAATACCCTTTGTGTTCAAGGGCATAACCAAGGAAAATGCAGCGGGTAGAGGAGGGAGCTAGTTTGTGATCCATAGTTGCATAAAGATTGGGAAATCAAAGACAACTGAACACGCGAAGGTGATCATAGACCGGAGGCACACCATGGAGAAGGAAGTAGGGTTTATGTGGGGCGATTGTAAGAGAAGGGCGCTGGTTCAGTAAGTATGTGGCCGTATGAAGTGCTTTAACCCAGAAGGGTGGGGTAAGATTGGCTTGAAGGAGAAGTGTGCGCACAATATCGTTGGTAGTACGAATCATACGTTTTGCTTTGCATTTTTGGGGTGATGTGTGAGGGCAGGAGAAGCGGTAAGCAATGCCATTAGTAGAGATAAGGGACAGAGGGAGGAGTTGATGAATTTGCCGCCGTTATCATATTGAATTGAGTGTGAACAAAAGTGAAAAAGAGTTGGAGCACGGCGGATGTGTCGGATTTGTTGCATAGGGGAAATGCCCATGTAAAATGAGTAAAATCATCCAACACAACAAGATAGTACGGAAACCCGGAGAATATGTCCTTCTAAAAGAAGAGGGGAAGGGGAGGCGCGGTTGACGGCCAAGTTGGCATGCACTACATGGTGAGGGAGGAGCCTTATTACAATCACTAAGAAAGTATTTAGATATGGTGGAGAGGGATTGAGCTCCGGGGTGCCCAAGACGACAATGCCACAAATCTGAGGTGGTGGCGGTGAGGAGAGCGGACGCCCTAGCCGTGTTATTGCCAACGAAGGGATAGAGATCGCTGTGACTAACGGAGATCATGAGAACCCGCGGAGTGCGAGGATCCTTCACAAGAAAACCACAAGGGTAAAATTCAATTGAGTATGAGTTATCCTTAGTGAAATTACGAACAGAAATAAGACTAGTAATCACAGTGGGAAAAACAAGGACATCTGTGAGCCGAAAATCATAGGGAGAAATAGTGGTGGACCCGGTGGCAGTGACAGGGAGTTGATGCCCATTACCAATAAGAATACTAGATGGTAAATGCGTTAAGGAAGAACTGGACTTGGCTAGGTTACCTTGGGTGCCCGTCACATGAAAAGAAGCACCGTTGTCGAGGTACCACTCTGGAGCTGGAGGGGTGGGGTAGTCGGTGTTGCTGTAGGTGGTGTTGCGCATAGTGAGGTGATCCCACGACGGTTGGGTCGGCGGGTAGAACGGGGCGGGCGGTGTCGGCGGCGAGTAGACGGGGTACGCCTGAGGTGGGAGCCGGGGCGAGGCCCAAGGACGCCGGCGGCATTCGACGGGATCCAGCCGGCACGGGGGGACGGGAGCGCCATCCCGTACGGTGCGAAGTAGCCGGTGAAGGGGTGGAAGGGAGCCGGCTGGTGCTGTCCACGCCCGCCGTTGTCGCCGCGCCCGCGACCGCGTCCATAGTCACCACCGTCACCAGTTCGGTCGCCGCGCCCCCGATCAGGGTTCGGAGGAGCCGGATGCGGCGCACCCTGGGCGCGATCAGTGGAGCGCTCACCGCGATCGGACTGGCCACGACCGCTCGCGCCGGAGGGGCCACCCGAAGAGCTCCCGCCGGACAGAGCAAACGCCGAGGCGCTCTCCTTAGCCGCACGTTGCGCTTGGGACTCCTCGGCCAGCACCACGCGTGAGAGGACGGTGTCGAAGGGAAGAGACTGGTCGCCGAGGACGACACAGATGGTGTCGAGTCGTTTGTCAAGGCCGTGAAGAAACTGAGTTGTGAGATCCACTTTGGTGATGGCGTGATCAATGTCGGCGATGCCGTGAGTGAGGAGCTTCATGCGGCGCGCATACTTAGAGACAGAGAGATCGCCTGCTTGAGGTTACGACATTGGCGATTGAGGATCATGAAGCAGGCGGCGCGATTCGCGAGAAAGTAATCTTTGATCTTGTGCCAGAGGGCTAAAGTGGTGGTGACGCCAACGACGTGGTCGGACACAATCCATAAGGCGACGTGGGCATCCAGCTCAAGGTACTTGGCAGGGGCATTAGGCGGTGGAGGATGTTCGATGAGGTAAGTGACGCCGTAGCGGAGGAGAACCATGAGGAAGAATGTCTTCCACTTGTGGTAGTTGTGGTAGGCTGGATTGAGAAGGAACTTGATATGATTAGTGATGTGGTCGCCGTAGATCATGGGACGAGGAGCGGGTGCTGGCGGCGCAGGAGGAGGGGCGGTGGGAGAGTTGAACAGAGGGGCGAATTGGGAGCCCAAGGCGGCGGAAGAGCCACTGAGAAGAGAGGGATGCGTGCCAAAGATGAACGGTGGGGAAAGGACCCCGGAGGTGGCTGAGGAGGTAGCGGCGGCAGGCGCCGTGCAGGAGGAGAGGGAGCACGGCGAGGTGGCGGAGCTCGTGGCGGCGGAGGAGCAGGAGGACTGGGGTTCGGTGGCCATGGTTGTTCCTGGTGTCTAATACGAAGTTGGAAAGATAGTTTCTAGCCCTTGATTGATTCTGTTACACAATACAAACTATGTACCTCTCGAGAGGGAGAAGGAGCACCCGTGGGAATAGGCACGCAGGCCAATGGGGCGATCAGATCCTGAATTATAGGATCGTGCTACGTACAACAAGTGTTACAATGGAAATACAATATACACACGTCAACATTTCTGGGTGTTACTGCACAATTGCTGTTGAGAACTGAAGATGTGCTTCGCAGCTCTGCATAAATAAATTTCTGACACAACTGAATCTACAAAAACCAGGTAACAGCAGTGGCATATTGTGTCCGATAATTGCATATTGTCACTAAAATAACATCAGTACCAGGTAACTAGGTAAGATCATACAGTGATCTCCAACAGATACAGGAGTAACAGGACAGCTGCTTTCACTAGTGAGCATACTGTAGCAAGGGACACTCCCAACAGCCAGAGTATTCACTAAAGTGAGCTCGTCAGCGAACATTTAGGCCAAATAACTGTAACTCGATGCATTATTCGTCGTGGTGGATATGTTGGACTGCTATCAGAAGGGTCGGGGTGGTCAGCCGTGTTAGAGTAGTCGTTATGGTATACGATTTCTAGTCTAAGTCAGTTTTGTATTCCTATCCCAAGTCGGTTTGTACCCTCTTATATACTCTTATATGCCGCACCAAATCATCAATAAGCAACAGTTTTATTCAGCTTTCATGGTATCAGATACTGGTCCCAGGGTTTAGGGTATGGCTCCGCCAACGCCACCGCCGCCGCCGCCGCCCGGCTACTTTGAGCGCCGGGCCGCACTCATCGCCAAGGCTGCCAACGCCGCGGCCGCTTCTCTCTCGGCCCTCACCATAGCTCCACAAAACTACCCTGCACTCATCCTCGCCGCACCAATATCTCTTGCTGACACAATCTCCGACGTCAGCCCCTACATCCCCATAGTTCTTGATCTCACCGCCCACAACTACTACCATTGAAGTCATCTCTTCGATCTCCACCTCGGCCGCTGCAACCTGCGCTCGCATGTCGCTGCCAACTGTCTTCCCCGCCCCGACGATCCGCAATGGTTGAAAGACGATCTCGCGATCGTCCAGTGGTTCTACACCCGCATCACCACCGAGATCTTCAACATGCTCGATCACGACGGCGCCACCGCTGCCAACATCTGGCACTCCCTCCGTCAGCTCTTCCAAAGCAACACCGACGCTCGGAAAAACGCTCTCCACACCGAGCTTCGTAATATGGTGCAAGGAGACGCCCCGGTGAACCTGTTCTGCCAGCGCGTTAAGACCATTGGTGATGAGCTCCGCGAACTCGGCGATACAGTTAGCGACTCACAGCTAATCAATATCGTCGTCGTCGGCCTCAGCGAAGACTTTGACAAGCAAGCCTCGTTCATACCGATGATACGGCCCCCTCCTACCTTCGCTGAAGTTCGTTCCTTGCTACAACTCGCGGCGGAAACACAAGCTCGCAAGGACTCTCGCCCCAAGGTCTTTCATGCTGCGGCTCGTCCTCCTCTGTCGTCTACACCAGCGCCGCCTTCCAGGCCGGCTCCTGCCGCCGGGCCGTCCGCATCGTCATCTATTCAACCGCCCCCAGGCTAGCGTATTAGTCCGAACTACCGCGGCAAAAACCCTATCTACAGGCCGTCGTCGACTCGTTCGGTTCCGCCTACGACATCACCAGCACCAAGTCCTGCACCACCCACCAGTGCTCCATCTGCGGTTGCATGGCGGCCTCCTCATGATCCTTGGACGGGGATTGTTCAAGCATGGCCCATGCCCTGGTCCGCTCCGTCCACCCTAGGTGCTCCGCCGGCATACTCAGGTGCCTGGCAACCCGGCCTTCGGCCGCCTACTGGTGCTCCCGGGGTTCTCAACCCCCGACAGCCGGCCAATGCCTATCACGCCGCCCCGACGTATGCTCCTTATGGTCATTACACCAGCGACGGCGGCGCCTACTACACACCTCAGCCGGCCCTTCTCCCGACGCCACCCCCACCACAGCCGGCCAATGCCTACTACACTCCCCAGCCGGCCCTACTGCCTTCACCATCGTATCCGCCGGCACTGCTTCCGACACCACCCTCACCTGCGACGCCGAGCTGGGATCAAGTTGCCTTTCTCCAGGCCATGAATAACTTTGCTGCACAAGGAAACTCAGGTACGGATTGGATCTTTGATTCAGGGGCCTCTAGTCATATGTCTGCATCTAGTAATTGGTTATCTTCTTGCACTAAATCTCCTTTCCCTTCCATTATCCTTGGAGATGGATCATCTATTCCTATATATTGTGTTGGTCAGGCTCAACTTCCCTCTTCCACCAAACCTCTTTTACTTCGCGATGTTCTAATTGCACCCGCCCTCATTAAAAATCTTATCTCTGTTCGCCAATTTACTTGCGACAATCTAGTTTCGGCTGAATTTGACCCTTTTGGTTTATCTGTGAAGGATTACCTGACCAAGGCCGAGATCGCTCGCTTCAATAGCTCCGGTGATCTTTATTCTCTTAATGGAGTTCCTGCCGCCACCCCTCCAATATCCATGCTAGCCTCTGTCGATCTCTGGCATCGTCGCTTGGGCCATCCCAACCCCGCCGTCTTAGCTTCTATGCTTAGTGAATTTACCATACCATGTAATACGGACTCCAATAATTCTGTATTTTGCGAGTCTTGTCAATTAGGCAAACATGTGCGTCTTCCCTTTAGTTCCTCTAGTTCTTGTAGCACTTATCCCTTTGAATTAATACATTGTGATTTATGGACCTCTCCCATTGCAAGTGTTTCGGGTTTTAAATACTACCTTGTTATCCTAGATGATTTCACCCACTTTGTCTGGACTTCTCCTCTACGCAACAAATCCGAGGTCCATTCTCTTTTCCTTAATTTTCAACGCTATGTGTCTGTTCACTTCTTCCTCCCAATTCGCTTTATCCAATGTGACAAAGGTCGCGAGTTTGATAACATTAAAAATCGTACTTTCTTCTTACAACATGGCATCCTGCTTAGGTTCTCATATCCCTACACATCCCTCAAAATGGTAAAGCAGAACGCTCTCTTCGCACCCTCAATGATATAGTTCGCACTCTCCTCATTCAATCATCTATGCCTCCCATGTTTTGGGCTGAAGCCCTACACATGGCCACCTTCCTTCTAAATATTCGACCTTCTAAAACTAAACCCAACACTACTCCCTATTATTCCCTCTTTCTTTCCCACCCCGACTACTTCGCGGTTCGTGTTTTCGGCTGTCTCTGTTTTCCCAATGCCTACGCCACTTCTGCAAATAAATTGTGACCACGCTCTATCCCATGTGCTTTTCTCGGCTTCTCTGACGAGCACAAAGGCTATCGCTGTCTCGACCTTCACACCGGACACGTTCATGTCTCTCGTCATGTCACGTTTGCTGAGCACATTTTTCCTTTCTCACAACGCACTACTACACCATCCAACACCCCTAGCTCCGCAAACACCCCCTCTCCTCGTCCTTTCCAACTATATACTCCCCTACCTGCCGAACACAACTTATCACCACCACCATTAACACCCACCATAGCCAATCCCAACCATACACTCACCCCACCCGAGACGTCCCCAACACCCCCGGCCCCTACTCCCACTCCACCACCCAGCCCTGCTCCCACTCCACCACCCAGCCCTACTCCTTCGTCCGACTCTTCCGCTGCACCGGACTCACCAGTACCCACCTTACCCCCTCGTGCTATTCCTACAGCAGCCCCGATTAATGATCATCGCATGCGTACTAGGGCCAAATCAGGATTTCATCAACCCCAAGACCGCCTAAACCTTCATACCTCCGTATCTCTCACTTCTCTTCCAAAGAATTACAAAACTGCTCTACTTGATCCCAATTGGGCCGCTGCCATGCAAGAAGAATATAATGCTTTACTTCAAAACAACACCTGGCAACTTGTTCCTCGTCCTCCCAATACAAATATTGTTTCTGGCAAATGGATTTTTCGCCAAAAGTTCCACTCCGATGGGAGCCTCTCATGATATAAAGCCAGGTGGGTTTGTCGTGGCTTTTCTCAGCAACAAGGAATTGATTACGAAGAAACCTTCTCTCCTGTTGTTAAACCTAGCACCATTCGCACCGTTCTTAGTGTTGCTGTCTTCATGGCCCATTCACCAACTTGATGTTAAAAATGCTTTCCTCCATGGTTCCCTTCAAGAAACTGTCTACTGCCAGCAACCTCTGGGTTTTGAAAATCCATCCTTTCCAACTCATGTATGTGTTCTTCAGAAATCTCTCTACGGTCTTAAACAGGCCCCACGAGCTTGGTTTCAACGCTTCTCCTCCTTCATTCAAACAATAGGCTTCACTCCATGTCTCTCCGACACCTCTCTTTTTGTGTATCATCAAACTTCTGACACTGCCTATTTACTTCTTTATGTAGATGATATCATTCTTACCGCCTCCTCTCAAAAGTTCTTAGATCATATTGTCTCTCTTCTTAGATCTGAATTTTCTATGACTGACCTAGGACTCCTTCATCATTTCTTAGGCATTGTTGTTGTTCGCGATTCCTCCAGCCTTTTTCTTTCCCAACGCCAGTATATTCTTGATCTTCTTAATCGTGCTGGTATGCTTGACTGTCAATCATCTCGCACTCCTGTCGATACTAGTTTTAAACTTTCGGCTACCGGTGAACCCTTTTCCGATCCTACTCTTTATCGTAGCCTAACAGGTGCTCTCCAATATCTCACCATTACTCGTCCTGAAATCTCTTTTGCTGTTCAACAAGCATGTCTCTATATGCATGATCCCCGGGTTCCTCACTATAATCATGTTAAACGCATTCTTCGGTATTTAAAAGGAACTCTCAATCATGGTCTCCACCTCAATAATTCTTCTCCAAACTCGCTTACCGCATACTCTGATGCAGACTGGGCTGGTTGTCCTGACACTCGAAGGTCCACTTCCGGTTTTTGTGTTTTTCTTGGTAACAATTTGATTTCTTGGTCTTCGAAAAGACAGGTTACAGTCTCACGTTCGTCGGTCGAGGCTGAGTATCGCGCTGTGGCACATGCCGTTGCAGATACAATCTGGATTCGGCAGTTACTCTCCGAGCTACACAGGCCTATTGAGCAGGCCACTATTGTCTACTGTGACAACATATCAGCAGTCTACATGACCAGCAATCCAGTTCAACACCGACGCACAAAGCATATTGAGATTGATATTCATTTTGTTCGTGAAAAGGTTGCTCTTGGTCGGGTTCGGGTGATTCATGTTCCCTCTACGGCTCAGTTTGCTGACATTTTCACCAAGGCACTGCCTACTAAGCCATTTCAAAATATCTGTTTCAGTCTCAACGTCGTCGAGCCTGCCGTTGATACTGTGGGGGGGTGTTAGAGTAGTCATTATGGTATACGACTTCTAGTCCAAGTCAGTTTTGTATCCCTACCCCAAGTCGGTTTGTACCCTCTTATATACTCTTGTATGCCGCACCAAATCATCAATAAGCAACAGTTTTATTCAGCTTTCAAGCCGCCTGGACCCGGGGGTCCGAAGAACGGGCCACAGCAATCTTGGAGCAGGCAGCAACAGCAAAGGAGGTAGAAGCTGCACAAGAAGTATTCATCCTAAGTTTTCAGAGAATAAAAACTATCTGTTTCAAACAGGAAAAGAAACTTCAAAGGAAGAAACATAAACGACTAATGTATGCTTCGCCACTTATATATTGCAATTTGATTTAGTTGACCCCTAAACCACTAAACCTTTAACTGAATGAATCCCGTCAAAAAACCTCTAACTGAATGAATTGCTTTCTCTTTTCTTTTGGAGATGTTAACTTGATAATAAATTGATGATTTGCTTGCAAAAATGCATAGTTTAAATTTTTGTTAGTAGCTGAGGTTTCAACTTACCAGGATCTAAAGAAGCCACCAAACCAAGGCCCCCAAGAACCAGGGCCATGGCCTTCCCAACCTGGTCCTCCAGGCCCATGAGGATGCATTCCACCGACACAGAAACCACTGTTAAATACAACCAGGACACAATTTGTTTCCCAGAAATTATGCCAAAGACTTGATGCAGCAGTTGGAGGTCAAGAAGAATTTATAGGTGCAGGGTGAGGACTAGGTGTGCATGCACCTGCCGTTCCATGGGTCACCTGTGAGTCTGTGACTCTCACCCACGTACTGGTTAGTCGGGTCACCTGTGAGTCTGTGACTCTCACCCATGTACTGGTTAGTCAGGTCTATATTCCAAGTTCTAACTGCTATTCTAGACTTACCGTTGCCTTGCATTAAGGGTACAAGATTGAGTTCTTGATCTTATGTGTAATCTAGGTGATCAACTGCATGCACCTGCACTATTATGTTCATTCTAAAAAAAAAACAGTATGATCAGCTACTAGTTCGGCAAAGTATTTGCAAAGTCAAACACCAGTCCAGCAAAAATATGTGAACATATGCATCTATAAATAGCAGCTACAAATTGTGTCAGGAACTTATATATGCAAAGTACATCTTAAGTTCTTAGCATCAACAGTGCGCTGCAAAGCACATCCTCATGATACAGTGGAGCTTATATTGTTTTATTACCTTAGATTGCTTGCATTTGAACACCCTCTGACATGGAACAATATTATGCTTCTGTTTCTGAAGGTTGAAAAGATGATTCTAAAGCTGAGGGAGGAGAGCAGGCTGAAAATGGGTTTTAGCATTTAACTTACAAGTAGAAGTAGAACAAACAAAAACTGTCTTCCTCCAGACCATAACCCCTGCATGTTACATCCCCCTCATGTCTTGCCAATTACCATGAGGGTCATTCACTGCAGTTAAATAAGATATAGTGATCTTTCATGTTAAGTCTTGCACATAAAAAATCAGGCGGCAATTCCATATTTATGTTGTGTTAGATTTCCATATTTATCTTGCGTTCCAGATCTATCTCGTCGGAAAAAATCTGCTGCTCTTGGCAACATATGTTTTTGACCTACAGACTGTTAGTCGACTCATCTGAAAAATACATTGATTACTACATTGTTCAGATGGTTTTGATTTTTGAACACAGCCAGGTTATTACCAGTACCAGTAGCCTACCTGTACAGAACAGTACATTGTACAGAAGCGTCCAAAGTGCTTGCTGCTCCTGTAGACTAATCAATTAACCTTGGAATGGTTTCTACCCCCCAGTGAAGTTTTTATAGCGTGTTAGTTCGATTCTAGGGAGAGAAACACAGTGCAAGTTTCTGCAATTTTTCTAATCTGGTTGGTATCAAGCTATGAGTTTGTATCAAATTTCAAATGCTGGCTTGTGAAAGTCACCAAGAAGGTACAAAGTAGAGTAGAGCCCTGATAATTGCATTCAGCTACTGAAATAACACCAGTGTCAGGTAACTAGTTAAGGCTGCTGCATACAGTGATCTCTGAGAGATATATAACTAGGTGAAGAATGTATAGGTGTACTGTGAGAACTAGTAGATGTGCACGCACCTGCCATTCCATGAATCACTTGCAATTCTCACCACTGGTCAATGTTCCAACTACTACTCTGCATCCTCAGCTTAGACACGCCAAGGTGATTGGTCACAGATCGTGGAAAAGCAGAGGATGTAAACTTGGACCAAATAGCACCAAATACAGTTCAAGGTGAAGAGACTTCTTGATCCATCGCCAGTTACACATACCAGATCAATTAATCTGGATTATGAACTTACTTTAACACCTTACTTCTAAATTCTGAAGCAAATGATCAGAGTGAGTTTCAACTTACTTCTACAGTCGTATTGCCACACAACAGGCATGTGCTGTCCTGCTCGAGACATGAACAAACTATGGAACCTGAGCCTGGCAATGACAAACATTTCCTGTGCTTATTAGTACATGTTTTGTTTCTCCAACGTATGTTCAGATCGTGCATCACGTGAAGCACTAATCCTTCAAATGTTTATCAGGAAAAGTGAAATAATAAAAGAGATCATTCCAAACAACGCAACAGGAAAATAGTCTCAGGATGAAAGCCCAAAATGGTATTCATAGATATTTCAGTTTACTGTCCCAGTCTTTTCTACAAAATGTTAATTTCCTTGGATCGAGGCAAATATAACCCGCTTAAAGTCCCCATAACACACATCTAACCAGATGCAATGGATGCATGAAGAAAAAGGAATTATGACAACATATCTAACCAGTTGGCAACCATTTAATTTAACTACTAGTACTCTAAGGTCTTGTAGAAAAATCAGATGTAGCATGCAAGTCAACAAAGAATCTGCCTATGTTCATCTCAGCTTCAGCGAAGGGTAGAAACAAGAAACACCCTCAATATTGACAACTAGATAAAAATGGTAATGTCAATTTTACAATTCAAAAAATAGGATGCTAAGAACTAAGAAACCGCTAGCAAAGTAAATTCGTGCCAAGAATATAGACACATGAGGCGGATCAGCTGGCAAATATTCCAAAAGCAAATCAACATTACTTCACTTCAGCCGAAAGGGAGACAAGCAATTAACATTCAGAGCTTACAATCATAACTTACAAAAAAGAAGAGGCCAGCAGGCTCATAGTTGATCCAATTCATAGATATTGCAACTCATAAAAAACGACAGCTAGCCTATTAAGAAGCACCATCTCGCTCAACAGCCATCAGATGAAAGGCGAAGCGTTCACAACATAACCTTCTAGAGCCGGAAAAAAGGCATGTTGAACAAGACTTTGCTTGAGCCGACATTCATAAATACGGAGGCCTAGGAGACCAATATAGAAACTGTCAATCAATTTGCCATCAGTGTCGATGTGAAGCACCCACCGACCAAAACTGACCAGCAAGAGCACGCCACCATCCCCCGAAACAACGTCCACATCCCAAAGGTTAACATCCCGATAGTCATTACAACCTTCAAACTGTCCCCTGATTTCTTCAACAGGCAATCTGATTCGGTACTTTAAGTCCCAAACCTCGCTTTCATAGTTCTGCAGCACCCATATACTAATGGTGTTCTTGTCATCGTCATTGCAATAGATGCCGATCGTGTCATCCATCTCAAATAAGTATGACTTTGTGGGAACAATTGGAGCATGCATCTGCCGGAACGACTCAGCTACCGTGTCAAATACTATTACAGGTTTGCCTTCACTCTGCAATTGTTCGCTTTCACTCAGATGATAATATGGATACCAATGCAGGTTATCACGCAGCTGAATAGGTAAGTTGAAGACCACTGACTCCATGTCCGGCCACCCGATGTACCTCGGTGGCTGGTCGGAGCCCAATGGAAAGACATAGCAGTCAATTTGCTCTTCAGGCGAGTCCCTGTTGCTCCCCCGTTGCAGTAACAGGCGGTACTCGCCGGTGGGTCGGTGGAGGTACATCCCGAAGGCAGTGAAGTCCCACGGTGGCCCGGCGAGGGAGGCATGCTCACGCGTGACCGGGTTGCAGATAGAGATGCAGCATCCAGATCCACCCTTGGCAAACGTGGAGAGGACGAGGAGGCCGTCGCATGAGGCCTCCAGATAGAAGTCCTGGTCAAGTCTGGCGACGGTATGGAGGTGGGCCTTAGCGGCGGCCCGGAGGTCGAAGGCGAGGATGTCGTGGAGGTGGACGCCGAGGACTAACTGGTCGCCGTCCGCAATGGGGAAGGCGGGCTGGCGGGCGTGGTGGGCGAGGAGGAAGCGGCGAGTGGAGGTGGCGCGGCGCCAGGCGCGGCGGACGGCGCGGCAGCGGAGGAGGGATTTCGGGTCGAGGCGGACGAGGATCTCCCAGATGAAGACATCGTCTAGGAGGCCGGGGAGGAGAGGCGTCGCTGCTGCTGTTGCGGCCTCCGCCATGGCCGCCGGCTGGGAGCTCGTCCTGGAGTAGTGCGGGTGGCGGCGGAGGGGATGGGGGCATAGATATGGGCACGGCCCAGGTTCCAACCCTATAGAAGAGAGTGTTTTTCTTGGGCTGGGCTTAGCCCAGAAGCAGATCACTGAACTTCTCTGGTTTGACCGTGAGATCACTTGTGAACGAAGGAGTTTCTCAAACAAACAAACAAAAAGAACTTGTGAACCAAGGAGATCACGGAGTACAACATTTCTTTTCTTCCTTGCACCGAAAAAAAGGATTTTTCCTAGAGATTGCAAAAAAAAAAGGTTTTTCTCTTGCAAAATATATTATACAACTGTCTGAAAGTACAAAGTAAGGTGTTCATAACATTCAAACGACACTGTTACACGAGCCAGCGATTGGTCAATAGAGACGTCGCATGCCATCACCCGATTGCTACGAGTTTCCCCCCAAAACCTACTTCCCTCTTGCAGCGACGGAGGAAGTTAGGGTTCGACGCGGAACTTGATGATGCCCGCGGATCTCCATCCACGGGACGAGCAAGCACACCGGTTAGGGAGTAAGTTGGCGAGATCCACTCCTGCTACCGGTTCTTGGATGGAGACGAGAGCCAAGCCACCATGTTGGCTAGGGCTCAACTGGAGGAGGCCTTGTGGAAATTGGGCATCTCTGAGGAGGATGCTACGTCTCTGGTGCTAGATGATCTGAGTTGAGGAAGAAGCACCGCATCAAGTCTACAAGCCGTTTGGTAAGACGCCACTCCTGCTGACCACCGGCGAGACGGGAGTGGACAGTGGTGTTGGTGAACCGAGCGAGTTGGGTGCTTCAGTGGATGACGGGGATGCCTTCACGAGAGATCCAAAGGATTGATACCAGAAAATTCGGCAGAGACCGCGGGCGGTCCTGCCCGAATCAATGAGTTGTATCAGGTGGAACTGCTAGGGCATTACTAAAGAATGATCCAACATAATTTGTTGCACAACTGCAGTTGAGAACTAAAGATGTTGCTTTGCAGCTCACCATTTGCTGCTAGGAACTTTAGATGTGATTTGCATCTACAAATTTCTGACACGATATGTGAATGCTGTTTTCTGATTTAGTCGTTCACACATTTTGGCCGGACTGGCGTTTTAGTTTCAGACATACAGGTGTTGATTCGGTCAAATCATGCCATGATTTTTTTCCCGGGAATGAACATGACAATGCAGATGCAACTGATCACTTAGAAGTTCTGACAACAGAAAAATGTATTTTTGGTTTTTTCAACTGTTGCATATGGTTTAAGCTAGATTGGTTTGTACTTATGGTCCCCTTGAGCAAATTTGACTTCTTTTTTTCGAGCAAACAACAAGAACACTGTCTTTTCACTGAGAAGAAATTAGAATATGTACAAACTGGATATGTTTTGATGTGCCGTGCAAAAACAAACGATCTACCGTCTCTACTTCACTACAAAACAACATACATTTACCTTCACCTTGCAATCCTCTTTAGTCAGAATACATTTTTTTACATTATACAAAGAAAGACCTTGGTTTTCAGACCCACCTCTCCTTAATAAACCAGTAAACCTTATATGGACATCTCACTTGTTCTGCTTTCAAAGTCACATACATGAATGTACTGAGGAAATACTACCAGACTTGCCTAACATGGCTTCTACATATATATATTTTGAAATAAAAAAAATGCCTTCTACACTGTATAGAACCGCCCAAAGTGTTTTCTGCTCCTGTATTTTGTAGACTAATTAATTTTGGATTTCTTCCTCCTGGGGAAGTTTTTATAGCATGTACTTTGGGTTCGGTTCTCTGAAGAAAAAATAGTGCTGGTTTCTGCATTATTTACCATGGTTGGTATCAAATTTTTTAACCATGATTTGGTATTTTATTTGACATACTAGCTTGTCAAAGGCACGAACAAGGTCCAAAGTATAGCCCTGATAACTGCATTCAGCCACTGAAATAACATGAGTACTCCCTCCGTTCCAAAATAGATGCAAAGTTAGTACAAAGTTGGGTCATCTATTTTGGAACGGAGGGAGTACCAGGTAACTAAGTAAGACTGCATGCGACGATCTCCAAGATATAAAAGACCAGCCAGGTGAATTCTTCAGTGAAAATGTTAGGCAAGAATAGTAGTCCAGTGTATTATTTTGCGGTGGTGCATATGTTCGGCATGCTGCCAAAAGGATTGCCGCCCGGGCCTGGGTGCCGGACGAACAGGCCACCACAATCTTGGAGCATTCCTTAAGGGAATCAAAGGTACCCATCTAAAAAGGAAAAGAAAGCTTCAGAAGAGGAATGCTAAAGGACTAAAATTTATGCTTCATCGCCGGCATAGTGCACTTACCCCTGAACCACTACATCTGGCTGGTCTATGTTTACTCCTGCCTTAGAAGGAAAGAAGGACTCGTTTCAGTTAAAGGTGATTAGTTACATCTCCATGACCTATGTTCATTCTGAACAGCTATGTTTCATAGTACAGTATGATCCAATCAACACATGCAACTACTGTACTGAACATGCATGATGCAGTCTGCATGTAAAAGTAATACACCTGCCCGGCAAAAGATGTTCACTATATCTACCAACCCCATCCAGAAACAACACAGACAAATTGTGTCATTAATTTTTCTACGAAAAGGCTTTCCTAAGTTCATGGCAGCAATGGTAAGCTGCAACAGACATCTCAAGTCCGTAAGTGGAATTGTATTTCTGCAGTAAGGCCCAGAAATCAAACAAAAGAACAAATAACGAAAGCAAGTAGTACACAGGATGAAGCGTAGATGCCAGGAAGCATTAAAAAAATAGATGAAACATTGCATTCATACTCTATTCTAAGCCCTGCCGCAGCATACAGAAGTTCCACAGACCACCAGTAAGCAAATCTAAAACCTGCTCTTGCCTAGAACAACACACTGCAGGGCCATATACAGAAAATGGGGGGAAAGGTCGACCGAAACTATTTACTGCAGAAATTAAGAGCCACATTGCACCATCAAGCTAAACAGTGGAGCATTGGGTACATATCATCATGTCCTAATTAAGATAGCAAACACTAATTCCATCACAGAACATACAACCTAGATTCAACTTGTTTCTCGCTCTGAACAAGTCAAGGCATAACCAAAATAATAAAACAAAAGACCACAGAGACAACATGAACCATTTCTTAGCAATGCATACCATAGGCTTAATCATCCAGTTCATCGGCGGCGCCTTATGTGATCTGTTGTAAGGCCAGTTCAGAATCCTGGATGTTGATGGTGTAGCTCGAGAGAAGCTGGATGATCGTGAAAGGACGGTCGGCGACGAGGACAAACTGCTTGTCCTTCTTCGCAAAATCAACAGCTTCCGAGACCGTCTCTACTTTCCTGTCCTCGATGTTGAACTTCCAGATACGAGCAGAGGAACCCAGGTGTTCAGTATAGTAAATACAGTTTGCCTCAATCGATGGGAACATATCGGTGTTCACAGCTAGGCACCTATGGTGACCAATGAAGATGGCATGCTTGATGATGCTCTTCACATGCGAAAGTGTGCCATTCTCGTCATCGCACTTGAAAACCTGGATGAGTCCTTGTCCCTTGATGATGGCCAGCAGATGTCCACCAAAGTCCATTAGGAAACACCGGGCGTTGTCTGCAGACCCCATCTCAGGAGGATCAGTGGAAAAAAACTTCAATGGATGAGCACGGAGCGACTCTGCCACACCCAAGATCTTGCCAATCACGTCAGCCATTCCGGCTGATCCCCACCAACGACCGATCAAACCACCTACGACTGCCCTTCGGATGAAACTATAAACTGGAAACTTATGGTCTTCGACTTCAAACTGGTCAGGCCTGGCCATGTACAGCTTGTGAGATGAGTCGCAGAGCAAGGTGAGCAAAGGCAAAGTGAAGTCAAAGCAGATGGAACCGGCAACATTCACCTCGGGCGGCACAGGCACCGTGAATGGGATGGTGCCGCCGGTGAGAGGGTTGAATACACGAGCGGCATGAGGAGGGCTCCTATCAGTCAGGATGAAGAAGCCGGTGAGAGTGGTGGTTATGACATAGTAGTCGCGGAGCAATGGGAGCTCCCTGTGGAGGAACCGGCCAGTGCTGGTGTTGACCAAGAGGCGACGCGTGCCACTCTGAAAGGCGTCGTTGAGGATGATCCACCGATACGGGAGGAACCGAGGGTCTGAAGTGTCGTCCTTGGGGTCGTCGGTGGCGCAGCGCCAGTTGTGGCAGACGGCGCGCAAGTCCATGTAGCAGTCGACGTCGTCGGTGGTGAGGAAGGAGTTGGCGATGTGGCGGACTATGTCGGGCTGGAGCGAGGACCAGTCTGCAGTTGCCGTGGCCGGAAGGACTGGCAAGGTTCCCAGACAACTGGGGTTATTCTTTTGCCTCTTGGAAGGCAGGAGAACGTCAGCTGCCGCGGCCGCCATTGCTGCACGCTGGAGTTGCTGCTTAGCTTGATTCTGGATCTCAAGGACAGAATCGACTGCTAGAATCGAATGCCCTACTCCTCCCTGCAAAAGGGAAGAAGGACCCCAGTTATAACAATCGCAACAATTGATCAAAAAGGAATGATTCAAAGGGAAATGAACAGAAGTACTAGTATCAACTATCAAGCAGTAGTAGCACAAAACATCAAGCAAAGCAAGCAAGCGGCAGCACAAATTGCACAGCAGCAAGTAACATTCGCTGCACTAGCTCTGTCTTCTCCATCGAGTCACCATTCTCTCCCTGCTACTCCCCCCAACCCATCTCTACACTGCATCCCCTCTGCTCTCTCATGCAGCAAAAAGCACAGCAGCGGGCAATCCTCTCTCTGCTCTCCATCGTCTCCCCCAGATTCAAACAGATAGCAGCAGCAGCCCCCTCTCTCTTTCTTCTCCCTCCAGCGGGCTACCCCCCCCCCCCCCCCCCCCCCCCAACCCAAATCTGCCCCGCCGCCGGACTCTTTTTCATTCCAGATCGAGGGTGGCACGAGGTGGCAGAGCAAGCGGCGGCCATTGCCCCCGCTGATCTGCTCGTCCCCTCTCTTTCTTGGTCGCCGTCGAGCGCTGCCGAGTGCCGACCACCTTCACTCCTCCCTCCTAGCCGCGACAGAGGGAGGGGAGCACGTTGATCGGGGCGCGCGGGCGGCTCAGGCTAACCCTAGCGGCGGCGGCGGCGGCGCAACAGAGAGAGGGAGAGGGAAAGACCAACCTCAGGACTCTGGAGCGGCGCGGGAGGGAAGAAGGCGAGCTGCTCCGCGATTTGCCTCTCTTCTTTCCCTGGTTACTCAGCCCAGAACCGAAGAAAAAATGTAGATTTTCTTTTCTTTGAACCTATCGGTTACAGAATGTGCATACCTCCTGAGCAAAGTCTAGGGTTCGTCAACGGCGCAGCCGCCGCCGCAGCACGGACTTTTGGTCAACATTGACACTGCCATATATTGGCGCTGCAAGGTGGGGGACCTCTTATCTTCAAGAGTTTCAAGCTTTTCGTTAGTTAGCCTCTAGTGATCTTTGTTTTTGTAAAAGAACTCTTTGACGGTGACAAGAGGTTAGAGAATTTTCCGTCCTCGCAGGTCCGATTATTCGCTCATGCGTTTATATTAGTATGTCAAGCTTTTTTGTTAGTTTGATTTTCCGTGGAGGTGATTGAAACCATGGTGAATATAATATATCGTGATTCGATGACCTGCACTTCTACGGGATCATCCCCGGGTCAAGTAAATTCATCTCAAGACTTCTTATCTTTTCGATGGGCGACTCAAGGCGCTTTCAAAAACCAATATTGGTGATGTTCGTGCAGGTGAAAGCGGACAACATCGTTGTTCCAATCCAATTGTAACCTCCTTACCAAAGTCTTTGAAGAATTTCTTCTAGTAGAGATTAATACCATGAAAAATGTGTTTCCAAAAGATTTCATTGTAATTCTTAGTTATAGGGATTATTTTGTATTTTCTTGAATCTTAAATTTAAACCGGTGTATCTGTAATTGTTATAAGTGTGAATAAAATTATATGTATTTTCAGAGGAAAAAAACCAGTTACAGAATTGAATTATGGGAGCGATGACACATCCGGCACGTGCTATATGCCGCCCCGTGTGCAGAATAATGCTACACCTACAAAAGAAATGCAAGCATTTACTTAACTTTTCAAACTATAGTTCTCTTCACCCCGGAATTTAACTGGAGTGGGACCCTTCATCACTTCATTACCAATCATAATCCCCCATGTCATCTTATTTGTAAAAAAATAATAAGCGAAGCAAGTGACCAACGCACATGGACCGGCCCATTTCAAGGAGCATGCAGCTTCCAGAACCTTCCAGAAGGTTCCTTGAAACGGCTTTTTTTCTGTTTTGTTGCTTATTTTTTTTCTTTTTTTGCTGTTTCTTTTTTGCGCTTTTTTCATAAATTCGAAAATGTCCTGAATTTCAAATTTGTGTTCAAATTCTTATAACATATTTAAGATTGTGTTCACAGTTTTCAAAATTTGTTCAAAATTTCTAAACAGTTCACATTAAAAAAATTGTTCATGGGTTTCAAAAAAATTCAGGTTTTTCAGAAAATCACTTTTTCAAAATATTGTTCATAATTCAAGGATCTTGTTTATAATTTGAAATTTGCTAGCAATTTCAAATAATGTTCACATTTTTCAATGTTTTTTTCACTTTACAAAAATTGTTCATCGTTCACAAAATTTCTTGGAATTAGAAATGTATTCACAAATTGAAAACATGGTCCCATTTTTTAATAAATTTTTTCACGTTTTACATATTTTTTCACCTTAAAAAATTGTTGACTATTAAAAAAAATTAGAAATTCAAAATTTGCTCGCAATTTAAAAAAATGTTCATATTTTTTAAAGTTTTGTTCTTGTTTACAAAATTGTTCACTTTTAAAAAAAGTGCAATTTTAAAAAATATCACAATTTTTAAAACTATTTGTTCAGGTTTTCAAAAAATGTTCACACTCTCCAAGTTTTGTTCACTTTTCAAAATGTGTGCACGTTTTAAGAAAGGTCATATTTGAAAATAAATAAATAAACTGACCAGAAAACAGGAAAAAAACACAAATAATCAGCAGGAACGATCAAAAAAACACCAACGAATTAACATTGTGCGCGGACAAACTGGGCCGGTCCCTTTGCTCTCCTTAGCGAGCATAGCCTCAACATGCGTCAACTAGGAGGTCTCGGCACATTCCACCTCCGCGAACTCCACACTCAAAACCGGGCCAAATTGTCTAAGCTCCCCGAAACCAAATCCGAGAAGCTCAGCAGGCCCATAGTGTAAAAACGAGAAGCCATGAAAACCCAGCTCCACGCTACGGCCGCGCGGGAGATCAACTTGTGCTACAGGGGATCTATTGCCCTCTCATTAGGGTTTGCTCCTATCGGTGGCAATTTCGATTGCCTCCGTTGAGTTTTCTCTTCTCCTCCCTCCACCTTCCTTCGGCAAGGCCAGTCCGGACCACAATGGAGCAATCCCTTCTCTCTTGAGACCTGGCAAGGTTTTGGTTCTGGAGGTGGAGATGCTAGGGTTGTGTTGCTCGGTAAGGTTGTTTTCTTTCGGGACAGAGAACTAAAGCATTAAGACGAGCGTATCAAGTACGAAGGATGATAAGAACTTGGAGCAAGCCCTTGATCGGGTCAGGGAAGACACAAAAGGACGGGGTGGTCGTGGAAGAGGTCCTAATGGAAGGGGGACTCAGGATGGAAGAGGAGAATGTGCTGATGGCAACGCTCAAGTCTATGAGGAGGATCCAACACTATGGAACTAGATACGGAGGCAAATAGGAAATGTACTCAAGAACAAAAGGAATTGCAAAAAAACGATGGGGACACTTTGACCGTGTCACCAGCTATAACTAACCACTCGCTGGGTACCATCTTTTCGTTGCTACCCCCATCGCAAGTCCCCGCTCCCCTCGAGCCCAAGCTCTAAGCATGATCCTAAGAGTTCAAGGACGAACTATGGAACAGAGAAGCCACCCCAGCGAAGAGTGCAACTGCAAACAAGACCCTAGAAGCGAAAAGAACGTCCTCCAAATCGGACGGTCACCGGGCGCAATGAGTACCTTATGTTGGAACTCACGCCGTGTGGGCAACGCCGCGAAAGTTCACGAAGAAGTTTGCCCCTACCATTCTCTGTATAGTTGAACACTCAAATCAACATAGTAAGGGTAGAAGCACTTGCAGGAACTCTAGATTTTTATAAAAGTTTTTCTAATCATAGCCAAGGCAGAAGCGAAGGAATGTGAATTTTCTATAGCAATGCAATAAAGATCGAGATTTTGGGGTATTCTGATTATCATGATGATTGCTCTGTACTTGATCCGAGTAAGGAGATGTGGAGGTTAACTTGTGTTTACGGAGAATCACAGACTCAGTTGAGGTACCGAACTTGGAACGTCTTAAAAAACATAAGCACTTACAGCGCTCTCCTCTGGTTATGTATTGGTGATTTCAATGAAATTCTTCGTCCTGATGAACATGAATCTGTGGGACAACGCAACAATGCACAAATAGAAGGGTTTCATGAAGCTGTCGATGTTTGCTTATTGATGGACATTGGGTACAGAGGCCAGTTTTGGGCTTTTGAGAAGAAAGTGATGGGAGTTACTTTCACTCAAGTTAAACTCGAGTAGGCTTTGGGATCAGTGAAATGGATGGCTCGGTTACCTATGGCGAGTATCACTCATCTCACTGCGGCTTATTTGGACCACTATCCGATACTTCTCGATCTCAACGAGGTTGTGAGTCCGAGCAGAAGAAACTGCACCTTCAGGTATGAAACAATGTGCGAAAATGACGAGGCTTGGCAAGAAACAATTACAACGAGGTGGAGCATTGTGAATTTTGGTACACGCATGCAGGATATTGATGGCTCGAGAATTTACGAGTATTTGCAAAGGATTTTTACTTAGTTTTCGCCGGACTCATACCGCTTCTCGATTATTTCTAATGATAATGCTTCAAAAGAGAAGAAAATCTGTTTTCCATTGTTTGGCAGGAAACATCGTGTATGGAAGGAAACCAAGGAAAATCACAGCAAATCAAGTCAAATGGAGAAACTTTCATGTTGAAGGCTAAGCCATCAGGCGAGCCAGAGCAAAAGGCGGCCTACCATGCGATCACACCTGCTCGCATGGATGGTCGAATGAGGCGCAAGTAGCTCCACCACGTCTATACAAGACACTTTTGTGAAGGAAGATAGGAGACGAGAGAACCCTAGCCGCCACCACTACCAGAACAGAGAGAGAAGAGATCCGAAGAGCCTCTAGGGATCTTCGTAGTTTTGGTCCTTTCATCTGCATCATCATTTCACCCTTCACTATTGTAAGAGGAATTCCAGGTTGTAAGATCGAGTTGAAAACTCTATTCATACACTCATCCGGAGGTCAAAACTATTTGGATTGTTCATTTCATTGTCGATCTTCCTTGTGATATTGATATGGTTTCCGCTGGTTTATTGTCCGAGATGATTGGTTATTATCTTATGATGCGTGAGTAATTTCCCTCTAGGCGTGGTAGATGTAGGTGAGTATTAACCTTTCATCTCCATCATCATTTCACCCTTCACTATTGTGAGAAAGAATAAATTAGTGGGCATTGGTATTACCCTTTAAAAATAGAGGAAATAAAAAATAAAACAACACAACGACAAATTTTTCATAGAATATTCACAAAAAATGCATTTTTTTCTAAAATTGCAAGAATAAACATAGAATAGTGGAATTTTCACAAAAATAATTCCTAAGAAGGAATGAATTAGTGGATCTGGTTTTACTCTTGAAGAAGAAAGAAAATGAAATAATAACTAAAAATTCCAAATAAGGAACAAGGGCAATAGTATTACCCTTTAAAGAAGAAAGATAACGAAAAGGTTAAAAAAACTTGCACACAACTTCTCTCTAAAATTGTACTTTTTATAATATGCAAACAATAATCATATAATAGTGTAATTTTCGCACATATTGCATAGTATTTTTATGTGTATAAATTTACACTCACCCATCATAAAGAAAGTACACACGAAAAAAAAACTAACAGAGAAAAAACAAAAGCAAAAACACACAAAAACAGAAAAAGGGAACAACACAAGGTAGAAAAGAAACGAGCCCAGTACAACAATTTTCGTTTTTGAGAAAACACAAGCCCACAACAAAGAGCAGAAGAAATCAACTCTTTTTCCGATTCCAGGTTCTTCCATCACTTCCGCAGCGCACCGCCTCGAGGGAGATTAATCGGGCGTGGCACCCAGTCAATCAAGGATCTGATCAGTTCCTAGTTTAGATTACTCTGATTTCTCAAAATTCGAAATTTCTAGTAGATCAAATCATATTAGATTGCTTTTCTTCTTCAGCCACAAATAAATCCCAGTATCTGCATGATCCATCAAAATCCGGAGATAATCGAGTGATCTTCGGCACGGGCGCAACTCCGGCTGGCTTCGATCTAGGCGACATCATCCGGGCAGCACGAGACTCCATCAATATCTTCACCCGCAGAAAAAAAAGAGACTCCATCAATATCATACGGGCGTGCGATCCATATGAACTCGGGCCAGGTATGCATGGCTTAGCCTCCCAAGGACACAAAGCAACCAGGAACCAGCAGCCGGGCATGCGTTCGAGCGCTCTGTCAACACGTGCCGCCGGGACTATCTCCGGCCTCCACCGACCGGCTTCATCGACCGAGCAAGCAACAACTCCTCCCTGCAAAAGACGCACGCACAGCATCCGACCACGCTTCATCGTCGCTCGCCTACGGCTGCATCGATCTCCACGGACCGCGCGCATGGACGCATGGGTAGGATCACAGGCGCCGCACACGCAGTCACCATCGACGCGAGGACAGTCCACCACGATCATGGGCCAGGAGGGCTCCACCAATGCTAATCCGGCCGTGAGGCAGGTACCCACACGTACCTGGGCGTGTGCTCGAGCGGTCAGCTTCAGGATCCATGCAACGTCAGGCCTCATGCACATGTATGAGCTCATGACGTTCACGTGCAGCTAGCACCACAAGCATGAGCGTATATGCATCCATCGACATCGGCACCAGATGATGTACATCGAGCCCTTCCAGCCCTTCGTTGACCTGCGAGAGCCGCGCGTCTCCACATCATCGTCAACTCGGCGCGCACGGCCCCGTCCCGGTACGGACGCACCATCCACTGATCCACTCCGCCATGCCCATACTACGACGCCTGCGACACCAGGGTCTACACCGATCTGCAGCAATCCTGACGCCGCGACACAAAGCTGTACGACTACATGGCGCCCAAGAAAAAAAACTTCATTGAGAACATCTGCGAGAAGCAATGTCAACAGCACCATCCACGCGTCAGGCCGATGTGGAAAGAGATGCAATTCTTCATCGACTTATTCAGTGTGACACGGCCTCGACACTTCGTCATCAGGAGGGATGTCTCCAAACGACGCATCATCGTCGACATGTCGCTGCAACGCCATTGCCGACACATCATCACCAAGATCCACATCAGTGTGGTCTTCATTAACAACCTCGTCAACACACTGCCGCCACATCTACAACGTCGTCCACAAGGATGGACACCCGTCCTCTGATAGTACTACTGTAAGACGCGCATGACACCGGTTACGACATTGACCATGTTCGATAGCTAAGACTGCATCAACAGATCGGCATCACTATTGTGAAAGCCACTACAACCACGCACCCGGTCATGGTAAAACCATTGTGTGCTCGGTGGGCTTCCTCCAGTCTTGACAAAACCGGTATTCTCACCTACAACCGTGTCCTATGACATCTACAAGATGCCCCGATGGTTACTCTTAAGGTGCAAAGCAACGGCTCCGATGATACCTGTGAACTTCACAAGGTGCAAAGCGCCACAACTGTAGCTCTGTCATACACATCGCACAATTTTTTGCGCCACCCGCATTGCACCTACACCGACTATGATGAGTACATCATCGACCACAACTATCTCGACCACGGCTACATCACGATCGGCCACCTCGACATCGACATCAAGATAATGTCTACAACAACTCATTAGCAGCAACTCTAGTCAACAGCATCCGCGTCATCACTAGCATCCACGTCACTCCCGCAGTGACTGCTGGAGGGAATAGAGGAGAAACAAGGAAGGCACCAGGAGTAGACGCAGTCACCGCCCTAGGTACCGACCCATCAGAGACGCGGTTGATGATGGTGCAACGGAGAAGACAACAGGAGCACAAGACGTCAAATTCGGGCGTCATCGTCCGCTTCACTCCCGCTACGATTAAGAGGGGATGTTAGAATACATATTAGGTTTGAGTTAGAGATTAGGAGATAGAGATAGAATTAGTTTAAATATGCAATGCCTTATCTTGTACTCCACGTCTCTACCCCATCATGTACTCATATATATACCCCATACGAGGAACATACCAATAAAACAACAAATATTAGCCGCCCTACATTTTTTTACAAATGTCCAACCCTCTCACATAATTCAAGACTTTTGAATAAGTTGGATGGAGCATGAATTTAGTACGGTACCAGAGTGAAGAGGTCTTAAGTTCAAGACCTTGCCAATGAAATATTAAAAATATCTGCGGCCTACATAAATCCCATGTCTAAGTCATAAGTTTCAAAGGAGCATAGAACGTGAGGAGAACATTGGAGTATAATGTCCAACACGCCTCCCTCGATCTACTCCCTCGTACTCTCCCGATCCTAACCCCCTTTTCTCCGCCTCCGACGGCTTCAAATTCTTTTGCAACCCCTCCACTTTCTCCATGCTAACCTAACCACATGCGAAGCAAAGCTAGGAAATGTGTATTACGGTCGTGTGCCCTAGCTAGCAACACACAAGAGGGAAGAGGATGATGGTGGAATGTCTGGATGGATGCGTCGCGTCGCGTCGCCGTCTGCCAGTGCCACCAT
Organism: Triticum aestivum; assembly: GCF_018294505.1. Taxonomy (NCBI): domain Eukaryota; kingdom Viridiplantae; phylum Streptophyta; class Magnoliopsida; order Poales; family Poaceae; genus Triticum; species Triticum aestivum. The sequence continues at coordinate 566,252,900 of NC_057802.1, forward strand.
GCGCGCGTGCAATCCGGCGATGGTCGATCTGGCGGCTTGCGACCTTTGGGAAGGATCTCGGAAGGAAAGGCGTCAGTTCGTCTCCTGCTGCAGAAATCCGCGTCCGCATCGCCGAAGCCAAGCATGGCCGCCTACGACCGCGCGGCCGAGCTCCGCGCGCTGGACGCGACCTTGGCCGGCGTCCGCGGTCTCGTCGCCGCCGGTGCCACGCACGTCCCCCTCATCTTCCGCGTCCCGGACCACCACCACCACCACGAACCGTCCTCCCAAGAACCGTTGCCGCCGTCGGTCCCGGTGATCGATCTCGGCGGCGCGGACCGCGCTGCTGTGGTCGCGGCCGTGCGTCGGGCCGCCGCGGAGTGGGGCTTCTTCCAGGTGACGGGCCACGGCGTGCCTCCGCAGTCGATGGCCGCAGCGGTGGGGGCCGTGCGGGCCTTCCACGAGGCCGACGGCGGCGAGGGCAGCGAGAAGGCCAGGCTCTACTCCCGGGAGCCTGTCAAGGCGGTCAAGTACCAGTGCAACTTCGACCTGCACCAGTCGCGGGTGGCCAACTGGCGCGACACGCTCTACATCCGAATGGCCCCCGACCCGCCCGACGCCGACGAGCTGCCGGAAACCTGCCGGTGAGCGCTCCTGCCATGTACCTGCAAGTTTTACTGCATTTTTTAACTGTCTGGCTGTAGAACGTTGTCACGAGCTGGAGCTACGCTGTGTCGCGTTAGTATCATTCTAGGCCGGGTGGGTTAGTTAATTGTGTGTGCTTGATGGTGTCGGCAGCAAATCCTCGAGCATCACATCATTTCTATTTGATAGTTATCAGTCTCCTAATTCTTACGAATAGAAAAAAGTCGAGGTTCACATACATGGTAGTAATTAATAATACTTCCTCTGTAAACTAATATAAAAGCGTTTAGATCACTATCGCTCTTATATTAGTTTAGTAGTGATCTAAACGCTCTTATATTATTTTACGGAGGGAGTATAAATTTTTAGCATGTTTGTATGTCAATCTGCAAATTAAGAAGAATGGTGGAGTGATGGTAAGTGCACAATCCTCTCTTCATATGTGCAAATGTTCTTCTCTTACGGTCAGCTGCTCTCTTTCTCTGTATCCTGAAAACTGAACCAATCTGTAGTTAGTAGTAAAGGTCTGGTTTTATTGATGGAATTACCAATGTACTTATTGTTATTGTGAGCCATTTCTTGCTTGGTTATTGACAAGAGCTAAATGAAATCACTCTGCATAGAAACCTTTTCTGTGAATTTTCAGGAAAGGTTACTTAAACCATCTGTCCCCAAAAAATAACTTGGAGCTAACATGTTGATTTGCAGCGACACGATGTTTGAATACGCAAAACAAGTGATGAATTTGGGCAACACTTTGTTCGAGCTGCTTTCAGAAGCTCTTGGGCTTGATCCGAGCTATCTGACAGATATCGATTGCAACCAAGGACAAATCTTACTCTGCCACTACTTCCCTCCATGCCCTCAGCCTGAACTTGCCATTGGCACAAGCCGGCACTCCGACTCTACCTTTATGACAATACTTCTCCAAGATGAAATTGGCGGCCTCCAGATCCTCCATGAGGACCGATGGGTCGACGTTACGCCGACACCGGGAGCATTCATCGTCAACATCGGCGATCTCCTACAGGTATATAAATTGAGACCATCCAATCCTGAATATTTTGTTCAACACCCGAGCATTGTGTTTGTTCATTCTCAAGTTCAGAACTGTATATTTTTTCTTAAAAACTATGCAGATGATCTCCAATGACGCGTTCATTAGCGTCGAGCATAGGGTGGTGGTGAAGAACATTGCACCGAGAGTCTCGATCGCGTGCTTTTTCAGTTCGCATTTCCACCCAGCCTCGACCAGGATGTATGGTCCGATCAAGGAGCTGTTGTCGGACGACAACCCGCCGTTGTACAGGGAGACCCTCGTCAGAGATTATGTCAAACATTACAACTCCATCGGGTTAGATGCAAAAAATGCTATGTCTGATTTCCGATCATGAATTGTGAAGGAGAGCTTGTGTCCTGGTAGCATGAATAATACCCATTTATACGGGGTAATGCCTAGAACATAAATAATTGAGCAGTGTGTAATGCTAAGGAAACAACTGAAAAATGACAATGCAATACCAGCATCTTGTATACATGCTCAAATGGCCCACGCATTGAGCCGGCAACATTTATTTTTTTTGCAATAAATCATTTCGAAATTTGTGTGAACAATAGCCAACCTTGTACTCTCTTGCATACATGAAAATGGATAAACATTTAAGGTTTTATTAATCAGTAGACATATTAATATACTTGTCAAGAATAAAATGGCCAGGAAATTTTTCGAGATTATTCTTGGTGCACCGCTTACATGGCACAATTCTTGGGGTCCCACTGCAAGTTCTCGTCAGCAAAGGTTTGAGAGCCCCATGCCGAGCCGAAGTCCGGATTATTCTCATGGCTCCTGCTACACAATAGCAGAGCTGGCCAAACGGGCCGGCCGATTGTAATCGTGTGTGACGCCCGGATAATTAAGCTACAGTAATCCCACGTTAATGATGCCACGTCACCACGGTTACTGTTGTTAACCTCGTGATGATTCGAAACCGTTTCAAAATTTAAATTCAAATTAATGTCAATAATAAAAGTTTTCAAAAATTTAAACAAAAATGTTCGGTGGGTGCCAAATATTGCACTGATAATTATTGTGGAGAAACCATATTTTTAGAAAATGCCTAAATGCATTAAAATGAAATAAAACAGAAAAGAGATAAAAGAAAAAAAAGAAACAAAAAAAAGAGCAAACCCCTTCCTGGACCTAACCCCCCCTCTCACTGGGCCAGATGGCCCAGCTGGCCGGCTCATCTGGGCGGCCCAACCCAGCAGCCCACCTTTCCCCCGGTCGCCTCCCTCCTCCTTGTTCCCCCGACCCAGCGACCGCGCTCGCCGGTCGCCACCGAACCCTGTCGTCGTCCCCGTCGGAGAGGGGATAAGGGCGACATCCCCTCGATGCCTCGAGCCCTCCCCTCCACTCACCCGCTCTCCCTCTCGGCCCCTGCGCCTTTCCCCCCTCAGCTCCACCTCGTTCCCCACCGCAACCGAGCGCCGCCGTCGCCATGGCTGCGCCATAGCCGCGGCCACCGAGCCCCGTTCTCCTCCCCGACGTGTCCACGAGCTCCGCCGCGTCGAGCCCGTCCTCCTCGACCACGGGCCCGAGCCCCGGGAACCTTGCATCGACCCCGCGCCATCTTCTTCCTCGTCGGATCCCCGCCGCCGTTCGCCGTCGGTTCCGACTGCACCACGCCTTCCCCGCGCCCGCTCTAAACGGCTACGCCCCGCTGTGAGCTCTTGCTCCTCCTCCCCCTCTCCATTAGCTCGCTAGCTTGCCGTAGCCACCGCGCCGCGTTAGGCCGCACCCTCCGCCGCCTGGCCTCGTCGCCGGCGTGGCCACGGCGACCTTTTGGTCCCGTTCGTGCCTCCGTTGCCTTGGCCGCATCGTGTAGGCCTCGCCCCGCTCTTCGGTTTGCCCCAGTTCGCACCGTAGCCCCGCCTCTGCCGCACGCCCGAACCACCCCGCCGCCGGCGAGCTCCTGGCGCTCCGCTCCGACCTCCCCAGCACCCCGCACCGCCACCGTTCGACGCGCGGCGTCGAGCCGCGTCGAACGCAAGCAACCGCGGCCCCTGGGACCACCTGTGCGCTAAACCCGAGCCGAGCCCGCCGCGCGCCGCCGCGATTTGGCTCGCCGGAGCTGTTCCGGCGCCGTCCGCCGACGTGGCTAAGTGGGCCCCCTGGGTCGCTGCCAGTGGGTCCTGGTGGCCCAGTTGACCCCAGTCAACTGCTGACTGGGCAACCCAGTGTCACTGTCATGCGGGCCCCGCCGCGTAAGTAAACTAAATAAAATGTTTTTATAAATAAAACTAATTAATTAATCTAAATAGGCACTGACAGGTGGGGCCTACCTGCTAATACCTTGTTTAAGTTAGTTATAAAACTCTGTTAGTGCCCTGTCAATGACATGTGGGTCCCACTGGACCCACCTGTCTGGTTTGACTGGTCAGCCGACCTGTTGACCTGCTGACGTCAGTGTTACGTCATGCTGATGTCATAATTCATTTTTGCTAAATTCAAATAATTTCAGAAATTCAAATAATCTTTGAAAATTCATATCTTTTAAACCGTAACTCGGATGAAAAATGTTTTCTACATGAAAGTTGCTCAGAACGACGAGACGAATCCGGATACGCAGCCCGTTCGTCCGCCACACCTCCCTAACCTATCGAACTCGCAACTTCCCCCCCTCCGGTACCTCTGTCCGAAAACGCGAAACACCGGGAATACCTTCCCGGATGTTTTCCCCCTTCGTCGGTATCACCTATTACCGCGTTAGGGCACACCTAGCACCGTGTATTGTCATGTTACGCTTTGTGTTGCTTTGATTGCTCTGTTATTTATTGTGTTCCCCCTCCGTTACTTCTTTCCGGTAGACCCCGAGACTACTGACGACCCCCAGTTCGACTACGGAGTTGACGACTCCTCCTACTTGCCAGAGTAACCAGGCAAGCCCTCCCCCCCTTGATCACCAGACATCGCCTATTCTTCTCTATACTGCTTGCATTAGAGTAGTGTAGCATGTTACTGCTTTCGGTTAATCCTATTCTGATGCATAGCCTATCATTGTTGCTACAGTTGTTACCCTTACCTGCTATCCTATTGCTTAGTATAGGATGCTAGTGTTCCATCAGTGGCCCTACACTCTTGTCCGTCTGCCATGCTATACTACTGGGCCGTGATCACTTCGGGAGGTGATCACGGGTATATACTATATACTTTATATACATGACACATGTGGTGACTAAAGTCGGGTCGGCTCGTTGAGTACCTGCAAGTGATTCTGATGAGGGGGCTGAAAGGACAGGTGGCTCCACCCCGGTAGAGGTGGGCCTGGGTTCCTGACGGCCCCCGACTGTTACTTTGTGGCGGAGCGACAGGGCAGGTTGAGACCGCCTAGGTGAGAGGTGAGCCTGGCCCTGGACGGCGTCCGCGGTTACTTCAAAATAACACGCTTAACGAGTTCTTGGTATTTGATCTGAGTCTGGCCATTTGGTCTATACGCACTAACCATCTACGCGGGAGTAGTTATGGGTATCCCGGCGTCGTGGTATCAGCCGAAGCCTTCGTGACGTCAGCGACTGAGTGGCGCGCGCCGGATTGGACTGGAACGCCACTAGGCTAGGTCTGCTTCCGGCCGCGTACGCAACGTGCAGGTGTGCAATGGGCGATGGGCCCAGACCCCTGCGCGCATAGGAGTTAGACCGGCGTGCTGACCTCTCTGTTGTGCTTAGGTGGGGCTGCGACGTGTTGATCTTACGAGGCCGGGCATGACCCAGAAAAGTGTGTCCGGCCAAATGGGATCGAGCGTGTTGGGTTATGTGGTGCACCCCTGCAGGGAAGTTTATCTATTCGAATAGCCGTGTCCCTCGGTAAAAGGACGACCCGGAGTTGTACCTTGACCTTATGACAACTAGAACTGGATACTTAATAAAACACACCCTTCCAAGTGCCAGATACAACCCGGTGATCGCTCTCTAACAGGGCGACGAGGAGGGGATCGCCGGGTAGGATTGTGCTATACGATGCTACTTGGTGAACTTACCATCTACTCTCTTCTACATGCTGCAAGATGGAGGTGGCCAGAAGCGTAGTCTTCGATAGTACTAGTTATCCCCCCCTTATTCTGGCATTCTGCAGTTCAGTCCACTGATATGGTCCTTTACACATATACCCTTGCATATGTAGTGTAGCTCCTTGCTTGCGAGTACTTTGGATGAGTACTCACGGTTGCCTTTCTCCCTCTTTTCCCCCCCTTCCTTTCTACCTGGTTGTCGCAACCAGATGCTGGAGCCCAGGAGCCAGACGCCACCGTCGACGACGACTCCTACGACACCGGAGGTGCCTACTACTACGTGCAGGCCGCTGACGACGACTAGGAGTAGTTAGGAGGATCCCAGGCAGGAGGCCGGCGCCTCGTTCGATCCGTATCCCAGTTTGTGCTAGCCTTCTTAAGGCAAACTTGTTTAACTTATGTCTGTACTCAGATATTGTTGCTTCCGCTGACTCGTCTGTGATTGAGCACTTGTATTCGAGCCCTCGAGGCCCCTGGCTTGTATTATGATGCTTGTATGACTTATTTATGTTTTAGAGTTGTGTTGTGATATCTTCCCATGAGTCCCTGATCTTGATCGTACACATTTGCGTGCATGATTAGTGTACGGTCAAATCGGGGGCGTCACATCGTGCCTGGCATGGCCCGGCGCGCCAGGGGACGATTATTATACGGGCCATGCCGTGCCGGCCTGTGTACTGCAGCATGCAGCCCAAGCACGGTCCAGCTGGTAATCGGGCCGGCCCACCAGCACACCAAGCACGCAGGCCCACCTGCTGTTTGGCCTATTTGACGTTTTTTGGGCCTATATTTTTCTACTGGGCTAGTATATATTAGGCCATATAGAGATATATAAAAAAATAAAAAAAATAAAAAAAGATAATCGGGCCGTGCCATGCCGGCCCGCGTGCTCAGCCTAGCAGCCCAAGCACGGCCCAGGGCGTGCCGCGTGCCGGGCCCGGCCCGTTTAGCCCGTGCTGTGACTGGCCCATGGCGGGCTGTGCTGGCGTGCTCGTGGGCTGGCCCGTTTGGCCAGTTATACACAAATAGGATCCTGACTGCTCGTTGCCAGTTATTATTTCATTGTCGATCTTCCTTGTGATATTGATATGGTTTCTACTGATTTATTGTCCGAGATGATTGGTTATTGTCTTATGATGCGTGAGTAATTTCCCTCTAGGTGTGGTAGATGTGGCGAGTATTACCCTTTCATCTCCATCGTCATTTCACCCTTCACTATTGTGAAAAAGAATAAATTAGTGGGCATTGGTATTACCCTTTAAAAATAGAGGAAATAAAAAACTAAAACAACACAACAACAAAATTTGCGCAGACTATTCATAAAAAACGCATTTTTAAAAATTGCAAGAATAAACATAGAATAGTGGAATTTTCGCAAAAAAAAAAAAAACGGTCACGCATCGATCGACAACAGCAGTTCGTCTGTCCATGGACCAAAACAAAGAGGCATCGAGGGCAACCACAACACATATTACACGAGCGAGCGACCAACACTAGCTCTAATAGCCACTGCAGCCGGCAGCGATTGGGCGGCCAACGGAAGTAACGGAGGCTACACATGGCTTAATTCCTTCTTTTTTTAACACAGTACATACACAAACGCTCATATATACGCGCATATACTCACTTCCGAGAGACTGAGCTGGCATATCATCTTTAGATTTACGAAGTCATCGTAGGGCCTCGTCATTGACGGGAACGTCTCCTCCGACTGAAAGCGCTTCGCCGAAATCCCGAAATAAATCCTGGAATAATGCGAGCATCAGGACTTGAACCCTAGTGGGCTGGGATACCAATATCCCTCTAACCATCCAACCATAGGTTAGTTCGCACATGGCTTAATTCCTAGGCTTAGGCGCTTGCATAGAGTAAAGCTACACGCACCGGCTAATTACGGGATTTTACTTAATGCTTCCAGTTGGCACTTTGTGATTGGATGTAGTTGGGGAAACTGGCCCACCCCCACCTGAAATCAGGGGGGCAGGTTTAATTAGCTGAAAAACAATCCATAAAACCCAGTAAAATCCCGTGAGTCTAGCAACTGTGGCTTGCATATATAGGTGGCAGCTGAGCAGTAGCGGCGTGGCCGCGTTGCTAGTGGTCGGGTGATGGGGCGACATGGCGGTTGCCGTTGAAGTGTCCGCCCCACCTTAATTTTTTCCGTCCCCTGCCACTGCTTCGGCCGGCCGTCAACTCGTGTTCTCATGGGCGGGTGCCATGCCATTCCCCGGCCCAGCGGATACCTCAACTGAGGACTGATGGGAGGGCAGACTAAGAGATTCCCATGCCAACCTGAGGAGGCGTCTTAGCGGCCTTCTCGTATATGTCATGAAGGAGAGGAACCGACGCATTTTCAATGGCACGAGAATAATTTACATCGAGGCCGCTCACCTGGCCTATGAAGACACGTGAATTGTATTTGGAGGTTAGGACAACTCCAATGTGGATTATCAAATTGAACACATTGATAGAGGAGCCGACCATCCAACCACGTGCTCAAATGTCAGGCCTTGATTTTTTTTCCTTTTTGTCCAGAGCACCTAAAGTAACTCTGGATAAATTCATCCATAAATAGCATACAAATATCCTGGTGCAGCAATATTTCAAATATAATATTACAATCCAAACATGAAGTTTTAAATAAAATAGTTCAATTTTCCAGTTAATGCAATCCAGCGATCTTGTTAAGGGAGTGGCTTTTGACTGCTCAAACTTGAGAGTCGGCGAATGTTTCTCTTAAAATTTGAGCAGCTTAAAAGGTAAACTACAAAGAAGTTAGGCCATTTATAAAATTTAGCTATAGATGTTCTAAAATCGTTTGGCTATACCAGGATTTTCATGTTCTCTAAAACAAAAGGACGGTCTACATTGGGCTTTCCATGTCATGGGTTGCATTTGATGACCTTATGATGTTTCGCCATGGCATTCTTCTTTTATGACCTGTTTTCTGCACTTCTTTACCGGGTTTCTTCGTTTTCTTCGAGTTTCTGTATGTTTTGCGTTTGTTCATTGACTTGTTTGGTTTTCTTCGTTTTTCATTGATTTCCCTCTTCTTTGGTGTCTCTTCAATGGGTTTCTTCGGTGTTTTTCCTTTTCCTCTTTTCTTTTTTTCAACAGATTTCTATTTTTTCATAACACATTGTATATTTTTTATATTTACGTGAAACATTTTTTGATATATGTTGAAAATTTCTCAAATCATGCTGTACATTTTTCAAACACATGTTTCGAACATTTTTTGATACATATTAAATATTGTTCATATACATGTTAATGATTTTTTAAATTGGAATGAAATATTTTTTTCAACCATGCAAACTTTTCTTTATATGGTATAAACATATTTTAAAATGTCAAGATTTTTTTTGCAAACGTGAAAATATTTACTTAAAATGTTATTTACATTTTGTTTGAATCATTAGAAATATTTTTATAGTATGCAATCATTTTTGAAATTATATAAAATGTTATAAATTTTATTTAAATATTTTGAAATATGTGAGCATTTTTTTTGGATGGCATCGATCATTTTTTACATTGTAAAAGCATTTCTCAAAAATTTCACGTACATTGTTTTGATGTTTGAAATGCAGGAACCTTTTAATTGTCACAAACATTTGTATGAATTCTATGAACATTTTTAAAAAGTTACACAAACACTGTGGTAATAGTTTTGAAACGTGGGGCGAACATTTATAAAATATAACAAAATTTGTTTCCATTTTATATAAATATAAATAAAAGTAATAGGAAAAACGTTTGCTAGGAGCCAATGCTTTCTTCCCTCGCGCTGGCCCAGCCCATTTATGGTGTAGTCTTCGCTCCTCTTCGAGGCATCCCCTAATCGCAGAGAATGGCGGCTCGCAGGAGTGCTACTCCGCCGCCGCCTTTCTTTCCTTCCCGCAATCGCCGTGGATATTTTACTGTACATTCAAGGCAAGCCTAGCCGGATTCCTCTGTCCGAGGACGCCGGCTGTCGGCGCAGGAGGCGGAGAGAGGAGGTCGACGGCGAGCGGGGAGGACGAGGGAGGCGGAGATCAGTCACGCGCGCGCTGCCGTCGTATCTTCCCGCGCAGGCGACGCGCGTGCGCCGGTGAACACTCGGTAAGATCCTTCTGTACTGCAAGTCTGCAACTGAGGCGAATTCACCAAAGGACTAGAGTAGTAGACCCTGTATAATGTTTTTTCTTCAAGTTCTGAATACTCTGAATGTTTTTTCTTTTGTGTCACAGCCATTATTGATTTCAAATTCTATATAATGGTATGTTTTGGGGTAGTAACAACCTCTTGATTTTTTGCCCTGGACTCGCTGGAATCTTGGCTCCGTGAATAGTTTCTGCCATCTGAGTTTCTGAGAACAGAGTATGATGCATTCATTGCCCATTGAATTGTAGCAATTTAGCAGTGCGGATTGAGGACTAGGTGGTCATTATTAGATGCTAGTCAAGGTGGCGTTTTTTTTCGTATTTGCAACCATAAACAGTCATTAGCTTTGAATGTAGTATTGGTTAGTAGTGAGATTGTGATAGCTTTACCTGAATTTAATAATTATTTTTTTGGGTATATTTTCTGATGTAAATCATAGGTGTGAAAAAAGAAGACTAAGGGCGCTGATGTGATATTTTTTGCCCACAATGAAATTTGTAACAGTGTACTCTTTTGATGTTATAGTGGTGAAGAGAAATCTTTTGACGGGCTGGCTAGTCTTTACTGCCTTGGTTCTCTTGAAGAGGTTTCTTCGTTTGAAATTTTGATTGTCATCCATCTGTATGAAAATCCAGGTCACTATAACCAGGAGCACTAGATTTCTCAAGCAATGGTTCATTTCGAGAACAGATACATGGTGATGGAGGTCTTCATCGACGTGAGCAGAGGAGAGGCTGATCCAATCATCCTCACCCAGTTCAACATAACCAAAGTTATCAGAGAAAACATCCAGCTCAACTTTGGGGAGTGTGGCCTCGCTGCATCTCTTTGATCATTGCAAGGTGCTAATAACTTATAAATCATCTTTAGTTCCCCCAGGCAGTATGATATATGCATGTAATGTGCTCCCAGTTTATTGTAGACTTTATAAGCACTTCTGAGCTCCGGTCATATGCAGTGAAGTATGTAAATCCTCTGGAAGATTTGCGTAATCCAAGTGTCGCGTGAAGATCACCAAAAAGTTTGGGCTGCTATCACAATGGTGAGGAGCATTGGGTAGATCCTTGTGTCGTTCAACCTCTTGGATGTGAGCGGTGAGTGGATAATACATAATGGAGCCACATCAGTTTATTTCCTTTTTCTTTTACACTTGGTTTGATGCACTATGAGCTTCGTAGTTGAATTCAGTAACTGATCTAATTGTGTTCACTGTGGTCTTAATGTGTTATGACTTGGCGCCAGAGTGGCTGAATTACACTTGCATCCAACCCTTGTTGGCCGAAGACGTAGCACTTTCCAGGTTAATCCATTTGCACGAACGAGAACTGAAGTGCAATTTTCCTTTTTCAACAGGAGTGTTATTTAATTATGGTAATGCCAAACGAATCGGCTTACAAAAAATAAAAGGAAATAACTCGAGGTCATCCACATAGGACATGCCTCACAACAGCATCCCCAAAACACCAGTCAAAAAAAAAAAAACAGCATCCCCAAAACTTACCAACAAGCAGAAGTGCAAATGGTGTGCTAGGAAATCTGTTAGGCTTGTTGGGCCGTAGGGTGTTACAAATTATTGAATGCAATGTCATATCTTCACAAGCTGATATGCTCATCTCTTTATCAAATTGGTCAACAGTTCTTTTTAGTTTCGACTTAATAAAACATATTCCTTTTTATGTCTGATTCAAGTACAATATAGCTTTTCAGTGTAAGGTGAAGTTCAGTTAGCAATCACAGCAACGTCTTTCTGATTCCTTTACACGTGTCTATGTTGTTGAGTTTGTTAAAACTGCTTTTCTCACCAAGAATCCAGATTAGTTCTGAGTGTTTTCAGTGCACAAACTTTGGCTGATAATGTTTCTCCACATATAGTTTGATGCTTATCCTCATATTGTTTGGCATTTTGACCCAATTGCACTTGTTATTTGGCTGAGCCCCTAAAAGAAAGAAATGCTTGCAAGGCCATGTGCCAGACCAGAGCTGACCACCAACTTCATTTCCAGGAAGTATCAGGCCCTGCAAGAAAGCCGCGTTGGAGTGTGAAGAAGCAAAGTTTGAGCAGTAAAAGCTGGCTGCTTGTGATGGTATCACACCGGAGATCATTGAGTCCGCGCAGAGTTGCTTTGGCAAATTTAAGGGGCTAGATAGTTAGTGAAGATGGAAGTTTGTTTCGCCCGCCATTATTCTTGTTTTCAGAGCCTCGAGGCATATCAATTCTGGAGAAATTATAGATCTACACAGTGAGCAATTGTGCCTCTGTACTCGCTGTTCAATGGCTCACCACCCAATGGTCTAGGTTCCAACTAACATGGCTACCAACTAATGTTCTCTGGCTGCTGTTGCATTACACCAAGAAGTTAGTTCATGAAATTGTTGGCACTAGTCTCCAGGTTGGTCTCAGTTCATGTTCATTTTAACAACTTTATTTCTTGTTTGACTCGATCAACTAAGAGAAGATCATTAAAGACTAGTACATATATCTCACTCACTAGGTAAATGCATATGAAAGGTTCTCAAGAAAATGCAAGTCATTATCAATCCGTGCTTACTATTTTAAGTTGCCTGAAAATGGCAACTTGCATCAGTTGATTTCGGGAGATTTGTTTTTTTACAATCTTCACATAAACAAACCAATGAGACGGTATTGAGATGGAACATATGTGCACTATGCACAACGGAAACAATTTCATGGTATTATTTTGAAGACAAGTATCGTGTGGATTTCGTGGCAATGTTCATGATTTGGGGATTTTGTGGAGGCAAGGATGTAGAACATTTAGGCATTACAAAACAGTAAAACGGAGCTACCCACGCCCCTCCACAGCAATTTGACGTCCTCTGCCGTCGGATCTAGCTAATAGACGCTACAGATCTGCCGTTCGTTTCCCTCGGTCGCGCCTGCGCGTTTTTCGCTCCGTCATCGCGCCCCACTTACCCACCATAAACGGGCTGCTGCTCCGTTGATGGACCTAGGCATTCTGTCCTTAATCGGGCTGACCAGTCCTGAGAAACATAGGTTAGGCCCAGGAAAGTAGAGTACACAGGCCCGTTCCGTGCTTTCTATCCTCTCATGACTTTTCCACCACATTGCCTGGGTTCTTCCCAAGGCGGCGGCGTGCGCCGTTGGCTCCATTCCTCGCAGTTCAGCGGTTCCCCTAGACGTGCGTTGTCGTCTTCATCCCTCGCGGTTCAGCGGCTTCGTCCCTCCTGATCGGCATACCAGAATAGCCTACAAAGTTGTACTGTTGTACAGTCCGTCCACGTACAAGAAATTCTTGATGCATGGATTGATCCTTCTTTTTTTGAAGCAGCCCTATTCCCCCGATGAATTCGCATGCGTTATGCATCCTCACGAATCTCATCTTCCGTAGGTAAACACATCTCACCTATCCTTTATTTGGACTACTGTGGAATCGCGTAACAGATTGGTTCGTGCCCTGGTTCCATTGGATTTTTTTTCCTTGTGAGCTTGTGAGTCATATGCTTCTATTTCTTCCCTCAGGTCATGTTGACTCTTGTGCATGAATTGATAATTGTGAAAGAAATCAATGAATTCCAGAAGAAATCGCTTGCCAATGTCACGGGTCCATATGATTCTGCTATGACCACGATGCCAACAATGAAACAAATATGCCAATGCCTTTAAAGGTAAATTGTTGTTCTGCTTTACACTTTACAGTAGAAAACAAATTGATGCCTGATCATTATTTTTTTTAGAGTATTGGCTGTTATCCCATTTCTTTTTGAAGCATGCTGTCATTGATCAGCTATCAATCTGTTTCTTCTCAATTTGCAGAAGAGAAGTGAATTCAGAAAAAGTTAAGCATGGGATGTATAAACCAACTTATGTTATGATCGAGAAACCAGGGATCGCGCATCACAGCTCCAAAAACACAATGGTGCCATGGGGTAATTTTTATCATTTACTTCTTCAACACTTTAAATATCAGTTTTTTGGTGTTTGTTGAAAGAGCTGCGTGGATCTTCCATGATTCCTCCCAGGGTGATATAATCTATTTCTATCTCCATCTTCTTTTATTTTGCGTGTGATATTTCTCTGTTTCGGTTGCAAATCAATAGATTTGGAAGTAGTGCTATCGGTGGATGCAAACCCATCGACCTGTAAGTGACGTTGATGATAGATGTTTAGTTTTGCTCTATATGTATAATTCTGTGCTTGAAAACTGATCGAATTGATCAGATTACCACTTGTATTTGTTCTTTGCCTGATATCATGTGCAAATGCTCTGACACTTCTTGTTCATGACTTCTTATAGTGTAGCCCACTCATGAGAATGTATGTGCACTTCTTGTTCTTGTTGAGAATATGCACTACCAAAAAGGGATGATTTCACGGATTGAACATTGGTAAGGAAAATTGTGCTACTGGTAAGAACAGATGCTTCACATAATCATTTCTTCCTCGTTTGTCCTCCTAATAAGAATAGGTAGCCCGGCTTTGAATTAACAAAGCCATCAACGACCAGGAATTACAACACAACAACAAGCACATCGGCCGAACGCTACAAGGGAGCTCCCTAGGAAGCTTACAACTCAACGCAGAATACTAGCTCAAAACAAAAAGAAGAGGAAGCCCAAGCTAGTACACGCCGCCGACCGCAGCAAACAAGAACCAAGAATTGCGAGTAGCGTGAGCACAACGAGGACCTGCAGAAACAGAGTGGAGTTGTGGACATGACCGAGTCCAAGGTTGGAGGAAACCAAGCATCTTCCTTCGCTCTCGCCGTAGAGGGACCCTTCCCTCTCGCCTTGGATCGAAAGGCGCCGCCGACAGACATGAGAGACGCTCACCCTAGAGCAGGGGAGATGCCGACCTCGAGTCCTGGGATAGTCACAGAGCACAACCTCCTAGGACATGAGCACACCTCATCTGACACACCGAAGCAACCTAGGACACCTGAAAAACAGCGGGAAAGCCACCGGGAGGAGCCACTGAAGAACGAGCAGCACGGACATCAGGAGAGGCCGCAGAACGACGAGGAGCAGGAGTCGTCGGCTGCTGAAGAGAAACACCGGGCGTCCACGGCCAGGGACGTGCTGCTACTGCCGGGAAGAGGAACCCTATCCCCTACCGCCGGATCGCAGACGCCGTACCGCCGGAGCTGAGCCAAACACGCCACCGCCGAGGAGCACCGCACTTGAGGGGAGCGGGGACAGACTTCCCTGCGAGCCAGACCAACCACAGCCACCTGATAACCAGAGCCGCCCAAAACTCCACCTTTGCCTCCCCTCACCCGAACGCACACTCCCCAGGCGGCGCCTCCAAGGAGGGCACGACGCGCAGCGCGCCGTCACCGCCCAATCCAAGAAGGATTTTGGGCTTTCACCCGGGAAGGGAACGGGGGTGGATAGGGTTGGGATCTCAGCTGCACCTCCAAGGAGGAAGGGCGGCGCCCAAGGGCGTCGCTGTCGCCGGGCCGGACCAGCCGACCAATGGTTTCCCACGGTCCCAAAACCGCACCACCGGGCACCCATCCACACCATTCCGGCGACCGAAGCTGCTGGATCCGGCGGGGATGAGGGAGCTGAAGGGGAGGGGAGTCGAACCTCAGATCTGACGAGGAGGGGGATCTCCACGCCGCAGCCACCACCCGCCGCCGTCCCACCACCCGCGTGGTCGGGAACGCCGGCTAGGACCACCCACGGACGCCGCCAGCCGGGAGGGCGCCGCCGCCGCGCCAAGGGCCGCTGCCCCAGATCCGGAGTCTTCCGCCAGAAACGGAGCGAGCAGGGCCTCGCCGCCACCGTCACCGGCGACCGCGCAGGCTTGCCGGCGGCCACCTCGGGTGGCGACGAGGGGGAAGGGGGTGAGGGGTGGCGGCGCTGGGCGAAAACCCTAGTCGCCTCCCGAGTCGCCCGAGCGGACGACGCGGGGGCGGCAGGAGGGGGGGGGGAGGGGGGAGGGGGGGCTGAATGCGTTTTTTCTGGCTCATGGTTAAAACAGATGTTCTTTTTGCATTTTTCTGCTGGTAAGAGTAGATGCATCGGTCGAGTCTTCTCTTTTTGTATTTTTTATTGAGTAAAGCTGCTTAACCTGGGTGTATCTTTTGTTGGTCTCTTCTGAAGTGATGGTACACATGTAGATAAATACAAGAAATTATGAGGCCAATTCATATATACACTTGTCATTGTGAAATTATGCCTCAAATTCTTTTGACAATGATAAAATAACTATGTTTGTGCACGCCTAGGATCTTATGCCACACTCATTGCTATGAGACTTGCATTTTGGTTTCATGTTTCTGCAGTACTATTGTAACATACTCCGTCTGTCCTTGAAAATTTGTACTTCCAACTTTGTTGAAGGGTTAAACTATTTTCAAGTTTGATCGAGTTTGTGCAAAAATTTATCAATGTTTATGAAACCAAATAGGTATATGATGAAAATATATCGTGTCATGAATCTAATTCTACTAATTTGATGACATAAATGTTGATGTATTATTGTATAAATACAGTCAAACATAAAGTTGGAAGTACATTCTTTTAAGGACGGAGGGAGTATATGCTTTGTGTTTGTCTCTTCTTAATGAAGGTGATCAAGAAATTATTGAAAACAAGTTACTGCAAAGAGGCCGTACGGTGCAAAGTTTACATGTAAAATAGACGCTGAAGTCAACCTATATTTACAATGCAGGGACGGGCACGGCAACGCGCGCCTTCATGGTCTAGTGAGTTTTCATACAGTGGAGGTTCTACCAAGGTTCAGCCCCCCTGTTCTAAGGGTAATACCCTACTCCTGCTCTCTTGTGCGAGCCGAATAATTACAGACGATTTGTCTAGCCTATAGACTTCAGTGAACATGTCTATGTCTCATGCATGCCCTTCTCACCTTGTATACTACGGTGAAAGGTGGAGTTAAAAGAGTTGTTACAAGCCATGATGCATTACAGGTCATATGATGGCAGTTACAAGTGAATTTATTACCGGTCAAGCTTGATGGTATCGCGGGTAACGTTCACCTTGATTGACCACATCCTTGATCCACTAGGGTACATGCTGTGGTGTTTATCTGGATGGGCTTCATGCTATTGGACCGGACGGGGCATTACCGATGCGGGCCCAGGTGAGTGATTCTTCTGATGACTGGGGTTGTTGGTCATGCAGGTCCAAATCCTTGTCATGGCCCTACCCTTGAGGGGAGGGGGGGGGGGGGGGGAGGAGGGGGGCAGTACGTAGTCCCCAGGTCCTTCAAGGTCTCTGGGATGGCGCTAAGGGCATGTACAATGATGGCATATGGATACAGATGCTTCATGATAAAAAGTTGGATCACCTGTGAGTCTGACTCTCACCAACTGGTCAGTCATGTCTATGCTTCCAACTACGAACTATTATGAACTCTCTGCATGCTCTTACCTTGAAAGTTTGAGTTCTTGTTCTTAAGTGCAATCTGGGTGATGAACTGCATGCACCCGTACTATTATCTTCATTCTAAAAGAATGGCACTACGATCAAATCTAATCAACACCTGTGTCCTCCGAATAGGATGTAGTGTATGCAAGCGTAAAACACCAGTCTGGCAAAAATATGCGAACATCTCTGAATCTAGAAACAACAACTACAAATTGTGTCAGGAATTTATATATGCGAAGAACCTCTTAAATTCTTACCAGCAACGGTGAGCTGCAATTGTGCCAAGCACGTCTTTAGTTCTTAACTGCATTTGAGCTACAAAATGTGTTGGACCATTCTGCAGTAATGCCCAGAAATCCAACAAAGAACAGATTACAAGAGAAAGTGCTGCAAAGGGTGAAGCACATGGATGAAACGCATATGTAACTTGTTCTAAGCGTGGCTTCGGAATACGGCATTCCACTACAGAACAACGGTACGCAAAATTAAAACCTGTTAGTTGCCTAGAACAAGGCATTGCAAATTTAACAGGAGCACAATTTAGAAGTTGGTACAAACTGAGCTCTACTGCCAGAGAAATGAAGCACCAGATTGCATTTGCTTAGCATTATATTAGAAGAACGAGTGCACACGGACACAAGACAGCATCAAGCATAACAGATGCCTTATGTGACTTGTTGCAAGTTCCGCAGTTCCACTTTAACCGCAGTAATCTAATTTGGAGTCGACATGTATCTTGCCACAACAAGTCAAGGCGCCTTATGTGACTTGTTGCAAGGCCAGTTCAGAATCCCGGATATTGATGGTGTAGCTCGACAGAAGCTAGACGATGATGAAATGACGGTCAGCAGCGAGGACAAACTGCTTGTCCTGCTTCAAAGACTCATCGGCTTTAGAGATCACCTCTCTTTTGTCGTCCTTAAGGTTGTACCTACAGCGCGCCGATGAACCCCGGTGTTTGGTGTAGTAGACGCAATTTGCCTCAATGGACGGGAACTTATCGGCGCAGACAGCCAAGCACCTTTGATGACCGATGAAGATGGCATAGTTGTTGATGGTCCTCAAACACACAAGCTCGTCACTCGTGGCCTCGAACTTGAGAACCCTAATGAGTCGCTGTAGCTTGACGATGATGAGCAGCCGTCCGCCAAATTCCATAAGGAAACACCGGCCACCGTTTGCATGTCCCGAAAAGGTGTGGTAGCTCCCGGGGGTCGGGGCACCCTGTTATCTATCCATATGACATCGCTGAGATTCGTGCGGTCTTGTGTCAACCCGCAGAGCAGCCCGAGTGTGTCTGCACGCTTACCCAGTCCATTTGACCGTACTAGGGAGTAGTAGGCTATGTCACTATGATGGGTAGTAGCCGTCTCGTGGGGCAGCAGGAGCAGCCTAGTGCTGAAAAGATTTGTCATAGGTATGCAGGCAGCGTGTCATGCAACTTTTCCCGACAGCTGCGTGCGGTCATGTGCAGTGACAAGATGTACCTCCTAAAAAATCTCCCCAAAAAAGCTTTGCATGCAACAATTCTCCCTCTCAGCTTTTGCATGCAACTTCTGTAAAACAACAACGCACAGCGTTCCATACTCTCTCTCCTCTTCATTCGTTTCATCTACTCTCTGTGTATGTTTTCTCTCTCTTTACTGATGCTCGTCGCACCATGCTATACCTGGCATGAACACAATTATTTAATTGGTTATTTTGATCGGACAGTCGATGTAGCTCTTCACGGAAAAGCAGCAACACTGGCCGAGCTGTGTGACAGGTGAGGGAGAATCTCTATGGGTTGAACAGTGACCTACACAGCCGATTGCCATTTTCAAGTAATTTATTACTCTAGCTCTTACTGTTCACATAGCCTGCAAATCCATTCCCCGTTGCAGGACAGGGAAGGGATCGCCAAGTCAGACACTGTGGATGGACGGCGAGGATAGTCGGGTGTCCCGAACCCCGGGACCTAAACATCCTGTCTCGGTCTCAAGAGGATCACTGTAGAAAAACTTCTCAGGCGGCTGAATATGATGCATCTTCATCAAAACATCGATGCTGCCAAGCGCTTCAGTTAATTTGCTTAATTCCAAAGGCAAACATTCCTGTCACGTCGAGCGCCGCCTGCCACAACCGTCCCATAGATAGCAAAGCTTCTTTCGCTCCCTTCCCCTTTCTCTCGTAGACAGGCGCAAGGGAGGCGACCACATCTCTCCCACCGAAGGCCCGCGAGGCTGTGGGCTCTCGCCTCCATCTGCCGCTCCGGCGGTGGTTGGAGGGGGGAGCCCCGGTCCTCTGCCGGCTTGTAGATAGGTGTAGGGGTAGGTTTCCTTGGGGCGCTGCGATGGTGGTGGAGGCAGCGTCGCGTCGGGCTGTGTATGCTGCGGCTCGTTCCCCACTCCGGCGAAGCTCTCTATGGTGGAGCCGGCGGGCTAGCGGCCGCGTCTTCTCGTTGGTCAAGTCTGACCGGCGAGATCTGAGTGCAGGGGCTGGGTCGGCCAGGCGGCGGCGGCGACCCAGTCGGTGCTTTTTGTCCTCCAGGTCCGCCTCCGTCTTGGCGGTGTTTCCTCCAGCGCAGCTCGAGGGCCTGGGAGGTTGTACAGGAGCGAATCGGCCGGCTGTTGCTGCCTCTTTTGGCAGTGTCGACGGCGACCTTCAGGGCGCGGTGTGTTTGGAGCAGGGCTCGTGGAAGAGGGAGGGCAGATCTGGCGTTCTTCTCCGACTTCGTGGGATGGAGCCGGCGGATCTGCAGTCCGTTGAGCACGGGGATGCTCCCCCGCCGACGTGCCCCAAGGTTTCGGTCCCGTCGTTCTATGGCGGGTCACTTAATCGGCTCACAAAGCTGCTCCAGCGATGGTGCTTCGGCGGATTCGGGTTTGTTGGCAGCCTGTCTTCCCATCCTCCGGCAGTGCTTTGGCGGCGACGGCGGATGGAGACGCGTGTTGAAGATGTTGTGTGCAAGGGCCTCCAAGGACTGGGTTGTACTTTTGTATTTTGGGGGGTCTTTTGTGCAAAGTTCCAAGGACACATGTGTTTCTGGGTCCTTCTAGTGTGTGCTGCGTGTGTGCGCTGTAACTGTTTTGAGCTATGAACACGTGGTTACCTTCAAATTTTTTTTTGCTTAATTCCAGCAATCCGCCGACATAGAAACCATCTCTGGTTGTCCTCCGGAGGAAATTATAAGCCAGCATGTCCTCCTGGTACCCCATGGTGGTGAAAGTGATTTCTAACTACAAGATGACTTTATTTGAAAACGGAATCCAAATATCAACAAAAAGATGAATGGAAAGTCTTGTCGATATGAATTGATCTTCAACCCAATGACAATGCTTCGATTTCGATCTTGACTTCTTTCTTGGATGCCTGAAGTTTGTGTTCGCATTTCATCAAAGGAAAAGTGGGCTGTACCCACACGAAGAAAAGAGTTGCTCGTGTAAAAGCAATATCTTCTATTCTTGTAAAAAGGGTCTAGCATATTGTACATGTACACGTATGTAATTGTATTATGATCATCTATATAAAGAGACGTGAGGCTGGATGTTAGCCACCCACGCAAAACCCTAAACCTACCTCTTCAACTTGATATTAGCCAGATCGGGCCGCCGCCGCTCGATCCCATCTTCCGCGTCGCCGCCGTTGCTTGCTAGCTAGCTACGTGCATACGCAGGATCCATCCAGCTCCTTGCTAGCTAGCCACCGGGCCGTCGCGCTAACACTACGCGCCGCTCGATCCATCCGCTGCCGCCGCCTCTGCCGTGAGTTTCTTCTCCACCACCGCACGCCGCCCTTCCGCGCCGCCTTCGCCGTGAGTTTCTTCTCCACCGCCGCGCGCTGTCCTCCTCCGCGCCGCCACGATGTTGTCCGCCGCCCTTTCTCTCTCCAACAGCGTCGGCACCATCACCTCGCCTGCGGCTGCCACCGTTCCCGCCGCCCTCGCCGTTCCGGCGATCTCCGTTCGCCTTGGCCGCCACAACTTCATGCTGTGTGAAGGCATCGCCGGCTCCGTCTTTGCCGGCGCCAACCTCCATGGCTACCTGGACGGCACCACGGCAGCACCCGACAAGACCATCGCCATCGGGACTGGCGACGCCGCGACGACCGCTGCTAATCCGGCGTACCATCATTGGTGGACTCAGGATCAGAAGGTCAAGGGCCTCCTCCTTACCTCCACGGAGGAGGACATCGCCTGTCAGCTCATCAGCTGCGAGACGGCGCAGGCGGTATGGACGGCCGTCGGTGCCATGTACGGCGCGCAGAGTCGCGCCAACGTCCGTCACATCCGGCGTCAACTCCAGACGCTGCGGAAGGAGGAGATGTCCGCGGCTGAGTACATGCACAAGATGAAGGCCCTTGCCGACATCATGGCTGCCGCCGGCTCTCCGATTCGTGATGATGAGCTCATTGATCACATCCTCACGGGACTCGGCTCCGCCTACAACTCCATCGCCGCCTCCCTGGGTGTGAGTAACGCACCTATGCCCTGCTCCAGCTTCTACTTGCTCGTCTTGTCGTTCGAAGCGTTGCAGGCTCAGCAGAGTGCGTCGGAGGGGTGGACTCCCTCCGCCAACGCCGTGACTCGCTCGGGCTCCTACGGCCAGGGCGGACGTGCTCCCTACTCGGAGCCCTACCCCTCCCAGGGCGGGGGTCGTTCGGCCGATGGCAACAGCTAGCCCGGGCACGGCCGCCAAGGCGGCAACGGCGGCCCCAACGGTGGCCGCGACTGCAACCCCTCCTACGCCGGCAATGGCCGGCAAAGTGGCGGGGGTAACAGTGGCAACAACGGTGGTGGTGGTGGCCGTCGCAACAATCGCTGGCGCCCCCGGTGTCAAATTTGCAAAAACTGGGGGCATGAGACCGATGATTGTCGCAAGCGCTATGATCAGGACCACAACACTCGCTCCGCCAACTCGGCCTCCACGAACACCGTCGATTATCCTTGGGTACTGGAGACCGGGGCTATGGATCACCTGACGAGTGATCTGGAACGCCTCCAGGTTCACGAGCGCTATGATGGCAAGGACCAGGTTCAGGTGGCCAATGGTGCAGGTTTGTCTATTTCACACATTGGTCATTCCCGTTTACCCGGTTCATCTCTTAAACTGCGCAACATCCTTCATGTTCCACACATCAGAGAGCATCTCCTTTCTGACTACCGTCTTGTTTGTGATAATGACGTGTTTGTTGAGTTTCACCGTCGTCTTTTCCTCGTCATCTTACCATGCTTCATCCAGTGTCCGCGTTTCGTCGTCGCAATGGCATCAACGTCTAGGTCACCCTACCAATAATATGGTCACCTCCATTGTTCGGAGCCATGACCTTCCTTGTTCTAGTTCAAATAATTCATCATTAGTGTGTGATGCATGTCAGCGTGCTAAGAGTCATCAACTACCGTATTCTACGTCTTATCACGTCACTACTGTACCTCTTGAATTAATTCATTCAGATGTTTGGGGTCCCGCTATTGCATCTTGGGGGGGGGGGTACAAGTATTATGTTAGTTTTGTTGATGACTACACGCGCTTCACTTGGATTTATTTTCTTAAACATAAGTCTGATGTTGAGCAAGTCTTTTATAACTTTTAGGCTCATGTGGAACGCCTTTTGGATTGCAAAATCAAGGCCGTTCAGTCCGACTGGGGTGGTCAATACCACAAGCTTCATCGCTACTTTCAACGCACGGGCATCTCCCACCGTGTGTCGTGTCCACATACGTCTCAGGAGAACGGTATTACCGAGCGCAAACACCGTCACTTGGTCGAGACCGGCCTCGCCTTACTGGCGCATTCGTCTCTCCCACTCCGGTTTTGGGATGAGGCCTTTCTTACGGCATGTTATCTCATCAACCGTATGCCCACTCCGGTTCTCAACAAGGACACACCCCTGTTCCGTCTATTTCATGTTCAGCCCAATTATTCCTCTGTTAGGATTTTTTGGGTGTGCTTGCTGGCCTAGTCTCCGCAAGTATAATGCTCACAAGCTAGAGTTCCGCTCCAAGATGTGTGTTTTCCTTGGTTATAGTCCTCTGCATAAGGGCTATAAGTGTCTTGATCGCACCTCAGGTAGGATCTACATTTCTCGTGATGTTGTTTTTGACGAGTCAGTTTTCCCTTACTCCAGCCCGGGTGTCTCGGTTGATATTGCTTCTATTGAGCACGCCCTCACTTTTCCATCCAATGAACCGGTTTCGGATGTCCATGTGCGGAAATACGACCTGTCATATTTGTCACCTGACTTGTTTTCTGCAGATGCTGCTCTACTTTCTTCCCAGGAAACCGTCGCTGCACCTGCATCCGCCGACGTGATCGACGTGCATGGCCCCGACGTGCATGCCTCGTCTCCCGAGGCTGCCTCGCCGGCCTCGCCTGATGGCGCGTCTACGGCCCCGTCGGCCTCGCCCGCTGGCACGACCGCGGGCCCGACTGGGTCACCCGCTGCGTCCCCCGTCTCACCTGGGTCGGCCCAGCCCGCCTCGCTTGCGTCGGGCGTCGCCGAGTCGCCAGCCGCGTCCCCTGGGCTGCCGTCCCCGCCTGGCTCCCCCTCATCGCCTGGTTCGGCCCAGCCCGACGCGTCTCCCCGGCCCGTGTCGCCTGTTGCTGAAAATGGTTCAGCCGCGACATCACTGGTCGGGTCTCCGTCGTCGCCGCCACCATCTACCGACGATGCAGCTCCCGGGCACACTATGGTCACTCGTCACCGTGATCATACGCGTAAGGCCAAGACATACACGGATGGCACGGTACGGTATGACACTCGTTGGCGTGCATTCTTTGCCGCACCCACTTCTCATCGTGATGCTCTTGGTGAACCGGCTTGGCGTGCCGCCATGTCTGCGGAATTTGCTGCCCTTTGTCACACGAACACATGGGTGTTGGTGCCTCGGCCTCCTGGTGTTAATGTTGTGAGCTGCAAGTGGATCTTTAAGACCAAGCATCGTCCGGATGGTTCTGTTGACAAGCACAAAGCTCGCCTTGTTGCTCGTGGTTTTACTCAACAACAAGGGATCGACTATGGAGATACTTTCAGCCCCGTGGTGAAGCCTGCCACGGTTCGTCTGGTCCTCTCTCTCGCTGTCTCCCACAGGTGGAGTCTTCGACAGATCGATGTGAGTAATGCTTTTCTCCACGGTTTTCTGGCCAAAGATGTCTACATGCAGCAGCCCCCTGGTTTTGAGGATGCTCGTTATCCCTCTCATGTCTGCAAACTCCAGCGGTCCATCTACGGGCTCAAACAGTCGCCGCGTGCCTGGTATGCTCGGTTGAGTCAGCGGCTCTCACAGCTTGGTTTTGTTCCCTCCAAGGCAGATGCGTCCCTGTTCATCTTTTCACATGGTGCTATTCAGATATACATGCTGGTGTATGTTGATGATATTGTGATTGCTGGTTCTACACCTACTGTGGTGGATCGCCTTGTGCAGTCCTTGTCTGCGAGTTTTCCCATCAAAGACTTGGGCCGGTTGGAGTACTTCCTTGGTTTGGAAGCGTCCTTTCATTCAGGGGGCATGACATTGACGCAGAAGAAGTATGCACTTGATCTCCTTCATCGCGTCAGCATGGAGAACTGCAAGTCCACTTTCACTCCACTTGCTACATCCGAGAGCCTTTCGCGTCACAGTGGTGCATTGCTGAGTACTGACGACTCTTTCAGGTATCGCAGTGTAGTTGGAGCACTTCAGTATCTGACGCTCACTCGTCCAGATATCTCCTTTGCCATGAACAAAGTGTGC
Source organism: Triticum aestivum (assembly GCF_018294505.1). Taxonomy (NCBI): domain Eukaryota; kingdom Viridiplantae; phylum Streptophyta; class Magnoliopsida; order Poales; family Poaceae; genus Triticum; species Triticum aestivum. Next base: position 566,277,821 of record NC_057802.1, read on the forward strand.
CAGTTCCTGTCTCAGCCTACGGAGGTTCATTGGGAAGCAGTTAAGCGTATTCTGAGGTATGTCAAAGGTACGCTAGACACGGGACTACGGATTCGTAAGTCCAGATTTACTGGAGTCAGTATATTCACCGATGCAGACTGGGCAGGCTGTGTTGATGACAGGCGTTCTACTGGTGGCTTTGCTATATTTGTTGGACCCAATCTTATATCTTGGAGTTCCAAGAAGAAGCCTACAGTCTCGAGGTCTAGCACCGAGGCAGAGTATAAGGCATTGGCCAATGGCGCGGCTGAAGCCATTTGGATAGACACAGTTCTCACAGAACTTGAAGTCACACGGCAGCACACACCCATATTGTGGTGTGATAACTTAGGGGCAACTTACCTGACGGCGAATCCAGTGTTTCATGCTCGGACCAAACACATTGAGATTGATTTCCACTTTGCGAGGGAATGAGTAGCTGTTGGTAAACTGGAAGTCAGGTTTATCTCAACTAATGATCAGCTAGCGGATGTATTTACTAAACCCGCTACTCGACAGATGCTAGACCGTTTTAGAACCAATTTGAATCTTGTATGTAGTTCAAATTAAGGGGGCATGTAAAATAGGGTCTAGCATATTGTACATGTACACGTATTTGTATACGCATGTAATTGTATTATGATCATCTATATAAAGAGACGTGAGGCTGGATGTTAGCCACCCACGCAAAACCCTAAACCTATCTCTTCAACTATTCTTCGATGGGATAGGCCGTGTAATGCTTGCGAGACGAATCGAAGAACAAGGTGAGCTTGGGCAGAGGCAAGCCAAACCAGATGGCGGCAGCGACCTCCCCCTCGGGCGGCACCGGCGCCATGAAACGGATCATGGCGCCAGTGAGAGGGTTGAAGAGATGAGCAGCGTGAGGAGGGCTCCTGTCAGCCAGCACGAAGAAGCCGCAATGAGTGGTGGCGATGACGTAGTAGTTGCGGAGCAGCGGGAGCTCCTTGTGGAGGAACCGGCCGGTGGAGGCATTGACCAGCAGGCGGCGCGTGTCGCTCTCGAAGACCTCGTCGAGGATGATCCACCGGCGTGGGTGGAACCGGGAATCGGAGGCGTCGGTCTTCGGGTCGTCGATGGCGGAGCGCCAGTGGTGGCATACGACGCGCAAGTCCACATAGCAGGTGACGTCATTAGTGGTGAGGACGGAGTCGGCGATGCGGTGGATGAGGTCGTATGGGAGCGAGGACCAGTCTGCACCCACCATGGCCGTACGGCCCTTCTCCTTCCCTTCGGCCGGCGGAAGATCAGGGGTGGCCAAGGGCATTTGAACGTCAGCGGACGTGGCCGCCGCCATTGCTGCACGATGGATTCCAGAAAAATTCAATGCCCTAATCTTCCTTGCCAAAAGGGGTAGGATGTAAATTTAAAAGTTTTTTTATTTTGTATTTTGCATCTACTTCTATTCTCTATTATCTAGATCACCACTTAAATAAAGCCACATAACTCAACTCAATCATTGGAAATATGAAATTGCTTACCACACATGTAAATTTAAAAGTTAAAACACAAGACACACAGACGTACACAAGTTTTAGCCAAGAGGCCATATCATGCCATCTAGGTAATTTCCTTTCTCAAATTTCACCCTTAAGGATTAGTTTTGTTCCAAGTTTCGTAGAAACCTGTTTACAGAATGATCATAAGTTTGTAACACCCCTGGTATTGAATGAAAGTTGTTTCAAAAAACAAAGGTTGGGAAGACCATATTTTTTGTGAAATTCTTAGGTATGTACAATGGTTGATAAGACTCTTCTTTTATGAAAAATAAGACAATTTTATTATAATTCTGCCACGTAACATGGAGAAGGCAATAAATAATGATATACAATAAATTATCTCTTACTCTTATCTTCGGTATCTAGATATTTCTAAATACATGGTAAGAAATATTGTATTAAGAGATCAATTAAGAGAAGAAAAATCAACTTGCAATAAAAATGTGTTGTGATTCTAAAAGAAAACTCGCTCATTCCTTTGTCTCTCCTCCAAGGAAAGACGGCTAGGGTTTCTGCGTCCCTTCGACGGTGCCGCCGATCTCCCACGTCTCCTGTGGCCTTAGGGCCATGGGTGCGCGGTTGGATCCCGGCCCTTGCTGGCGGGAGGGCTATGTTTTCATGTGTTTCTTTAAGTTTTGTTAGGGTTTGTGTTCTACTAAAGAAGACGAGACGGCCGCAGCTTCTTAAAGATGTAATAAGGTTCTCCCCGTCTAGCCCCCGTCCCGATGGTGTGTCTAGCATCATCGAAGGGCGTGTGGAGGTCTGTCTCCGGCGGATCTCGTGGGATTCGGTCGGTGGTTGTCTTTGGTGGATCCGCTCGGATCCAGTGTTTGTTCGTCTTTGTTCACGTGTCTTCAGGTTGAATCATTTTGATCTAAACTTCTCTTCATCGGTGGCGGTTGCTGATCTGGTGCGTTGGTCCTATGGGGCCTTAGCACGACGACTTCCCGTCTGTTTACTACAAGTTGTGCCCGGCTCCGATGAGGGAGGGCGATGACAGCGGCGCGCCTTCGGCTCGCTTCAGTGCTTGTAGTCGTCGCTAGGTGGTCTATGAATCTGGATGTAATTTTCATTTTTTTTCTGGTGTTTGTTGTATTGCCATGATTGGAGATGAATAGCTCGACTGTTTTTCGCAAAAAACTAAGAGAAGAGAAATCATTTCTACTGATTTCTCTCTCATCCACCTCATCTACTTGACATCTATCTATCTATTATATAATTAAGACAAGAGGCAAATAAGCCATCACGTTCATCCACACAGATTAAATTATCTCGATCGCTAATCTATAAGATTAAGGGCCGTGATTTAAAGATGAAAGTGTTACATACAAATAATATTACGATGTACAAACGGTGCAATATGTCACGTACGCACAAATAAATAGATGTGATCCTTAGTCAATCAAGAAAAAAAAATAGTTGCGTGACCTCCAAAACAGGAGCAGTCCGGTTGGGACACGCTTGAGCAAAAGTGGCAGGGTCCTGCAATCCGGTTTGTATTTGATCTCCAAAGTACAAACGTTGACATCACCACTGACGTCATCTTCCAAATTAATATTATTTTTCATTTGTGTGTTATATCTCTTTGCAATTACGTAAACTAATGTTGGCCCCCCATCAATCAGAAAGCAGACCAACAAGATGGAAAGACAACGCGGTGGTATTCTGGGCAGGCCACTTCTGCGACGGTGGTCGAGGTCTGTGAGAACGGGTTCGCCTCACCGGTCGGACCTCTGAAGCATTACCGCCTCCGGCCACATCACGTGTGCCTACCATGAGCAGTCAAACTTCATGTAGATGTTTTTCAATGTGCAGCAGAATCCTGCCAATCTCATCAACTAGCTCTCCCCCGCATGGTGCAAGTACCCAGCGTCAACCTTAACATGATGGTCTAGAACTGTAGACTCTAGAACCAGTGAAGATGACTGAGGAGAAGAGCAAAAGAAGAAGGGTGCGAGAATGACATTTTTTCTGCTGGGTGAGAGGATTCTTGCGTTCTTGCATACTTCCTGGCTGACTATTAAGGTACCCTCCCACTAGCCTTTTGGTCTCCCTAATCACGCCAATCTCCAAGCTAGCTCTGAATCTAGGTTTACTTTTTGTTTCTAGACGACGGCAGCTCTATGAACTTCTACCCTATGACCTCACGTTGGTTTGCTCTACACTAGCTACCATCGACATATCATGCATCTATAGATTGTCGTGTTTGGGTATTGCAAATTATACTGACTTTTTGCATCACCATGCATGCAGTGAGCCAAAATCATTGGGGGGGGGGGGGGGGGGGGCATAATTCGTTTTGAATGATTTTTGATGGATAAATAGGCCTAATACAAAGGTATATACAAAAAAATTCTTATGAGCTGGGGGGGCCATGGCCCAGATTGGCCCCCACCAAGCTCCGCCACTGCATGCATGCATACCGGAGATGAGTTAATGATAGAATGCCTGAGCGTTGACAATATTGGCCGCAATGGAGAGTTAAGGATGCACGCGGACTCATCCACGCCCGTTATCGTCCACATGAGGATTAGTTAATCAGCATTATTATATTTAAGTTAAGCAGGAATTAGTTTATTATCGACCGCGTGGACGGCCGTGGACATGTCCGTCTGCATTCCCAAGTTTGGTGTTCTGATCCCGGAATATTTCAGACCCTGAAATCAGATATGCAAGTTACAAGGAAAATGTAAAACACCCTGAATATATATTTTCTCTCATGGTTGAAAAATAATCAAAACTAAATATTAGTTCTTTTGGGTATTGTCATCTTTCTGTATAATTGAAATAGCTTTCCACTGTATGAGTGCAAATTGAAATTGAAAAGGTTTTGTTTGAGAAAATAGGTCAGATATTCTTACATACAATTTTATTTTTCTTTATGCACCAGCATGTATGTGTTCTTTTTACATAATTGTTTTCATCCTTCTACTGAATCCTCTTTTGAATGTGTGTTGTCTGTTGTGCTTACTCGCTGCCGACATCTTACCTTTCAGGTATAAGACAAAATTATCTGACCTATATTCACTCTATGTCTCCGGTGATTTACATGATTATTAGTAAACAACATATAGTCTATAAGTACGGATAAATATTATGACTTCTATTCCATTCTAAGATAGATAGAAATCATGTCACCTACATGATCAGGTCAGAGTTGGTAGCCAAGACATCTTGCTAATAGCTAAGTTTCAAGGTGTACTATTAATTTTCTTCTATTGCTCTACAGACATATTTGCTATAATAGTATATGTTCTTTTGTAGGACTAAACTATAGGTTTTCGATGGTACAAACAGTTATCGGGCTTAAAAGGAGTTACAAGCACTTAAGTGTATGCTCCGCACGAAAAAAAGATATACATCTTTGAGTATTTGTTTCTTTTCCTGAAAAGGAAAAATCAGAGCAAACATACAAAAGTCTATTAATTTTATCTTCCCACGGTTTGTGGAGTCAAATTTTTTATGGACAAATTTTTTGTAATCATACCTGGTACGATGCTAAAATTTCTCCATCGTTGATTTTACTGTAAGTCGATATGATACTCTGTACATGAATGAGGTTGCTTATAAAGAATCCAAGTAAAAAAAGATCTCTTAGTTGCTAAACAACGAGTACACCTATATGCTAGAAAATCCAAACTAACGAATAATACCTCGAATTATTTAAACTGAATAAGCTTTTCGATTTGTATACTAATTGTATATATGACTATATTCCTTCGAAGCTCAATTTTAAAATGAATTATATATTTAAATCATCAGTTGAATTTATATATATGATTTATTTATTTTGCAGTTATTTTAAAATGAAATAAGCATTTGGATGTGTATTTTAAATGTTCAAGTATCTTTATTATGAAATAAATTCCATTGAAATTAGGTGTTTGATACATGAAATTGAAACATATCAAATATGAAAATATGTATCAAAAAGCTAGCCGCGCAAATGCGCGGGTCGCACTACTAGTTTTTAAGATAATACTGTTGTATAAACTCTCAAGCACAAAATAGCGGTCTCTCCATACAGGGCGCACACCTTGTTTAGCGTAAGTGTGAGATTTCTCTCAGACTTTTTTGGGGTTTTTGTTTTCTTTGTTTTTCTATTTTTCATTTTCTAAAATCATGAAAAGACTAAATTTATGAATATTTTTTGAAGACATGAACATTTACTAGAGTTGCTTGTATTTTTAACTTTGGGACCATCATTTAAATATTCACAAATATTTTTTAAATTCATAAATATTTTATGATTTTGTGAACATTTTTCAAGTCCGCATACATTTTTTTATAATTTGCGATCATTTTTCGAAGTCACAAATATTTTTTAATTCACAAAAAATATTTAAAATTGATTAATATTTTTAAAATTCGTGGATATATTTTTCACTGCACGAACTTTTTTCAAGTCATGATTGTTTTTCAAATTTCATGTTTTTAAAAACATTTGGATTTAAAGAAAAGTCGTGTACTTTGTACAATACATGATTTTGTTTTTGAAAATTTCATATTTTCTGAATTTATGATTAATTTAATATAAAACAACCATTTCATTTCCCCCTAATTTTTTTTGTGGGGATTTCCCCCTAAAAATAGTGAGCCTGAATAGCCGAGCGAGAGACGTAATGGGCCGCAACAGGCTACCCCTCGGGGTGAGTGCCAATGCTCGATTTGGCGCTACCTGCACTCACAAGGAGCTCCATAGAGCAACTAGTTAGAGGGTACCCTCTAGGCGGGGCTTCGCAGAAGTCACTCGTGGAGCAGTTCAACACTCAAAGTGGTGCAACCAGCTTCGCCACATGTTGTGAGCTGGACGCATCCCTTATTAGGACATTTTCTTCTCTTTTTTTTTTGTTTTTGTCTCAATTTTCAGTTTTGGGTTTTGTTTCCTCTGTTTTTTTATTTTGATTTTCGTTTGTTGGGAGCGTCGGTGTGTTTTGCTCCCGTGCGAGGACATGTGAGCTTCTACATGAAGCACATGTGCGCTTCAAGCAGAAGCACTAGTGTGTTGTGCTTCCTCGTGAACACAGATATGCTTCAAGCAGAAGCATAGTTGTGTTTCGCCTCGCGTTGGGAGCACATGTTAGTTTACTTGGAAGCACCATTCTGCTTCTGCGGGAAGAACATGTGTGCTTCCTCGCTGGAGGACAATTGTGCTTCATCCCGCTGGAGCATAAGTCAGGAGCGTGAGTTAGTACAACTAGATGATACCCCGCGCGTTGTTTCGAAAATTTATTACATATTTTTCGAGTAACATGCTAGTCAATAAGATGATAATAATTGGATATAAAATTACAATACCTCAACATTACTGCAGAAATTTGTATGAATTAATTGTACCAAAAATGACGTTAGGATGTTGTGGAATTTTCCTAAAGATCCCACATGTGTGGCAATGACTGCGACCAAGAATCGGCGACAATATGCATGTTTTAAGCATCTGCAGCAGCCAGCAGAAGGCATAATAAAGTAGAACAAAGTATATCATAGAAAAGAAAGATGCCAGCAGAAGGCATAATAAAGTAGAACAAAGTATATCATAGAAAAGAAAGATAAAGGGCATAAATATGATTTCTTGTTTCAAACTCCAAGAAGCTTTTAGTCAGTTTTATACATGTAACTAAGAAAATAGTAGTAAAAATGAAAATTGGTTGTCAACCTAAATGCCAGTAGAAGGACCCTTCCTCCTCGACAACACAGATTCTAAATTGGATCGTAAGTGTGTCTGTCTCTGTGACTATGTCAACATGCCCTTCATGCCAAAATAAATCCCACAATGCCATTGATTTCAAAGATAGTCCCTGATAGATGGGAACGACAAAAGCTTACGATTATGGATAAATGTCAAATTTGGTGCTTGCAAAGATTATCTAAATTATTCCTTTGACTGTTGAGTTAGTGAACATCATGTTAAGAGGTGTAGGTCTGATTGGTACCAAGAACGTGATGCTCATATGAGTTGTAGATAAATCAATAGATATCATGCATACCGCGGGACTAAAGATTTTAGGTGGCTTCAAGAACCTAACTAACTCTGTTAAGTTGCATATGCCTACCGTAGTTCTTAGCAGCTGCACTGGGACTGGTCAAGGGGACTGGTCGAATAGCACGACCCTATGAAGAACTTTATGGGATATCCAATTTGTGCAGTCTTAAGAACAGAGGGCCTCAATACAAATATTTATTAGAAACCTGTAATCAACTAATGGAATAATGGTCGCTTTGTTTTGTTCGGCGTGCCAATCAAACATAACACTGTTGGAACAAACTGGCTTATACAATCGATCTAGCTAATAATGTGCAGATATATTAAGTATGGGAAAAATGCTAACACACACCTACTGTCTCATGACAGAAACATGGACCCATCTCTGAACATGTTCAAGGAAGGCAAGACAAACATATTCAACAGGCCAAGTGCATGATATAGTAAATAAGCAACAGAGTAGAGGAAGTGTGAGAATGGAGAGATCAGGAACATGGTACGTGTTGCAGCGGAACTATGTTACAATTTTTTTAATATTAAGAGATAAAACATAGAAACACTTTGTGCATGCAAATGAAGTGGGCTTAACTACCATGTTGTAAGAGACATCTCATTGGTAAATCTCGTGGTTAGTAATATAGATTCATGACTGAGTGTGGTGAGAAGCATGATTCACATACTGGTTGACAAAACACAACAAATTTACTCACAAACTGCTAGTATTCTGAAACTAACCAAACGATTTTGTCCAAAAAGGAAATTGTACTGCAACGAACCTCTGAATAATCAATACGCATACTTGGAGTTTTACCAAAGCTATCAACTTGTTGATGGGACTACGCAGACTTAGACAATGGGAGTTCTGGCGAGTTCAGTATAAACCTGCACAGTTACATGAAAGAAAAAGAATAAGCCATGCCGTCAATTATTTAATTAATGGGATTCATGGCCACGCCATGAGGAGATAATCTGGATTAGTGCTACTATGAGCTTAGAGCATCAGGCGCGGTGGTGATTGCCGCATCAGGCGCGTCCGAGGCCGCCGCCACAACGAGGGCTCAGAGCACAGCAACGACATGAGGGAGCTCCTCCTCGATCACGCTAGAACTGGGCTGCGCCGGGGATGGCTGTGTCTGATGCATCTGAGGCGGCCGGCGCTAGGACGGTCCGCACCAGAGCAAGGACATGAGGGAGCTTCGAGGAGAGTCTGACCATAAGCGTGGGGAGACCGTGAGGTACTTGCCGAGGGTGGCCCGGGCCGATCCCGGCGCGGCTGCATCCTCCGCAAGGCGCTGTTCTTCCATGGCGGGGCACCTACGAATCTACGATTTGGGAAGCCGAAGGCAGGGCAGGGACTGCCACCGGGGTACCTCATCGCAGAGGATGAACGCCTCTTACCATCGCTCACTGCCACACCCTGCCAAATTGCGCGCATGTGAGCGAACATAAATACCAGATGGAATAGCAACTTAATCGCCAGAGTAGTGGGATTTGATAGAGGGAGAAGAAAACCTATCCGTCTCGGTTTCAAAAATAATACAGTGGGATTTGATGAAGGTTGGAGAAGACGAAGAGGAAGTTGAATCTGTTTCGTTGGAAAGATGAGCGGGTCTGCGTTGGGAATCATAAATGCCATGTGAGTTGATTTGGTATTTTTCCTCGAGGGGAGAGGGCTAGAGGTGGGTGGTTCCGGTGGATCCTGCGGGAGGGCCGGAGGCCGTGCGGTCTGCAGGTGAGGGGAAAAGCAGGTCTTTTTTCACCGCCGTGAGCCCGTGACCGCAGGGTAATAAGAGTGAGTGGGCGATCTTGGAAACTGAAAATGACATGGCAATCCGCTGATGCTGACAATGTGCATGATGAGAGATTAGGAAGAAGTTGGTAGCAACTTCTTAAGAATGGTAGATTTGTAAGCACGTGTTAGTTCACTTTGGAAGGATAAATTTTGCCCAGAAAGTTCTACAAAATCTATTAACATGAGATCTAGTTGGGAAGATCTTGATGTGAGGAATGCAATGGTGAAAACAGTGTGTGTTTGGATGCACAGTTCAAGAAATATGTCATGTGCGTGTGGGAAGAAATCCATCAAAACTCTCTAGTTGCAACAAGTGGCGTACATGTGGTCTGCCATTTGTCACTACAAAGGATATGTGAGTGACCTTTGCGAGGGATACCCCTTAGACCAACCCTAACAGAGTCGGCATATAGTACCGATCACCATAATAATTAGCAACATGGCAATTACCTGACAGCCAGTGCTGCAGGAAAGTTTTAACTTCTTTCTCCTCACGCCTCGCACGAGATTTGAAGCTACTTGATACGTCTCCAACGTATCTATAATTTGTTATTGTTCCATGCTATTATATTATCTGTTTTGGATGTTTAATGGGCATTAATATGCTACTTTATTTTATTTTTGGACTAACTTATTAACCGAGGGCTCAGTGTCAGTTTCTGTTTTTTGCCTATTTTAGAGTTTTGCAGAAAAGGAATACCAAACGGAGTCCAAACGGAATGAAACCTTCGCGATGATCTTTCTTGGACCGAAAGCAAACCAGAAGACTTGGAGACGAAGTCGGAAATGCAACGAGGAAGCCACGAGGCAGGAAGGCGCGCCTCAGGGGGGTAGGGCGCGCCCTCCACCCTCGTTGGCCCCTCGTGGCTCCCCTGACCTAGTTCCTTCGCCTATATATACTCTTATACCCTAAAAACATCAGAGGGAGCCACGAAACCACTTTTCCACCGCCGCAACCTTCTGTACCCGTGAGATCCCATCTAGGGACCTTTTCCGGCGTCCTGCAGGAGGGGGATTCGATCACGGAGGGCTTCTACATCAACACCATTACCTCTCCGATGGACCATAGTTATTAGCTAGATGGCTTCTTCTCTCTCTTTGATTCTCAATACCATGTTCTCCTCGATGTTCTTGGAGATCTATTCGATGTAATATTCTTTTGCGGTGTGTTTGCCGAGATCCGATGAATTGTGGATTTATGATCAAGATTATCTATGAATATTATTTGATTCTTCTCTGAATTCTTATATGCATGATTTGATATCTTTGCAAGTCTCTTCGAATTATCGGTTTAGTTTGGCCTACTAGATTTATCTTTGTTGTAGTGGGAGAAGTGCTTAGCTTTGGGTTCAATCTTGCGGTGTCCTTTCCAAGTGACAGTAGGGGCAGCAAGGCACGTATTGTATTGTTGCCATCGAGGATAACAAGATGGGGTTTTCATCATATTGCTTGAGTTAATTCCTCCACATCATGTCATCTTGCTTAATGCGTTACTCCTTTCTTTATGAACTTAATACTCTAGATGCATGCTGGATAGCGGTTAATGTGTGGAGTAATAGTAGTAGATGCAGGTAGGAGTCGGTCTACTTGGCACGGACGTGATGCCTATGTTCATGATCATTGCCTTAGATATCATCATAACTATGCGCTTTTCTATCAATTGCTCGGCAGTAATTCATTCACCCATCGTAATATTTGCTATCTCGAGAGAAGCCACTAGTGAAACCTATGGCCCCCGGGTTTCTTTTCCATTATATTGAATCTCTTTTCCGTATTATTGTATCTTATTTACATCTTGCTAGTTTTCGATCAACTATTTTGCAATCTTTACTTTCCAATCTATAAACCAAAAATACCAAAAATATTTACTTTACCATTTATCTATCTCTATCAGATCTCACTTTTGCATATGACCGTGAAGGGATTGACAACCCCTTTATCGCGTTGGGTGCAAGTTGTTGATTGTTTGTGCAGGTATTCGGTGACTTGTGCGTTGTCTCCTACTGGATTGATACCTTGGTTCTCAAAACTGAGGGAAATACTTACGCTACTTTGCTGCATCACCCTTTCCTCTTGAAGGGAAAACCAACACAAGCTCAAGAGGTAGCACTACTCGACCTCCCACACACCACCAACGACGTGTAGTGGCCATTAGTGTCATGCCCCTTGGATCCCCGTGGCACCACATCGGAGGGACACCACGCAACATCATCGCATGACTTGCGTGTGAGCAGGCTTGAAGGAGTTGTGTGAACATCTGTCAATTGTGTTAATGATATGCAAAACCTCAAGCTCGGGGATGCTAGTTTTTCTATGTCTACTACTTGTTGCAATGATCATGATTGGGTTGATTCTTTTTATGATCTTAAAAATTTATTTATGCCCCATGATGAATATGAGATTGATAATAGTGTTTGCAATATTATTGAAAGTGGGTTTGGAAGAGTGTCAACTTTATATCCCACATATTTGGAGAATGTTCAATCTTATGAAACTTTTGAGAAAAGTGGGTTTGGAGAGATCATGACTTTAGTTAATGTCAATCCCACTATTTTGGAAGAGTGTCAACTTCGTATGCATGTGGATCGTATTGAGAATATGTTATGTGATAGCTACATTGTTGAATTCGCTTATAATCCCACATGTAATTATTATGAGAGAGGAAAATATGGTTGTAGAAAATTTTATCTTACTAAATTACCTCTCTTCATGTTGAGATTGCTATCGTCTCTTTCTTCTTCCTTGCATATGCTAGTTTTCGCTAGCTATGATAATTTGTTTGTCTATAAGATGCCTATGCATAGTAAGTATGTTCGACTTAAGTGTGTTTGTCACATGTTTCATGATGCTCTCTTTATGCTTGAATTCTTGTCTTTCATGTGAGCATCATCGAAATCCCAATGCCTAGCTAAAAAGGCTTTAAACGATAGCGCTTGTTGGGAGGCAACCAATTTTATTTTTGTTCTTTGCTTTTTGCTTCTGTTTAGTAATAAATAATTCATCTAGCCTCTGGTTAGATGTGGTTTTATGTTTTAATTAGTGTTTGTGCCAAGTTAAACTTTTGGAAAGACTTGGGTGAAAGTTAATTTGATCTTGCTGAAAAAACAGAAACTTTGCGCTCACGAGAATAATTGTCATTTTTAACAGAAGAGTGATTTTAAGTTGATTCTTTTCCAAGAAGATTAATAGAAAAATTACTCACGTCCAACAATTTATTCAAGAATTTTGGGAGTCACAGAAGTATTCGAGAGTTACAGATTACTACAGACTGTTCTGTTTTTGACAGATTCTGTTTTTCGCGTGTTGTTTGCTTATTTTGATGAATCTATGAGTAGTATCGGGGGGTATGAACCATAGATAAGTTGTAATACAGTATATTTTACACAAATATAAATAAATAATGATTTCACAACAGTACCATAGAGTGGTGATTTATTTTCTTATACTAACGGAGCTCATGAGATTTTCTGTTGAATTTTGTGTTGTGAAGTTTTCAAGTTTTGGGTAAGGATTTGAGGGACTTTGGAATAAGGAGTGTCAAGAGCCTAAGCTTGTGGATGCCCAAGGCACCCCAAGGTAAAATTCAAGGACAACCAAAAGCCTAAGCTGGGGATGCCCCGGAAGGCATCCCCTCTTTCGTCTTCGTCTATCGGTAACTTTACTTGAGGCTATATTTCTATTCACCACATGATATGTGTTTTGCTTGGAGCGTCTTGTATGATTTGAGTCTTTGCTTTTTAGTTTACCACAATCATCCTTGCTGTACACACCTTTTGGGAGAGACACGCATGAATCACGATTTATTAGAATACTCTATGTGCTTCACTTATATCTTTTGAGCTAGACAATATTGCTCTAGTGCTTCACTTATATCTTTTTACAGCACGACGGTGCTTTTATTTTATAAAAAATGTTGAACTCTCATGCTTCACTTATATTATTTGGAGAGCCTTTTAGAACAGCATGGTAATTTTCTTTGGTTATACAGTTAGTCCTAATATGATGGGCATCCAAGATGGATATAATAAAAACTCTCACATGAAGTGCATTGAATACTATGAGAAGTTTGTTTCTTTATGATTGTTTTGAGATATGAATATGGTGATTTTAGAGTCATGCTAGTAGAGTAGTTGTGAATTTGAGAGATACTTGTGCTAAAGTTTTCTATTCCCGTAGCATGCATGTATGGTGAACCGTTATGCGATGAAGTTGGAGCATGGTTTATTTATTGATTGTCTTCCTTATGACTGGCAGTCGGGGACGAGAGATGGTCTTTTCCTACCAATCTATACCACTAGGAGCATGCGCGTAGTACTTTGTTTCAATAATAGATTTTTGCAATAAGTATGTGAGTTCTTTTTGACTAATGTTGAGTCCATGGATTATACGCACTCTCACCCTTCCACCATTGCTAGCATCTCTAGTGCCGCGCAACTTTCGCCGGTACCATAACACCCACCAATACCTTTCTAAAAAATGCCACCATGCCTACCTATCATGGCATTTCCATAGTCATTCCGAGATATAATGCCATGCAACTTTCCACCATTCTGTTTATTATGACACGCTCCATCATTGTCATATTGCTTTGCATGATCATGTAGTTGACATCGTATTTGTGGCAAAGCCACCGTTCATAATTTTTCATACATGTCATTCTTGAATCATTGCACATCTCGTTACTCCGCCGGAGGCATTCACATAGAGTCATATTTTTTTCTAAGTATTGAGTCGTAATTCTTGAGTTGTAAGTAAATAAAAGTGTGATGATCTTTATTATTAGAGCATTGTCCCATGTGAGGAAAGGATGATGGAGACTATGATTCCCCCACAAGTTGAGATGAGACTCCGGACGAAAAAAAGAGGCAAAAAAAAAGAGAAGGCCCAAATAAAAAAAAAGGAGAGAAAAGGAGAGAAGGGACAATGTTACTATCCTTTTTCCACACTTGTGCTTCAAAGTAGCACCATGATCTTCATGATAGAGAGTCTCCTATGCTGGCAATTTCATATACTAGTAGGAATTTTCATTATAAGAACTCGGCTTGTATATTCCAATGATGGGCTTCCTCAAAGTGCCCTAGGTCTTCGTGAGCAAGCAAGTTGGATGCACACCCACTTAGTTTCTTTTTGAGCTTTCATACACTTATAGCTCTAGTGCATCCGTTGCATGGCAATCCCTACTCACTCACATTGATATCTATTGATGGGCATCTCCTAGTTGATGTGAGACTATCTCCTCCTTTTTGTCTTCTCCACAACCATCATTCTATTCCACCTATAGTGCCATATCCATGGCTCACGCTCATGTATTGTGTGAATATTAAAAAAGTTTGAGAACATCAAAAGTATGAAACAATTGCTTGGCTTGTCACCAGGGTTGTGCATGATTTAAATATTTTGTGTGATGAAGATAGAGCGTAGCTAGACTATATTATTTTGTAGGGATAGCTTTCTTTGGCCATGTTATTTAGAGAAGACATGATTGCTTTGTTAGTATGCTTGAAGTATTATCATTTTTATGTCAATATTAAACTTTTGTCTTGACTCTTTCGAATCTGAACATTCATGCCACAATAAAGAAAATTACATGGATAAATATGTTAGGTACCATTCCACATCAAAAATTCTGTTTTTATCATTTACCTACTCAAGGACGAGCAGGAATTAAGCTTGGGGATGCTTGATACGTCTCGAACGTATCTATAATTTTTGATTGTTCCATGCTATTATATTATCCATTTTGGATGTTTAATAGGCATTAATATGCTATTTTATATTACTTTTGGGACTAACCTATTAACCGAGGGCCCAGTGCCAGTTTCTGTTTTTTTTGCCTATTTTAGAGTTTTGCAGAAAAGGAATACCAAACGGAGTCCAAACGGAATGAAACGTTCGCGATGATCTTTCTTGGACCGAAAACAAACAAGAAGACTTGGAGATGAAGTCGAAGACGCAACGAGGAAGCCACGAGGCAGGAGGGCGCGCCCCCCTCCCTCGTGGCTCCCCTGACCTAGTTCCTTTGCCTATATATACTCTTATTCCTTGAAAACATCGTTAGAGGGAGCCATGAAACCACTTTTCCACCGCTGCAACCGTCTGTACCCGTGAGATCCCATCTAGGGACCTTTTCTGGCGTCCTGCCAGAGGGGGATTCGATCACGGAGGGCTTCTACATCAACACCATTACCTCTCCGATGAAGCGTGAGTAGTTTACCACAGACCTTCGGGTCCATAGTTATTAGCTAGACGTCTTCTTCTCTCTCTTTGATTCTCAATACCATGTTCTCCTCAATGTTCTTGGAGATCTATTCGATTTAATATTCTTTTGCGGTGTGTTTGCTGAGATCCGATGAATTGTGGATTTATGATCAAGATTATCTATGAATATTATTTGGTTCTTCTCTGAATTCTTATATGCATGATTTGATATCTTTGCAAGTCTCTTCGAATTATCGGTTTAGTTTGGCCTACTAGATTGATCTTTCTTGCAATGGGAGAAGTGCTTAGCTTTGGGTTCAATCTTGCGGTGTCCTTTCCCAGTGAAAGTAGGGGCAGCAAGGCACGTATTGTATTGTTGCCATCGAGGATAACAAGATGGGATTTTCATCATATTGCTTGAGTTAATTCCTCTACATCATGTCATCTTGCTTAATGCGTTACTCCGTTCTTTATGAACTTAATACTCTAGATGCATGCTGGATAGCGGTCGAAGTGTGGAGTAATAGTAGTAGATGCAGGCAGGAGTCGGTCAACTTGACACGGACGTGATGCCTATGTTCATGATCATTGCCTTAGATATCATCATAACTATGCGCTTTTCTATCAATTGCTCGGCAGTAATTCGTTCACCCACCGTAAGATTTGCTATCTCAAGAGAAGCCACTAGTGAAACCTATGGCCCCCGGGTCTCTTTTCCATTATATTGAATCTCTTTTCCATATTATTGAATCTTGTTTACATATTGCTAGTTTCGGATCTACTATTTTGCAATCTTTACTTTCCTATCTATAAACCAAAAATACCAAAAATATTTACTTTACCGTTTATCTATCTCTATCAGATCTCACTTTTGCAAGTGACGGTGAAGGGATTGACAACCCTTTTATCGCGTTGGGTGCAAGTTATTGATTGTTTGTGCGGGTATTCGGTGACTTGTTCGTTGTCTTCTACTGGATTGATACCTTGGTTCTCAAAACTGAGGGAAATACTTACGCTACTTTGTTGCATCACCCTTTCCTTTTCAAGGGAAAACCAACACAAGCTCAAGAGGTAGCAATACTTGACCTCCCACACACCACCAACGACATGTAGTGGCCATTAGTGTCATGCCCCTTGGATCCCCGTGGCGCCACATCGGAGGGACACCACGCAACATCATCTCGTGACTTGCGTGTGAGCAGGCTTGAAGGAATTGTGTGAACATCTGTGAAAATCTAAGAAGTTGGGAGGCATGCGAGCAGGCCGCACAACATTTTTCCCGGGAGACACGCTCTTTTACCGCCTGCCGTCGCCTCCTCAACTACCTCCTTAATGGCGCCTGCAGATGCCTATAGAAGGCCAATGCCTTCCCCTTTCTTGCTTAAATCCTCCCTCCGGCGCCTCCCATTCCCTCTCAACCACCTCCAATCCACCACCCACTTCCTCAACAAATGGCGAACCCAAAGGATCCCCTCGTCTTCAATTCTGGGGATGATCATGATGATGAGGTGCTGGAGGAGCTCATCAAAGAGTGTCAAGTATGATGTGGCCGAGGAGGTGTGGCGACAGGAGGACGCCGAGTGGGGGTGGAGGATTTAATACCACCCTCCCGCCCTTGCCCCTGCTCTGACCAACGGTGAATGGCCAGTGTGGGCTCTGATGACAAATACATTGCTGGGCCGGGACGCGGCCGCCAACGTCTTGGCCGTCGAGATTGTTACACTATTCCTTGGATCACAAGTTTCCTAGTCCAAGTCGGTTTATAATACCTAGTCTAAGTCAGTTTGTACCAATATATATAGCCATGTACCATGTGCTAAACATATTACAAGCAATAGTTTTATTCATCTATCATGGTATCAGTTTTTCGATCCTAGGGTTTAGGGTATAGCTTGGCCCACCCCACATTGTCGCTGCCGCCTGGCTACTTCGAGCGCCGGGCTACTATCATCGCCAGAGCCGCCACCACGGCAGCCTCTTCTTCATCTACTCTTTCCCTAGCACCACCAACACCTCCTACTATTCTTCTGGCTGCACCCATGTCGCTCGCCGACACCATCACCGATGTCAGACCTTTCATCCCCATCGTCCTCGACCTCGCTGCCCACAACTATTATCATTGGCGCCACCTCTTTGATCTACACCTGGGACGCTGCAACCTCCGCTCTCGCGTCACCGCTAATAGTCCTCCTCACCCTGATGATCCTCAATGGGTGAAAGACGATCTCACGATTGTTCAGTGGTTCTACACCCACATCACCACCGAGATCTTCAACATGCTTGATCACGACGGCGCCACCGCCGCCAACATCTGGGGCTCTCTTCGCCAGCTTTTTCAAAGCAACAACGACGCTCGGGAAAACGATCTACACACCGAGATTCGTAACCTGATCCAAGGCGATGCCCCGGTAAATCTTTTCTATCAGCATGTCAAGGCCATCGGCGATGAGCTTCGCGAACTCGGTGATCCCGTCAGCGACACACATCTCATCAACACCATCGTCGTCGGGCTGAGCGAGGATTTCGACAAGCATGCCTCCTTCATCCCAATGATGCGGCCTCCTCCAACCTTCGCCGAAGTTTGCTCCATGCTACAGCTCGCGGCAGACACTCAAGCTCACAAGGACTCTCGCCCAAGGGTCTTCCATGTTGCGGCTCGTCCTCCTATGCCGTCTCCATCAGTGCCTCCCCTGCCAGCTCCTGCCACCATGCCGCCCCTTATGCCATCCGTGCAGCCACCTCCAGGTTGGCACCCCAGTCCCAACTACCGCGGCAAAAACCCCATCTACAGGCTGCCCTCGATGCACTCGGCGCCTCCTTGGACACCGCCGCCTTAAAACCCTGCGCCGGCTCCAAGTGCTCCACCCGTGGCTCCATCCTAGCGTCCTCCACATGATCCATGGATCGGGCTTGTCTAGGCATGGCATGTGCCCTGGTCTGCCCCGTCCTCCCTTGGCACTCCACCTGGCTACACCGGTGCTTGGCAACCCGTCCTTCATCCGCATACTGGTGCCCCTAGGTTGCTTACCCCTCGACAGCCGACGAATGCATATCATGCCGCTCCATCGTATGCTCCTTACGGTGGTCCCTCTCCTGCTGACGGAGGTCTCTACTACACGTCCTCGTCGGCTCTCCTGCCTACATCGGCATATCAGCCGGTGCTGCTGCCCACACCAACCTCACCTGCACCACCGACCTGGGGTCAAGCCGCCTTTCTCCCGGCCATGAACAACTTTGCTGCCCAAGGAAACTCGGGAACAGATTGGATTTTTTATTTGGGTGCCTCTAGTCATATGTCTGCATCAAGTAATTTCCTTTCTTCTTGCACTCCTTCTCCGTTTCCTTCCATTACTCTTGGTGATGGTGAAGGAAATATGCCATAGAGGCAATAATAAAGTTATTATTTATTTCCTTAATTCATGATAAATGTTTATTATTCATGCTAGAATTGTATTAACCGGAAACTTAGTACATGTGTGAATACATAGACAAGACATGTAGTCCCTAGTATGCCTCTACTTGACTAGCTCGTTAATCAAAGATGGTTATGTTTCCTAACCATAGACATGTGTTATCATTTGATGAACGGGATCACATCATTAGGAGAATGATGTGATGGACATGACCCATCTGTTAGCTTAGCATTATGATCGTGTTAGTTTCATTGCTACTGCTTTCTTCATGACTTATACAAGTTCCTCAGACTATGAGATTATGCAAACCCCGAATACCGGAAGGACACTTTGTGCGCTACCAAACGTCACAACGTAAATGGGTGATTATAAAGGTGCTCTACAGGTGTCTCCGGAGTTTTTTTTGGGTTGGCATAGATCGAGATTAGGATTTGTCACTCCGTGTTTCGGAGAGGTATCTCTGGGCCGTCTCGGTAATACTCATCACTATAAGCCTTGCAAGCATTGTGACTAATGAGTTAGTTACAGGATGAAGTATTACGGAACAAGTAAACAAATTTGACGGTAACGAGATTGAACTAGGTATTGAGATACCGACGATCGAATCTCGGGCAAGTAACATACCGGTGACAAAGGGAACAACGCATGTTGTTATGCGGTTTGACCGATAAAGATCTTCGTAGAATATGTAGAAACCAATATGAGCATCCAGGTTCCGCTATTGGTTATTGACCGGAGACGTGTCTCGGTCATGTCTACATAGTTCTCGAACCCGTAGGGTCCGCACGCTTAACGTTCGATGATGATTGGTATTATCAGTTTATGTGATATGATGTACCGAAGATTGTTCGGAGTCCCGAATATGATCATGGACATGACGAGGAGTCCTGAAATGGTCGAGACATAAAGATTGATATATTGGATGACTATATTCGGACACCGGAAGTGTTCCGGAGAAGTTTCGGATATAACACTGGAGGGTTACCGGAACCCCCTGGGGAACTAATGGGCCCTAGTGGAGAGAGGGAGGGGCCGGCCAGGGCAGGCCGCGTGCCCCTCCCCCCGAGTCCGCATAGTACAAGGAAGGGGGCGGCGCCCCCGTTGCCTTCCCCCTCTCCCTCTCCTTCCTTCCCCCTCTCTCCCTTTAGGTGGAAACCTACTAACTAGGACTCCCCTATTGGGGCGCGCCCTAGGAGGGCCGGCCAGCCTCCCCCTTGCTCCTTTATATACGGGGCAGGGGGCACCCTAGGACACACAAGTTGACAATTGTTTTAGCCGTGTGCGGCGCCCCCCTCCACAGTTACACACCTCGGTCATATCATCATAGTGCTTAGGCGAAGCCCTGCGCCGGTAACTTCATCATCACCGTCACCACGCCGTCGTGCTGACGAAACTCTCCCTCGACCTCAGCTGGATCTAGAGTTCGTGGGACGTCACCGAGCTGAACGTGTGCAGATCGCGGAGGTGCCGTACCTTCGATGCTAGGATTGGTCGGATCGTGAAGACGTACGACTACATCAACCGCGTTGTCATAATGCTTGCGCTTTCGGTCTACGAGGGTACGTGGACAACAGTCTCCCCTCTCGTTGGTATGCATCACCTAGAGATAGATCTTGCGTGTTGGTAGGATTTTTTTTGAAATTACTGCATTCCCCAACAGTGGCATCCGAGCCAGGTCTATGCGTAGATGTTATATACACGAGTAGAACACAAAGAGTTGTGGCCGATAATAGTCATACTGCTTACCAGCATGTCATACTTCGATTCGGCGGTATTGTTGGATGAAGCGGCTAAGACCGACATTACGCGTACGCTTACGCGAGACTGGTTCTACCGACGTGCTTTGCACATAGGTGGCTGGTGAGTGTCTGTTTCTCCAACTTTAGTTGAATCGAGTGTGGCTACGCCCGGTCCTTGTTGAAGGTTAAAACAACACACTTGACGAAAAATCATTGTGGTTTTGATGCGTAGGTAAGAACGGTTCTTGCTAGAAGCCCGTAGCAGCCACGTAAAACTTGCAACAACAAAGTAGAGGACGTCTAACTTGTTTTTGCAGGGCTTGCTGTGATGTGATATGGTCAAGGCATGATGTGATATAAATTGTTGTATGAGATGATCATGTTTTGTAACAAAGTTATCGGCAACTGGCAGGAGCCATATGGTTGTCGCTTTATTGTATGCAATGCAATCGCCATGTAATTGTTTTACTTTATCACTAAGCGGTAGCGATAGTCGTAGTAACAATAGTTGGCGAGACGACAACGATGCTACGATGGAGATCAAGGTGTCGCGCCGGTGACGATGGAGATCATGACGATGCTTCGGTGATGGAGATCATGAGCACAAGATGATGATGGCCATATCATGTCACATATTTTGATTGCATGTGATGTTTATCCTTTATGCATCTTATTTTGCTTAGAACGTCGGTAGCATTATAAGATGATCCCTTACTAAATTTCAAGGTACAAGTGTTCTCCCTGAGTATGCACCGTTGCTACAGTTCGTCGTGCCGAGACACCACGTGATGATCGGGTGTGATAAGCTCTACGTTCACATACAACGGGTGCAAGCCAGTTTTGCACACGCAGAATACTCGGGTTAAACTTGACGAGCCTAGCATATGCAGATATGGCCTCGGAACACTGAGACCGAAAGGTCGAGCGTGAATCATATAGTAGATATGATCAACATAGTGATGTTCACCATTGAAAACTACTCCATCTCACGTGATGATCGGACATGGTTTAGTTGATTTGGATCACGTGATCACTTAGATGATTAGAGGGATGTCTATCTAAGTGGGAGTTCTTAAGTAATATGATTAATTGAACTTTAATTTATCATGAACTTAGTACCTGATAGTATTTTGCATGTCTATGTTGTTGTAGATCAATGGCCCGTGCTACCGTTCCTTTGAATTTTAATGCGTTCCTAGAGAAAGCTAAGTTGAAAGATGATGGCAGCAACTACACGGACTGGGTCCGTAACTTGAGGATTATCCTCATTGCTGCACAGAAGAATTACGTCCTGGAAGCACCGCTAGGGTGCCAGGCCTGCTGCAGATGCTACTGATGACGTTAAGAACGTCTGGCAGAGCAAAGTTGATGACTACTCGATAGTTCAGTGTGCCATTATTTACGGCTTAGAATCGGGACTTCAAAGACGTTTTGAACGTCATGGAGCATATGAGATGTTCCAAGAGTTGAAGTTAATATTTCAAGCAAATGCCCGAGTTGAGAGATATGAAGTCTCCAACAAGTTCTACAGCTGCAAAATGGAGGAGAATAGTTCTGTCAGTGAACACATACTCAAAATGTCTGGGTACCATAATCACTTGACTCAGCTGGGAGTTGATCTTCTAGATGATTGTGTCATTGACAGAGTTCTTCAATCACTGCCACCAAGCTATAAAGGCTTCATGATGAACTATAATATGCAAGGGATGAACAAGACTATTCCCGAGCTCTTCGCGATGCTAAAGGCCGCGGAGGTAGAAATCAAAAAGGAGCATCAAGTGTTGATGGTCAATAAGACCACTAGTTTCAAGAAAAAGGGCAAAGGGAAGAAAGGGAACTTCAAGAAGAACGGCAAAAAGGTTGCTGCTCAAGAGAAGAAACCCAAGTCTGGACCTAAGCCTGAGACTGAGTGCTTCTACTGCAAAGGGACTTGTCACTGGAAGCGGAACTGCCCCAGGTATTTGGCGGATAAGAAGGATGGCAAAGTGAAAGGTATATTTGATATACATGTTATTGATGTGTACTTAACTAATGCTCGCAGTAGCGCCTGGGTATTTGATACTGGTTTTGTTGCTCATATTTGCAACTCGAAACAGGGGCTACGGATTAAGCGAAGATTGGCTAAGGACGAGGTGACGATGCGCGTGGGAAATGGTTCCAAAGTCGATGTGATCGCGGTCGGCACGCTACCTCTACATCTACCATCGGGATTAGTTTTAGACCTGAATAATTGTTATTTGGTGCCAGCGTTGAGCATGAACATTATATCTGGATCTTGTTTAATGCGAGACGGTTATTCATTTAAATCAGAGAATAATGGTTGTTCTATTTATATGAGTAATATCTTTTATGGTCATGCACCCCTGCTGAGTGGTCTATTTTTGTTGAATCTCGATAGTAGTGATACACATATTCATAGTGTTGAAGCCAAAAGATTGAAGTTTAATAATGATAGTGCAACTTATTTGTGGCACTGCCGTTTGGGTCATATCGGTGTAAAGCGCATGAAGAAACTCCATGCTGATGGACTTTTGGAATCACTTGATTATGAATCACTTGGTGCTTGCGAACCGTGCCTTATGGGCAAGATGACTAAAACTCCGTTCTCCGGAACAATGGAACGAGCTACTGACTTGTTGGAAATAATACATACCGATGTATGCGGTCCAATGAGTATTGATGCTCGTGGTGGGTATCGTTATTTTCTTACCTTCACAGATGATTTGAGCAGATATGGTTATATCTACTTAATGAAGCATAAGTCTGAAACATTTGAAAAGTTCAAAGAATTTCAGAGTGAAGTGGAAAATCATCGTAACAAGAAAATAAAGTTTCTACGATCTGATCGTGGAGGAGAATATTTGAGTTACGAGTTTGGTCTTCATTTGAAACAACATGGGATAGTTTCACAATTAACGCCACCTGGAACACCACAGCGAAATGGTGTGTCCGAACGTCGTAACCGTACTTTATTAGATATGGTGCGATCTATGATGTCTCTTACTGATTTACCGCTATCGTTTTGGGGTTATGCTTTAGAGACGGCTGCATTCACTTTAAATAGGGCACCATCAAAATCCGTTGAGACGACGCCTTATGAACTGTGGTTTGGCAAGAAACCAAAGTTGTCGTTTCTTAAAGTTTGGGGCTGCGATGCTTATGTGAAAAAGCTTCAACCTGATAAGCTCGAACCCAAATCGGAGAAGTGCGTCTTCATAGGATACCCAAAGGAAACTGTTGGGTACACCTTCTATCACAGATCCGAAGGCAAAATCTTTGTTGCTAAGAATGGATCCTTTCTAGAGAAGGAGTTTCTCTCGAAAGAAGTGAGTGGGAGGAAAGTAGAACTTGATGAGGTAGTTGTACCTTCTCCCTTATTGGAAAGTAGTTCATCACAGAAATCAGTTCCCGTGATTCCTACACCAATTAGTGAGGAAGCTAATGATGATGATCATGAAGCTTCAGATCAAGTTACTACCGAACCTCGTAGGTCTTCCAGAGTAAGATCCGCACCAGAGTGGTACGGTAATCCTGTTCTGGAAGTCATGTTACTAGACCATGATGAACCTACGAACTATGAGGAAGCGATGATGAGCCCAGATTCCGCGAAATGGCTTGAGGCCATGAAATCTGAGATGGGATCCATGTATGAGAACAAAGTGTGGACTTTGGTGGACTTGCCCGATGATCGGCAAGCCATAGAAAATAAATGGATCTTTAAGAAGAAGACCGACGCAGACGGTAATGTTACTGTTTACAAAGCTCGACTTGTTGCGAAAGGTTTTCGACAAGTTCAAGGAGTTGACTACGATGAGACTTTCTCACCCGTAGCGATGCTTAAGTCTGTCCGAATCATGTTAGCAATTGCTGCATTTTATGATTATGAAATTTGGCAAATGGATGTCAAAACTGCATTCCTGAATGGATTTCTGGAAGAAGAGTTGTATATGATGCAACCGGAAGGTTTTGTCGATCCAAAGGGTGCTAACAAAGTGTGCAAGCTCCAGCGATCCATTTATGGACTGGTGCAAGCCTCTCGGAGTTGGAATAAACGCTTTGATAGTGTGATCAAAGCATATGGTTTTATACAGACTTTTGGAGAAGCCTGTATTTACAAGAAAGTGAGTGGGAGCTCTGTAGCATTTCTAATCTTATATGTAGATGACATATTGTTGATTGGAAATGATATAGAATTTCTGGATAGCATAAAGGGATACCTGAATAAGAGTTTTTCTATGAAAGACCTCGGAGAAGCTGCTTACATATTGGGCATCAAGATCTATAGAGATAGATCAAGACGCTTAATTGGACTTTCACAAAGCACATACCTTGATAAAGTTTTGAAGAAGTTCAAAATGGATCAGTCAAAGAAAGGGTTCTTGCCTGTGTTACAAGGTGTGAAGTTGAGTCAGACTCAATGCCCGACCACTGCAGAAGATAGAGAGAAAATGAAAGTCATTCCCTATGCTTCAGCCATAGGTTCTATCATGTATGCAATGCTGTGTACCAGACCTGATGTATGTCTTGCTATAAGCATAGCAGGGAGGTACCAAAGTAATCCCGGAGTGGAGCACTGGACAACGGTCAAGAACATCCTGAAATACCTGAAAAGGATTAAGGATATGTTTCTCGTTTATGGAGGTGAAAAAGAGCTCGTCGTAAACGGTTACGTCGATGAAGCTTTGACACTGATCCGGATGACTCTAAGTCGCAAACCAGATACGTATTTTTATTGAATGGAGGAGCTGTCAGTTGGTGCAATTCCAAGCAGAGCGTCGTGGCGGGATCTACGTGTGAAGCGGAGTACATTGCTGCTTCGGAAGCAGCAAATGAAGAAGTTTGGATGAAGGAGTTCATATCCGATCTAGGTGTCATACCTAGTGCATCGGGTCCAATGAAAATCTTTTGTGACAATACTGGTGCAATTGCCTTGGCAAAGGAATCCAGATTTCACAAGAGAACCAAGCACATCAAGAGACGCTTCAATTCCATCTGTCATCAAGTGTCGGAAGGGGACATAGAGATTTGCAAGATACACACGGATCTGAATGTTGCAGACCCGTTGACTAAGCCTCTTCCACGAGCAAAACATGATCAGCACCAAAGCTCCATGGGTGTTAGAATCATTACTATGTAATCTAGATTATTGACTCTAGTGCAAGTGGGAGACTGAAGGAAATATGCCCTAGAGGCAATAATAAAGTTATTATTTATTTCCTTAATTCATGATAAATGTTTATTATTCATGCTAGAATTGTATTAACCGGAAACTTAGTACATGTGTGAATACATAGACAAAACATATAGTCCCTAGTATGCCTCTACTTGACTAGCTCGTTAATCAAAGATGGTTATGTTTCCTAACCTTAGACATGTGTTGTCATTTGATGAACGGGATCACATCATTAGGAGAATGATGTGATAGACATGACCCATCCGTTAGCTTAGCATTATGATCGTGTTAGTTTCATTGCTACTGCTTTCTTCATGACTTATACAAGTTCCTCATACTATGAGATTATGCAATTCCCGAATACCAGAAGAACACTTTGTGTGCTACCAAACGTCACAACGTAAATGGGTGATTATAAAGGTGCTCTACAGGTGTCTCCGAAGGTGTTTGTTGGGTTGGCATAGATCGAGATTAGGATTTGTCATTCCGTGTTTCGGAGAGGTATCTCTAGGCCGTCTCGTTAATACTCATCACTATAAGCCTTGCAAGCATTGTGACTAATGAGTTAGTTACGGGATGAAGTATTACGGAACAAGTAAAGAGACTTGCCGGTAATGAGATTGAACTAGGTATTGAGATACCGATGATCGAATCTCGGGCAAGTAACATACCGGTGACAAAGGGAACAACGTATGTTGTTATGCTGTTTGACCGATAAAGATCTTCGTAAAATATGTAGGAACCAATATGAGCATCCAGGTTCCGCTATTAGTTATTGACCGGAGACGTGTCTCCGTCATGTCTACATAGTTCTCGAACCCGTAGGGTCCGCACGCTTAACGTTCAATGACGATTGCTATTATGAGTTTATGTGAAATGATGCACCGAAGATTGTTTGGAGTCCCGGGTATGATCACGGTCATGACGAGGAGCCTCGAAATGGTTGAGACATAAAGATTGATATATTGGACGACTATATTCGGACACCGGAAGTGTTCCGGAGAAGTTTCGGATAAAACCGGAGTGCTGGAGGGTTACCGGAACCCCCCGGGGAACTAATGGGCCTCAATGGGCCCTAGTGGAGAGAGAGAGAGAGGGGCCGGCCAGGGCAGGCCGCGCGCCCCTCCCCCTGAGTCCGAATAGGACAAGGAATGGGGGCGCCCCACTTGCCTCCCCCCTCTCCCTCTCCTTCCTTCCCTCTCTCTCCCTTTAGGTGGAAACCTACTAGGACTTGGAGTCCTAGTAGGATTCCCCTATTGGGGCGCGCCCTAGGAGGGCCGGCCGGCCTCCCCCTTGCTCCTTTATATACAGGGGAAGGGGGGCACCCTAGGACACACAAGTTGACAATTGTTTTAGCCGTGTGCAGTGCCCCCCTCCACAGTTACACACCTCGGTCATATCGTCGTAGTGCTTAGGCGAAGCCCTGCGCCGGTAACTTCATCATCACCGTCACCACGCCGTCATGCTGACGAAACTCTCCCTCGACCTCAGCTGGATCTAGAGTTCATGGGATGTCACCGAGCTGAACGTGTGCAGATCATGGAGGTGCCATACCTTCGGTGCTAGGATCGGTCAGATCGTGAAGATGTACGACTACATCAACCGCGTTGTCATAACGCTTCCCCTTTCGGTCTACGAGGGTACGTGGACAACACTCTCCCCTCTCGTTGCTATGCATCACCTAGAGATAGATCTTGCATGATCGTAGGATTTTTTTTTGAAATTACCGCATTCCCCAACAGATGGCTCATGTATTCCCATATAGTGTGTAGGTCAGGCTCAACTTCCCTCTCCAACTAAACCATCTTCGCGATGTTCTTCTTGCACCCGCTCTTATTAAAAACCTAATTTTTGTTCGCCAATTTACTTGCGACAATCTAGTTTCTGTTGAGTTTGACCCTTTTGGTTTGTCTATGAAGGATTACCAGCCCAAGGCCGAGATCGCCCACTTTAATAGCTCCGATGAACTCTACTCTCTTCATGGTGTCCCTGCTGCCGCTCCTCCTATATCCATGGCGGCCTCCGTCGACCTTCGGCATCATTGTTTGGGCCATCCCAACCCTGCTGTTTTAGCATCTATGCTTGGTGAATTTTCCATACCATGTAATCGTGATTCCCACAATTCTTCGTTGCGAGTCTTGTCAGTTAGGCAAACATGTGCGTCTTCCCTTTAGCTCCTCTAGCTCTTCTAGTACTTATCCTTTTGAATTAATCTATTGTGATTTATGGACATCACCCGTTGCAAGTGTTTCTGTTTTTAAATACTATCTTGTCATACTAGACGATTTTACTCACTTTGTATGGACCTTTCCTCTCCACAACAAATCCAACATTTACCCTCTTTTTCTAAATTTTCAGTGCTATTTTTTGTTCACTTCTTCCTCCCTATTCGTTTCATTCAGTGTGACAACGGCCGTGAGTTTGAGAACATTGAAAATCGTACCTTCTTCTTAACACATGGCATTCTTCTTCGATACTGTTGTCCCTACACTTCTCCTCAAAACGGTAAAGCCGAGCGTTCTCTTCGCACCATCAATGACATTGTTCGTACACTTCTCGTTCAGTCCTCCATGCCATCAAAATTCTGGGCAGAAGCACTCCACACGGCCACCTTTCTTCTCAATATTCACCCCTCGAAAACCAATCCAAATATCACTCCCTATTATTCTCTTTTCCTTTGTCATCCCAATTACTTCGAGGTTCATGTTTTTGGCTGTCTTTGCTTTCCAAGTGCCTATGCCACCTCCGAAAACAAACTTTCTCCATGATCTATCCCATGTGCCCTTGTTGGTTTTTCCGACGAACACAAAGTTACCGCTGTCTTGATTTACATACTGGACGGGTACACGTGTCTCGCCACGTCACATTCGCTGAACATATTTTTCCTTTTGCTCAATGCACCGACACACCATCAATCATCCCTACCTCCACCGCCACCTCTTCTCCCCGTCCATTCCACCTCTACACTCTTGTCATGGCAGCCCAACCTACCCCACCTACTGTCACAGCAGCACCACCCACCCCAGTATCAAACACCCAGACACCAATCAACCCGCCATCAAACACCCAGACACCACCCAACCCGCAACCAAACAACTTGCCACCACCCAACCCTCCACCACCCAACCCGCCAACACCCAACCCGCAACCGCACAACCCAACACCACCCGACCCACCGTCTGCATCTTCTTCTACACCAGAAACCCCTGTTTCCATCTTACCGATTAAGGTTGTTCCTACTGTCGCCCCTGTCAATGATCATGGCATGCATACTCGCGCCAAATCAAGTTTTCATCAGCCCACAGACCGCCTCAACCTCCATGCTACCACATCTCTCTCTTCCATTCCCAGAACTTACAAAACTACTCTTCTTGATCCGAATTGGGTTGCTACCATGCAAGAAGAATATGATGCTTTAATTGAAAACAATACTTGGCAGTTAGTTCCTCGTCCTTCCAATACAAATATCGTTTCTGGCAAATGAGTCTTTCGCCAAAAATTCCACTCTGGCGGGAGCCTCTCCCGCTATAAAGCCTGCTCGGTCTGTCATGGTTACTCTCAACAACATGGCATTGATTATGATGAAACATTCTCTACTGTTGTCAAGCCCAGCACCATTCATACAGTTCTTAGCATCGCTATTTCCTCCGCATGACACATCCATCAACTAGATGTAAAAAATGCTTTCCTCCATGGTTCTCTTCACGAGACCGTCTATTGTCAACAACCTCTTGGTTTTGAAAATCCTTCCTATCCAAATCATGTATGTCTTCTCCAGAAATCTCTTTATGGTCTCAAAAAGCTCCACGAGCCTGGTTTCAACGTTTCCCTTCTTTCATCCAAACGATAGGTTTCACTTCTTCCCTTTCTGACACCTCTCTCTTTGTGTGCCAACACAATTATGAAGCTGCCTACCTCCTTCTTTATGTAGATGACATCACTCTCTCCGCATCTTCTCAAACCTTTTTAGATCACATTATTACCCTTCTTCGTTATGAATTCTCTATGACTGATCTTGGTACTCTTCATCACTTTTTGGGCATTGTTGTTCTTCGTGATTCTTCTGGCATTTTGCTTTCCCAATGTCAGTATACTCTTGATCTTCTTAATCGTGCTGGTATGCTTGATTGTCAGTCCTCTCGCGCGCCGCCGCCGCACCCACCACCGCTGCACCCCGCCACCGCCGCCGCACTCCTCCCTCCCCTACACCGCGCCGCCGCCGCCCACTTCCGCCCGCCCCATCGTGCGCCTTCTACAGCCGCTGCCGCGCCTTCCTCTACTGCGCCGCCACCCGTCATCATTGCTACTCCCTCTCCCGCAGCCGCGCCCCATAGTCGCCGCATCCCCTGCCGCCGCTGTCCTCCTTTATACTCCTACCAAAACCCTAACCCTAGTCACGCGCCACCATGACTTCCCCGAGCTCCTCCGCCACCACCCGCTCGACGAAGCCCTTCGCCGGCCCCGAGCCCTCCGCCGCCGCCATCTGTGACCTCCACATTGAGGCCCGGGTCCCCATCTGCCTCGACAGCTCCAGCATGTCGTACTACGCGTGGAAGACCTACTTCAACCTCATCTTCCACGAGTACTATCTCACCGAGCACATCGACGGTTCCGTGGATGGCGAGTACATGAGGGGCGATCCGGAGTGGTCCGCCAATGAGGTCGTGCACATCCGATGGTTCTACCAAACCGTCTCAAAGGACATCTTCCACACGGTTGTCGCCGAGGATGATGACGCCTGCGCCGCGTAGACCAAGATCAACGCGCTCTTCACCGACAACAAACTTCAGCGCCTTCTTTTCTTGCAGCAGGAGTTCTTCGGCTGTCACCAGGACAACTCCACCATCGATGAGTACTGCATGAGGCTCAAGATGCTCTCCGATGAGCTTCGCGACATCGGTGCCAAGGTCTCCGACGACCTCAGGCTGAGCACCCTCACCGCCGGCCTCAACGAGGAGTTCGGCAACGCGGCGTCCAACCACACCCTGCTGCCGCAACCCACCTTCCAGTGCGTTGTCGTGTACCTCAAGCTTGAGGAGCGCCGGATGACGAAGCTGAAGAAGTGGGTCCAGCACACTGCCCTCGCCGCCCCTGCTCCACCGGCCGCGCCTCGTCTGCCCGTGCCACCCGTGCCCGCCGGCTACTTCCCGTTGCCGCTCGCACCACCCGCGCCCCGCCTCCCCAGCAGTCGCAAGGTGGCGGGGGCCGGCGCAACCGGCGGGGCAGTGGGGGCCGCCACCAGCAACGGGGATAGGTGTGGAGGGGCGCCCCGCTACCAGCAGCCTCCTCCGTCGTGGGCCGCCGGGCAGAACCCGTGGACGGGCGTCGTCCACGACTATCACATGCCCGTCCCGCTAGCTCCTGCATCGGGTCTTCTTGGTCCTCGCCCCGCGGGCCACCAGGCATTCTTCGGCACCCCTTACCAGCCCTACGGTGCTCCCCTCGCGTCGCCACCCCTCAGTGGCTACGCGCGCTGCTACCTCTTGAGCTTGCGTTGGTTTTCCCTTGAATAGGAAAGGGTGATGCAGCAAAGAAGCGTAAGTATTTCCCTTAGTTTTGAGAACCAAGGTATCAATCCAGTAGCAGACAACGCACAAGTCACCGAATACCTACACAAACAATCAAGAACTTGCACCCAATGCGATAAAGGGGTTGTCAATCCCTTCACGGTCACTTGCAAAAGTGAGATCTGATAGAGATAGATAAACGGTAAAGTAAATATTTTTGGTATTTTTGGTTTATAGATTGGAAAGTAAAGATTGCAAAATAGTAGATCGGAAACTAGAAAGATGTAAACAAGATTCAATATTATGGAAAAGAGACCCGGGGGCCATAGGTTTCACTAGTGGCTTCTCTCAAGATAGCAAATATTACGGTGGGTGAACAAATTACTGCCGAGCAATTGATAGAAAAGCGCATAGTTATGACAACATCTAAGGCAATGATCATGAACATAGGCATCACGTCCGTGTCAAGTAGACCGACTCCTGCCTGCATCTACTACTATTACTCCACACATCGACCGCTATCCAGCATGGATCTAGAGTATTAAGTTCATAAAGAACGGAATAACGCATTAAGAAAGATGACATGATGTAGAGGAATTAACTCAAGCAATATGATGAAAACCCCACCTTTTTATCCTCGATGGCAACAATACAATACGTGCCTTGCTGCCCCTACTGTCACTGGGAAAGGACACCGCAAGATTGAACCCAAAGCTAAGCACTTCTCCAATTGCAAGAAATATCAATCTAGTAGGCCAAACTAAACCGATAATTCGAAGAGACTTGCAAAGATATCAAATCATGCATATAAGAATTCAGAGACGAACCAAATAATATTCATAGATAAACTTGATCATAAATCCACAATTCATCGGATCTCGGCAAACACACCGGAAAAGAATATTACATCGAATAGATCTCCAATAACATAGAGGAGAACATGGTATTGAGAATCAAAGAGAGAGAAGAAGCCATCTAGCTAATAACTATGGACCCGAAGGTCTGTGGTAAACTACTCACGCTTCATCGGAGAGGTAATGGTGTTGATGTAGAAGCCCTCCGTGATCGAATCCCCCTCTGGCAGGATGCCGGAAAAGGTCCCCAGATGGGATCTCGCGGGTACAGAAGGTTGCGGCGGTGGAAAGTGGTTTTGTGGCTCCCTATGATGTTTTCAGGGTATAAGAGTATATATAGGCGAAGGAACTAGGTCAGGGGAGCCACGAGGGGCCCACGAGGGTGGGGGCGCGCCCTACCCCCCTGGGCGCGCCCTCCTGCCTTGTGGCTTCCTCGCTGCGTCTCCGACTTCATCTCCAAGTCTTCTGGTTTCCTTTTGGTCCAAGAAAGATCATCGCGAAGCTTTCATTCCGTTTGGTATTCCTTTTCTGCAAAACTCTAAAATAGGCAAAAAAACAGAAACTGGCACTAGGCCCTCGGTTAATAGGTTAGTCCCTAAAATAATATTTAAATAGCATATTAATGCCCATTAAACATCCAAAACAGATAATATAATAGCATGGAACAATCAAAAATTATAGATACGTTGGAGACGTATCACGCGCGCCCGCCCCGGCGCCGCCCTACGGAGGCCAGCCGCCGCCTGCGATACCTGCACCGGGACCCTGCCGACCTGGCCGCCCTGCACTCTGCGCCGTCGCCGAGTAACTATGGCGGAGGCGAATGGTACATGGACTCAGGTGCTAATGCGCACATGATAGCTCATCCCGGTAACTTAACCTCCTCCACTCCCATTAACACTCCCACTCGTATCACCGTTGGCAACAGTTCTTCTTTACCTATCACTCATGTCAGTAGTACTAGTTTTCCTTCTAGTTCCACACCTATCACTATGTCTAATGTCCTTGTTTCACCTGACTTAGTCACGAGCTTAGTTTCCGTTCGTCATCTTACTCGTGAGAACCCACTTACTGTTGAATTCGACGGTGTTGGTTTTTCTGTGAAGGACGCCCGTACCCGGATGGTACTCCACCGAGGTGGCAGCCCCGATGAGCTCTATCCCGTGCACGCCGGCGCCTCCACTTCCACACCTATCGCCCTCGCCACCGGCGTCGATCTTTGGCACGCTCGCTTGGGCCACCCCTCAAGATGGCAATGGGGCCCCGAAACCCTTGTCCCCGCGGGTTTTTACCCTATTAAGGGACGGGGATGGGCGTCTTTTCATCCCCGCGGGGCTATTGTTGGGCACATTATACAACCCGGCATGTTTCGTGGGTTTACACCCGTTTCGGTAGTCCCCGAACCCGAAACCCGACAATACCCGGCAAAATATATTTCAGAACTTATGTATTGGATCATTTCATCTCATTTGTGCTTATGATTTGTGAACCATGAATTCTATTTCAGAACTTGTCTAATTGGACATGTCGTTGAACCATGTATGGCTGAAATACGCCCATGTTTGTTGCTCAAATGGGGTATTGTATTGTGTTGAAAAATGCTCCTAGCTTGTAGCTGCTATTATTTCTCTTTTTGCACAAGTTATAATGCCGATATATGCTCCTTGTAGCTCATGTACTATTGTATTGTGCTGAAATTTACTCAAGTTATGCTGCTGAAATATGTTCTTTTTGCTGCTGAAATGCTATTCTTTGTTGCTAGTATGTTTGATTAAATATCCCGATTTCCCTGTGGGTTCCCCATGGGTTTAGAAAACCCGACGGGTTTAGGGGATGGGCAAAAAACTATCCCTGCGCACGGTGACGGGGACGGGGATGGGTTTGCGATTTTCTCATGGGGATGGGTTTAGGCAGGCAAAACCCAATGGGTTTCGCCCCCGTCTCCATCTTGAGCCACCCCAACCCCGCCATTTTACGTGAGAATCTTAGGAGTTTTTCTTTCTCATGTAATAAGCTCGATGAGCATACTTGTGAGGCTTGTCGTTTAGGCAAGCACGTTCTTCTTCCCTTTAGTGCGTCTACTACAGTTTCCACTTTTCCGTTTCAATTACTTCATAGTGATGTTTGGACATCTCCCGTTGCGAGTAACACGGGCTATCTATACTACTTGGTGATTTTAGATGATTATTCTCATTATGTGTGGACTTTTCCTCTTCGTCGTAAATCCGATGCTTTAGCCACACTCACCGCTTTTTATTCCTATGTCACCACCTAGTTCGGTCGCCCCATACTTGCACTCCAAACTGATAATGGAAAAGAGTTTGACAACGTCGCTCTCCGCACACTTCTCGCCTCTCATGGGCACCATCTTCCATCTAACTTGTCCCTACACATCACAGCAGAACGGCCGCGCCGAACGCATCCTCCGCACTCTTAATGACTGCGTTCGCACGTTACTCTTTCACTCTAACGTGCCCCGCTTGGTTTTGGCCCGATGCTCTCGCCACTGCCACTCTTTTAGTTAACATTCGTCCGTGTCGTCCTCGGTGGAACTACTCCCCTCACCACCTTCTCTTCGGTACACCACCGTCCTATGACGGTCTTCGCATCTTTGGGTGTCATTGCTATCCTAGCACCGCGTCCACCACGCCACACAAACTCCCACAATGTTCTATTCCATGCGTCTTCCTTGGCTATCCCTCTAACATCAAAGGTTACCAATGCTATGATCCTGTCACTCATTAAGTGTATACCTTGAGGCACGTGTCTTTTGTCGAGACGGTGTTCCCATTTTTCATGTTTCTCCGGCTTCGATACCTTCGACGCCGACCCCCGCACCCCCTTCTTGGAGCAATGTGCGGCGGCGCCCCCCTGAGACCCCCCCCCAGCACGGCGCCTTTTGTCGTCGCCGCCTGGTTTTTAGACTCCCTCCCCCGAGGTCGAGTCTGACCGGGCCCCCGAGTCCCCGTCTCCCTCCTCCGAGGTTGAGCCGGCGGGTACCCCGCCCGCCACCCCGGCTGGCGCTGCCACCCAGGCGACGGGCTCGACTTCCCACTCACCCGTCGCCACCCCTGACGATGTAGCCGCCGCTGCCGCGCCTCTAGGCGTGACGACCCGCGCCTGGGCCGGTGTGCTTTGGCCGAGCACGCGCTACTCCTTCGACGAGTATGTGTGCGCCGCCTCGACGTCGACGCCATCACCCATTCCCGCTTCCGCTCGCCCTGCCCTTCGGGATCCCAACTGGCTCGCAGCGCTGCAGGAGGAGTTCGACGCCCTTCAGCGCAACCGCACGTGGCATCTTGTTCCACTACCCACTCGTGCCAATGTCATCACTGGCAAGTGGGTGTTCCAGCACAAGACTCGCCCGGACGGTTCTCTCGAGCACTACAAGGCTCGGTGGGTGGTTCCTGGATTTCGGCAGCGCGCGGGCGTGGACTTCACCGACACCTT
Organism: Triticum aestivum; assembly: GCF_018294505.1. NCBI lineage: Eukaryota > Viridiplantae > Streptophyta > Magnoliopsida > Poales > Poaceae > Triticum > Triticum aestivum. The sequence continues at coordinate 566,313,468 of NC_057802.1, forward strand.
TGCTCCGGTTGTTAAACCGGGCACGATCTGCGCCGTGCTTCATTTGGCGGTCTCGCGAGCCTGGCATGTGCATCAGTTGGATGTCTTCAACGCCTTCTTGCATGGTCATCTTTCCAAGCAGGTGTTCTATGAGCAGCCCACTGGTTTCGTCGACGCCGAGCATCCGGACTCGTGTGCTTGCTCTCTCGTTCTCCTTACGAGTTGAAGCAGGCGCCTCGGGCTTGGTACCAGCGTATCGCAGCCTTCCTCCAGTCTCTGGTTTTTCGGTCCACTCGCTCCGATGCCTCACTTTTTGTGTATATCATGGAGCTGACACTGCCTATCTGCTGCTCTACGTCGACGACATCATCCTCACGGCGTCCGCCCCCGAGCTCCTTCAACGGCTGACACCTCGTCTTTTGTGATGAGTTCACCCTCAAGGACATGGGGCCTCTGCACTACTTCCTCGGCATCGAGGTGGTTCGACGGGCTGACGGCGTCTTTCTGCATCAGCATAAGTACGCTCACGAGCTTCTGGAGTGTGCCGGTATACTTAACTGCAAGCCCGCACCCACCCCTGTCGACACGAAGGTGAAGGTCTCTGCTCTGGAGGGGTCTCTCGTATCCGATGCAGCGTTCTATCGCTCCATCGTTGGTGCTTTACAGTACTTGATGCTGACTCGACCCGACCTGCAGTACGTTGTCCAGCAGGTGTGCCTCCACATGCACGCCCCGCGTGTTCTCATTGGATCTGGGTGAAGCGTATTCTCCGTTACATACGCGGCACCATGTCCTTGGGACTCACCCTCACGACCTTCGCCTCCACCAACCTCGTTGCCTACTCGGATGCCAACTGGGCAAGCTGCCCCGACACCCAGCGCTCCACGTCCGGCTATTGCGTCTACCTTGGACCCTCGTTGATCTCTTGGTCATCGAAGCGGCAGCCCACGGTCCTCCGCTCCAGCACCGAGGCAGAGTATCGTGTTGTGGCTAACGCCGTGGCTGAGTGCTCTTGGATCCATCAGCTGCTCCAGGAGTTGCTTTGTGATGTTCACAAGGCCACTCTTGTCTACTGCGATAACGTCAGCGCGGTCTACCTCTCCGCCAACCCGGTGCATTATCGACGTACGAAGCATATTGAGCTCGATATTCACTTCGTGTGTGAGCAGGTTGCCCTTTGCCGTGTTCGGGTTCTTCACGTTCCGACGTCGCAACAGTTTGCTGATGTGATGACTAAGGGATTGTCTACTCCCGTTTTCGAGGAGTTTCGGTCCAATATTTATGTCTCCGGCGACGCTTCGACTGCGGGGGGTGTTGAGTATATATTTGTGTTGCATGTATTTCGTATTGTGACCCACCTTCTAATTGTTTATAGTTAAGGTTGAGGCCTACCATGTATTTATATATGCGTGCATCAGCACCCTATCAATACAACGATTATTGTATTGCAAAACTATTCTTCTACAGTGGCCTGGGCTCCATGCCTGAGAAAGACCTTGCATGATTGGAGCCTGATTTTTTAATCTTTTCTGCCTGGTCAGGCTGGCCTGAAGTTGTTTGGTTAGTGCCTCGCCTGGGAAAAATTACTAGGATTAATTTAAACCAAAAGGGCAGTAGGCCTAGGAAACAGCAACTATTAGCTGCCAGGCAGCCGTCCAGGCGAGCATTTTTGGACGCCTGGTCCAGGCTGGGAACGGATTCTCTACCTTGCCATGGGCAAGGCAGGGAGCTACAGTGATCTACCTTTGTCCGAGAGACATTGGATCAAAAGTGGGCGGTCTAGATCGGGGCAAAGACTGCAGCGAATGCACTGTAGCGAACACATTGTTTAACGTTCCTGTTCAGATCACTGTTTCGGGCACTGTAGCGACTGTACTGTTGCATTGTTGTTGCCGCGGCCTTCTCCCTCCCTCACCGGAGCTCTACCTCTCTCTCTGCGCTTGAGGAAGAAGAGGATAGGAGGAAGAAGAAGGACACGAAGACACAGATGTTTTCCGGCCCACGTACGCCAATCGCCGCACGAACGGCATCCTTTTTCTTTTTCTTTGAGCACGAACTCAATACCCGGCTGGCCTGGCTACAACGATCGGCTCAAGGCTTTTATACAGTCGGGCCTGCGGTGGGCACGACCCACGCGCTCCCACCCTGGCTGGTGCTCCGATCGGCCCGCTCCGCTCACGGCCATTACAGGCACGAACGCGAACGGCTCGCGGCGAGCCCGCAGCGATCACACCCCACCTTGCGATCCTAAACCACCTAGCCATATAACTACGCACTGGTGTGCACGCATGCATGCACACACCGCGCCACACATGCACGCAACACAGACCTAGCCTATACACTAGTCAGACACGAGTCGGACTATACCCAGACCATCCAACAGTCGGATACTACCCAGACTCCTACATGCATCAGATCTGAGCGGTCAGTACTCAATCCAACAGACGGAAGAAGAGGAAAGGCAAGAGGCACTATAGCTCTCTGCCTTGCCATGAGAATCCACAGCCGTCCAGGCTAAGCATGCTGCCTGGGATACACCACAGGCTAAGCAGACTGTCACATCATCAGGCCAGGCTAGCCTTTCCTTTTCTAGGACGTGAACCAAACAGTCGCCGTAGCCTTCAGGCAGGCTCCAGGCCAGGCACATTTCCTTGTGGACGCAATCCAAACAACCCCTTCCTCGGCGGCGGTCTCGGTATCCGACAAATCCACCAGCAGCCTCGGGAACTCCTCCGCATGCACAGCACAGCCGCCGCCGACGAGAATCTGGGGTCGGCTGAACTAGGCGGACAGCTTGTCGGATTCCACGTTCCAGTCGATCAAGATATATTATGTTAATGCTAATGGAGGTTTGAGTAGCATCCGCATTCACCTGAATTACGTGCAGCTTAACAAGAAATACAACTTTTTTCCACAGAAAAAGAGCAAGCCATACAACTTTATTTTCGAATTTCAACTAATCACACAGTAATCATCAGCTCAGTTTCCATGTAGTGCAAGCGTATCGTACGGTGTATGACGACCACCGGTCGTTCAAATCTTGATGCACATAAATGATGACAACAGAGACGCTCCCCTCGTTCTTACTGCTCTCGGCCAACGCGTTGGCTTGTTCCTCCTCGACTCTGTCCTTTTCGTCAGCTCTTTCTTCTTTCTCATTGCCTTTTGTTTCTTCTTCTTTCTTGCCTTTTCCTCCTTCTTCTTCTTCTTCTTCTTATCCATGGCCGCCTTCTTGTCGTCATTGACTATCACTGTCACCAGCTGCTCAATGTAGCACGTGCATAGCGCGAAATTTGCAGACATGTCACATAGCTAGGACTGTTCGCGGAGTTGAGGAGGATTCATGCAAAATGATGAAGTATCATTCGAGAAGAAGCCAGGAGTTGGTAGCTGGTTCGTGGAGCGAAGAGAGCAAGGAAAGGAAAACAATCTGGAAGGGAGCTTCACTAGGCGAGGTGCGGCCCCTTTTATCTGGTGAGACGTGGATTCGGCAAGCGGGGGTTTCTGTGTTGCGAACTTAGGGTCGTGGCTCATCATTGGTGACATCGGTAATGGGATAAATTTGCTGACCTGTCATGGATGTAACCTGCTTTGTTTGGCGGTCGGTCGGATAAAGGTCCCTAGAGCGCACCGCAAGATCCCGAATTTTATAAACCGGACGAAATTAAAACTGAAAACCTATTTAATAGCACCTTTTGTCTCGTTCATCTCAACAAGTTGGATTGCCGCAAGACCAACGAGCCCGCAAGCGTGAAAGCTCTCGCATCAATTGGCTGAAAGCAGGGACGCGTGCACAAAGTTACTTCCACTCCAAGATCAACTCCAGAAGAAGGAAAAACTTAATGAGATAGGACTTTCAACACCCGAGTGCCCCTACAGCCTCTATGAACAATAAATTCAAAAAGGAAAAGAAAAAAAATGAAACTAAGGACCAAAGATGATCAAACATTCGATGTTTGTGCAAAGTTTCAGCTACAAATAACATTGGAAGAGACCTCACCGAAAAAAACAAAATCAGTGTTCAAGCTTACGTACAGTTTTGAGCAGTGATTTTTTTGTGAAGGTTCCTTGAATTTTATTTGTGGTTGAAACTTGGCAAGAAAATCAAAAGTTTGATCATCTTTGATCCCCCATAGTTTCATACTTTTTTATTTTTTAAATATTTTTTTGTATTTGCTGTTCATGAGGGTGTAGTGGCACTATTCAACCTGGTTCACTCTTTTGCTAAGATGATCACCAAGATCGTGTCTCTGTGGCTTGCACCAAAACTCAACAATCTTATTTCCCCAGCCCAAAGTGCTTTCCTAAAAACTAGATGCATACCTGACAGTTATCTCTACATCAGAAATTGTGCTAGAAGCCTGCATCGAAGAAAGAAACCAGCTCTTATGTTTAAGATGGATATTGCTAAAGCCTTCGACTCAATGTCCTGGAGACTTGAGCTGTTGCACCAAATTGGTTTCAGCATCAGATGGCGAAATTGGACTTCTTTGCTATTGTGCTCTGCCTCCTCTGCGTTTATGCTGAATGGAAATGCCTACCAACCCATCAACCACCGAAGGGGCTTTGACAGGGTGACCCCTTGTCCCCCTTCCGTTTCATCCTTGCAATTGATCCATTGCACCGACTGCTAGAAAAGCCTGCAGAACTGGGACATCTCTCCCCTCTACCAGGCAGAGAAACCAAGATGAGACTAAGTCTATATGCCGATGATGTTGTCTTCTTCTCAAACCCCTGCAAAGAGGAAGTTTCTTGCCTCCTGGAGATCCTCGATCTTTTCGGGAGGGCATCGGGACTGATCGACAACCCTCTCAAATCGACTATGGTCCCGATCCAATGCCAGCACCTAAATCTAGATGAGGCACTAGATGGGTTTACGGCCTTCATGTGGACTTCCCAATCACCTATCTTGGATTACCCATCACCCTCGGCAGATTGGAAAAAGTGCACCTCCAGTTCATTTTTTACCATATCAGAGCAAAGTTAACGGGATGGAAAGAGAAACTGCTAAATACTGTTGGCCTTCGTGCTTTGATTAGATCTATGATCACTACTATACCTATTTTTGCTCTAACAAGAATTCAAGCGTCGCCAGGGATCCTCAGAGACATCAACAAAATATGCAGAAAATTCCTCTGGGATTAAGAGGAAACGTTGTCGGGAGGAAAATGCAAGGTTAACTGGAAATCCATGTGCTCACCAACTGATCTGTGGGGCTAGGAATGCATGATAGTGAAAAATTTGTCTGTGCACTTCGCCTGCGCTGGCGTTGGCTCTCCAGGACTAAACCTCGATGCCCCTGGGTAGGATCTCCCCTGCCTTGATGATTAGGACCGAGACCTCATTGCTGCAGCTACAAGTGTGATCCTGGGGAATGGCGAAACGGTTGTGTTTTGGGAATCCACTTGGCTAGTCTCGACACCACTGCGCAAGGTTGCACCGACGTTGTTTGCTTGATCCAGGTACAAACAATGAACCATCAAAGAGGCTCTGGAAGATGACAAGTGGATACAGGACATCAGAAGACCACCTCTATCTGCAACAAACATATTTGAGTTCCTTCATCTATGGAACTTGATTAGAGCTGCTAGCATCCATCTCAATCCAAACCTGCCTAATACCATCACCTAGAAAACTACTAGCTCGGGTTGTTACAGCGTTGCGTCGGCGTATACGCTTCAATTCACTTGGCGAATAACCTCCAAATTCCCGGTTATTTTCTGGAAAGCATGGGCACCCCTCACTGCAAATTCTTTGCCTGGCTACTATTGCTTGATCGCCTATGGTGCGCTGACAGGTTACTGCACTACAGATGGACAAACGAGTACTTTTGCCAGCTTTGCATCAGGAACCTTGAGACCTCCACACACCTGCTATGGCGGTGCCCTATGGCAGACAAATCTGGTACACAGCGGCCTCCTGGACCGGCTGCTCTTCGCTAAATCCACGGCATGGCCTAATGCTAATCGATCTACGGTATACTGGGAGGCAATCCTTGATGCTTTGTCACCGGAGCACACAAAGAGTATCAAGTCGATGATCATCCTGATTACCTGGGAGCTTTGGTCGGAAAGAAACAACAAAATCTTCATAAAAAAGATTGCGATGACAAGGGCCATCATGCAGAGTATGACGGAAAAGGGTTTCCCCCCGCTTCATATTATAAAGCAACAACACCAACCATACATGACCAGTTCTGGTTCAAGAAAAAGAAAAAGAAAAAGAGTGCAATAAGACAGTAATAAAGGTTCTGCTGGGGGCACAGCACATCATGCAGAGTATTAGATGGTTCCTTGATGAGTGGCGTTTGGCCGGCGCCAAATTCTGCTGCCTCCCTTTGGGGATCCCCCGTGAAATATAGCCTCGAAGTTTTTGGCGTTTTCTTTCTCTGAACTTATATGCTTATGGGTACCTTGGGACCCTGTAAATACTGCTACCTGTCTATGATAATGACAAAGCTAGCAGTTGTTGGGTCTTCAAAACAAATTGCTAGACAGTGGGCATTTTTACCATTGATGTTGTGCATATCATTGATTGATGGAAAAAGCAAAATCCAATGATGGATGTAGAGCTACTAATCCAGGAGATCAACACTCTAAGAGTCGGTATTCTAAAGGTTGTGGAAGTGCTCTCATTCATGGTTGTGTTCTTATCCGCTATAAATCTAAAGAGAGGGAATTGGTCAGGTCATAACTGATAGTACAACATGTGTTGTTTGTGATTCATCACAATTTATCATGTGTTCATATCTGTGATGAATCTGAATAGAGGGAATGGGTCAGATAGTACAACCTGTGTTGTTTTGTGGTTCATCACAGTTAGCCGATTTCATAATTTTATTGTAAAGCATTCATTTGAATCAATCAACTGGTCTTTGAAACAATATTTTGATGTATTGTAAAGCATTCGTTTGTCTCTTGTCATTCATACCCAAAGGTTGACTCGAAAAATAAAGGTAAGAGACAGGTGGCGGTATCAAGTTCTACTCCTAATCTTTCAGAAGTTCAGGTGATATGGCAACTTCCCCCTTTGAACTATATAAAGATCAATGTCGATGCAAGTTTTGTGGAGAGTATTAGTGCGGCGAGTGTGGGGGTGGTGGCAAGGGACTCTTTTGGGAGGGTCATAGTCTCCTCCTAGGATTTCATTGGACTTTGTAAAAGCGTGGAGGAGGCGGAGCTCCGTGCTTGCATTGCCGGTCTTTATATAGATATTACTCTACAAAATCCTATAATCTTAGAGAGTGACTGTGCGTTCGTGGTGGCGACCCTGGAAAATGAAAATTTTGACAGGTCATCGTTGGTGGATTTGAAGAAGGAAGCGATGAGTATCTCCAAGCTTATATCTAGTCTCAAGATCTCCAAGATCAATCGCTCGGCCAATGTGGTGGCCCATATGATTGCTAAATAGCTTTGATAATAGATCAGATGGTATCTTAGTTAGTGGTGTTCCACCCTGTGTGGTGAATTTTGTAATGAGTGATTGTAATAACTATGTTGGTTAATTAATATATGAGTTGGTTTTCAAAAAAAAAGTCATACTCAACCAAGTTTAATTAGGCACCGGATTAACCTCAAGATCATCTTCTCTCGGGTATAATGACTTCTTGTTTTCTTTTAATTTTCTAACCATGACTGAGATTTTTAATCTATTCATACACAAATATGAATACATAAAAAAATGTGCAGTAAAAACTAGGGTATAATGAGTATTAAGAAATATTGTGGTCTATACGTAGAAATCCATGTGGCGAGGTGGGATGTCATTTCAACCTTAGATTGCCATATCGCGTTGTGTGTGGTTTTCTTATTTTCCATAAGATCACGTAATAATTTCGTGAAATATTTTACCATTTTAATATTTCCTTGAAAATTTGTTTAATAAAATTATTATAGCATTCTAGATGCATTCTCTTGTTCAACCAGCTGAACATTCTGCATAAATGATCAACTAAGCATTCTTTTTAGGAGAAGTGTTGTGTTCTAAATTTTTCATACTGATTTCCACACTTGTAGCATTTTAGAAGGGTTCTTAATTTAATTTGAAGATGGTGTCTCGAGCGACAAAACGATTGAAACACATCATGTTATGGTTTGTACAATATAGAAACCATGTAATTTTTAGTTTTGACAACATTTTATAATACTCATTTTCTAATGACTATAATTTCCCGTGCATTGCAACAACAGGGTATAAATACTCTAGTATGTAGCCAGTGATTTGTCTCTCCATCTATATGTGATTGTGTAAATCAATGGTTATCAAATCCTGCCCGTAATTTATCTACTAAATAAGTTATAGAATTTTATTTGGTAAGGTTTATTAGCTTACCGAAGAAAACATAATTTCTTTGATAATTCTTTGAAAGACAGGACAATTAAGGCGGTTTTGAGGGAAGCCGTGAAAAAAAATTAGAGATAAGGTGAAAGAATCAAACAAGACATAAGGAGGGATGAACATATGTAAGGTGAACGACAGAACCTTATGTTCTTTTTAAACAGGAGGAAGAGGTACTCAAAAGTAAAGTAGCCACAATCGGCAGATTAAAATTTTGTACTCGAAAGTATGGAAATGTCCTTTAGTTCCTAGGTGTATATACACCTGATATGGGAAAAAAGTAAAATTTTCTGAATTTCTTTTTGAAATGACCTTTTGTGTACTCGTATAAAAAGTTTCACGAAGGAAAAAAAGTTCCTTCGACTTCAGGGCAAAAAAAGAATCTCAAAGAAAAAAATGTGAATAGTACCTTTCATATATGTTGATTTTGTTTTTGAGCCATCATTCCTCTTCTTGCTGGCCTTGAGATCGGCCACAAGTTGTGTTTTGTTTGGTTTGCCATTCAATAGCACCCATAAATGACAAAACAAAATATTTATAACAATGAGAATGCAACAAAAAACAAGTATATGCAAATGATGACAAGATGAAATAATTTAGCTTACGTGAGTTGCCACACCCATTTCAATTTGAGGGCGGCCAAGTACTTGTGAATAGTAGCCGACGTACTTGCTCACTTCCTCTTGAATGATTCCCCATCGATGTTGGAGAGATGCCACAATGCCATTGCTCATGATAGGATATGGCTCCACATAATTCTTGTGTTCATGATGGTGCTTTCAAATCCTCTTTCAATACTTGTTGCCCTTTTGCTCTGTGCCGCATATGAGATCCACTGTTGTGCCCAACCAGAATTTAACCAACAAAATATCCTCAAAAGTTGAGAATGTCAGACCTCTTGCCTTTGCCGTCTTTGACTTCTTTTTCTTGGTTGGGTTGAGACTTGATGTTCCTCCAACTTCAAACGAAGGATAAGTTGGATCTCCCAACTCGTAGTCCATTTAGGTCGGTCCATGGTGGTAATTGATCATGTCCGACATGAAAAACTACTAAAATTATCATGGTTTCAAAGCATTGGTCATGCCTGAAATGGTCTATTCAAAACATTGACCATGGAATATGCAAAGTTGATCAGAGAGGAGAAAAAAAGAACATATCCAGTCTTGTTGTGTCATTCGTCGAACAGGTTGTGGGCAGCCATGGCGCCGCCGATGCCCGTGCTTGTCCATTCCGAACGAGCTGCGGCGAGTCACATATGTCCATCACAACCCTTCGCGTTAGTGGAAAGCTCTCCGGAAGGCCCCAATCGGCCGTTCTCTATAGGGCCAACGACGCGATCCTTGTCAGCGGCTGGATGGACGGGATGCAGGTCCCATGCGTGGCAGGGGGACAGCTGCTCCATGAGGTCTGCATCCGCTCCCTGCGACATTGTTTCCCTCTCCCGCTGCCTCCGTCGCCAGTCCCTACAGGTGACGCTTCTCCGGCTTGCACGACTGTTGGGTCTGACGTCGCGGGCGCTCGATCGCGCCCGGGCCTCGTCATATCTGCCCCAGATTTGGGTTGACTATGAGAGGTTCTAGTCAGTCCGGGCGTTTGAGACCCATTTAAGGTGTCCGTCTGGGTCGGATTTTTCGGACTGACCAGGTTGTCCGTCCGGGCTTTTGAGGCGCCCAACTATAGATGGTCTTAGGGAAATAATGTTCCCTTGATAATATTTCTTTGAGTCAATTACACCGGTGGTGCTAGAACTTGGCGTAAATGGTCACTTTGGTGCTAGAAGTTGCGGTATACATTAAAGTGGTGTAAAAACTTGGCTTGGGCGTGCAAATACAGTGCATATCCCATTTTGTATACATAATCTGTGTTGACTAGGCATGCAGTCCGCTGTCAACCTGTGAACCAGGCAGAATGTTTTTTTTTTAAACCCCCTCAAAATATATATTTTTTGGCAATGGTTTCAATCCCGCGACCACAGCTTACCGAAACAACGGGCTAGCCACTTCAACCTAGACACTGATTAGTTCTCTGATGATCACAACGTTATAAATATCAGGAAGGACGAATGTGGAGCTTAAGTGGGCTGCAGATATTGCAGCCCATTTTGCACAAGCTATTTTTATAAGATATTTTAAAACGTAAGTAATAAAAACTATGTTCCAATACTTTGTAAATAAACAACAATGGAATATATACCCTTGTATATATAAAATATTTAGTTAATAAGGACATTTAAAATGTGTATTATATACAATGTTTAATGAATACAAAAAAAGTATACACTCATGGCTTATATTTAAATTTTAAAACGATGAATACAAACATTTACTTAACAACTATAATTATTCACAAGTGTATATTTTTTACTATTGACTTATATTCGAAAATAGTATATGTTTTAAATATTATACACGATTAAATATCCATATCAACAGTTTTTAATAGTATATTTTTTACTCATAACTTATAATATTTTAAATGTAATTTTAAAAGAAATTGTACCATTTTAAATTTATAAATATATTTAAAATTCATTAATATTATTTGAAATATACAAATGTGTTTGAAATAATACGGAACAAAATTTAAAAATAATTTATTTTGTTGGGATGCATTTTATTTTTAAAATAAATATACCATTGTTTTGAAAATAACACATGAATTTTTTATTTAATATACATTTTAAATTTCTGTATTAACTAGATATTTTATATGGTACATGCATGTGTATTTCAATTTTTTTATTTACTAATCATGGTTTGTTTGTATAAAATTTATAGCACATAAACATTTAAACATAATTTTTATAAATATATCTTTAAAAAATAGCTTGTGCAAAATGGGCCACAATATCTGCAGCCCATCCAAACTTCAGATGCGTACCTGTTAAATACATGATGCTAAAAAGAACCTGCTAAATACATATAGTTTAGTTATTCTTTCAGAAGGTCGTAACCTGAACAACGAACTGGTAGGACAGGCTCGCTCTCGTGCCTTAGTCGCGTGTTCGAGTCCGGATCTCCCATTTTTCCTGTTAATTTTGACCGACGGGACTCGTTGGTTAGTGATGAAAAATGGCACGTCCATATGGACCTTTTTTTTTTACAAAAAGATATATTCCAAGGGGGGTTTCAAATAAAAAACAGGCCACACACCCCCTCTTCCAGGTCTAGTGGCTGACGGTGGGATCCACGCGCCTAGTCATAGCAGATTCCGTATACCAACGCGATTAGCACCGTATTTGCACGTTCGAGCCAAGTTTTCGCACCACTTCGATGTACACCGCAACTTCTAGCACCAAAGTGACCGTTTGCGCCAAGTTCCAGCACCATCAATGTAATTGACTCTATTTCTTTTTTGTTCTCACGGAAGTTATGGAACCAACATTTATTTGGTATGTATTGAATTTATGCTTCAGCCAACTCATTCAAGAGTGCGAACCGATGGAGGGAGACGGGCAATATATTTTAATAGTATGGTGCAAAAAAATGACTTAAGCTGGTGCGCTTGAGCCAGCGTTGTCATATTGATGCTGATGCTCTGCAAGAAGAGCACATGCTGAGTGATAGCTCTTTCTGACGGAAAAAGGAGAAGGCATGACAGTGAGCGTGGCTCTCGCAGTCGACTGGTAATGCAGCTGTACGCCAATATGACTTTGTTTCTGCCCTCTGGTCCTCTCCTCTTCCTCGGCGGTGGTCTCGGGCGTCGCAGCCCATCTCCATCTGAGGCGAACACGCTTGTCATATTCCAATCGATCAAGATACACCCATGGTAACGCCAGGATCGATCCATATCATATTGCTAATGGAGGTTTGAGACTTTGAGCAGTATCCTCCTTCATCCCTGAATTACAGGCTAGAAACTCCTTGCAGCTTGACAAGAAACACAACTTTTTCCCATGAAAAAAAAATGAACTAGTACAATTTGATGCAAGCATCAGCTCAATTTTCATGTACTCCTTCCGTCAAAAAAACATAAGAACTAAAACAGTGATCTAAACGCTCTTATATTTCTTCACACATGAAGTACAAGCATAAGTGAAGTATTACGACGATCGGTCGTTCAAATCTTGATGCACATAAAGGCTGAAACCAGAGACATTCCCTTTGTTCTTACTAGTCTTGTCCAACGCGTTGGCTTCTTCCTCCTCCTCGCCTTTGTCTTTTTCGTCAGCTCTCTCTTCTTTCTTATTGCCTTTTGTTTCTTCTTCTTTATTGCTATGTGTCTCTTCTTCTTCCGGGCCGCCTTCTGGTTGTCATTGACTATCACGGTGACCAGCTGCTCAATGTAGCATGTGCACAGCGCAAAATTTGGAGACATGTCCAACATACTCTACTTGCTTATTTCGTGGAGCTGAGAATGGTCCAGAGAAATGATGAAGAACTATCATTCAGATTCAGAAATTTTCTCCATGGATTTGGGGTGAGGCGGTTGTTAGCGTGCGGAGCTGGGATTCCCTCCGCCCAGCAACTAAGCAAATCAACACAGAACCAACGATAACCCAAACACAAAAGCCCCCACGCAGGCGTGCGTCGGCCCACCTCTCCCAGACGCACCTGGGAATTCCCGAGCGCGTGAGACTCGCCGGCGTCGGGCGTCGGAAGGCCGCCGCTTCGTCAGTCACTGGACGGAAAGGCAAGTGGAGACGGTTCAGGAGCAGGCTGGTGGTGGTACGGTGGTGTTGCCCGGTGGGAAGAGGAAGTTTCGTGTGGGAGGAAAACGGCAGAGGAAATCTGCGGAAATCAGCGAGGTGTTGGTAACCGGGGCGACCGAGTGTGGCGGCGGCCTCGTGCGTATCGCACAGGCTAGCCCCTCCCGTTTCCCCCAGTTTACGTTAAGTGGGTACTTATCCCTTGACCCCTACCCTCTATTTAAAGCAACGAGGAGACATCATTGTAATTCCTAATCATTGATTAATAAAGCTGGTCTCCTCTATCTCTCTGTGTCATTTTACTTTCGCATAATTCGACTACTTCGACTACTTCGTCTACGACGCTCGCTCTCGCTCCGCAACCTCGGACCGGACTCGCCGGCGGAGTTGCGGAACACGTTATCAGCACGCTTCGCTCCATCAACTCTCCGTCAAGTCTGCATCACGCAGGCTTTCGTCGATCCCGCGGTGGTATAAGATCCGATCCCCACTTTTTGCAAAAATGGATTCCTCTCGTTACTACGATTCCGTTTTTGCGATTAGATTATTATTCGGATTTGATCTACCTATGGTGCGGATTTTCCTCCCAAGAACCGAGCGGACGAACACGTCGCCGACCAATGTCGATGTTCTTGAACCACGAGGGACTTGTTGACTGCACTATAGGGAGTCGGTACAGATCGCGACCCAGATGATCGCGGTACCGCCGCAAAAGCACCAGCTGTGCCATGCGCCGTCGGAGTTCCGGACGAACACGACGAAGATCCGCATCCCGAGGCCGGCGTCCAGATGACGCTGTGCTGTCCGCGACCCCGCTGGTCGCGCACGCCCTGCTGCCGCGTACTCGCGCGCAGCCCACCCGCAGCCGCTGGCACGTGCCCGCTGCACGCCCGCGCCGCCGCGTGCCCAGCTGGCCGCGGCTCCGCTGGTCGCCGCCCGGCTGTAGGTCGCCGCCGCGTTCGCGCCGTGGCCGTGCTGCCCACCGTGGACGTCGCCGTAGCCGCGCGCCACGCGCCGTGGCCGTGCCGTCCCGTGGCCGTGCTGCCCGCCGTGGACGTCGCCGTAGCCGCGCGCCGCCCGCCGTGGCCGCACCGTCCCGTGGCCGTGCCGCGCGCCGTGGCCGCGCCGCGCCCCTGGCCATGGCCAGCCCCGCCCCCCCCCCCCCCCCCGCGTGCAGGCCCCGCCGCGCGAGCTGGCCGGCCCCAGGCCGCCGCCGGCGCGTGCCTTGGCCGCCGTCGGGTGGCGCCAGCCTGGGCCGGCCCGCTGGCTGTTGGGCCGGATGGGCCGCGGCCGTGGGATCCCTCCATAAAAAAATAAAATGAAGAGGGGCGCCGGCTGTCGCGTAAAAAAAATTGCGGTTTAGCCCCTGTAGTTTTCAGTTTTCGCGCGATTTTTATTCCTGCAGCAATATTTCGCGTAGAACCCCCTGGAACTGTCTGTTTTCGCTGAAAATGCGTATTTGGGCTTAAAAATACCTCGGGAATTCAATTTTTGGGCTAGTTTTCACATACTAGATGCGCTTAACATGCTATTTTTTGTAACATGATATTATTGTATGATTTTACTGCTGTAGATTAATTGTTTAGCACTCTTAATCATTTAGTAAGTCATATAATAGCATGTTTTAAATATTGGAACGTCATTTTATTGAATAAGTTTATCAACATCGCTTTGTGCAAAAGATTACCTGCTGTAATCTCATGATTTTTACATAAATCGCAGATGGCCGGAATTGTCCACAAGGAGTTTCCTGAGTTGGCCCAGACAGGGCTGAACTACCTGTCATGGTCCTCGGACTGCGAGATCTTTCTCCAGGGCAAAACCCTCCTGAGGGCGATCGGTAAGGGGGCCCAGCTGGCCGTTACTGATCCCAAGTTCGAGACTGAGAATGCGCAGGCTCTGCACTTTCTCCGTCATCACCTGTCACCTACTCTGAAAGATGAGTATATGGCTGAGCGCAGTGCTTCTGGCCTCTGGACCGCTCTTAAGCAGCGGTTTGAACGGCTGAAGTACACTGTGAAGCCACGTGCAGAGGCAGAGTGGATCCGTCTGAGGTTTGCGGACTTCAAGACGGTTGGGGAGTACAATTCGGCTCTACACCGGATTTGTACGACTCTTCGGTTGTGTGGTACTGAGATTACCGACTCCTAGAAGATTGAGAAAACCCTATCCACTTTCCACCCCGACGCGGTCCAGTCCTCACGGAACTACCGCTAGGGGAACTACACGAGGTATTCAGAGTTGATTGACGTCCTCCAGGTGGCGGAGGCGCAAGACGAGGTTCTCAAAAAGAACTTTGTCGAGCAACCACTTGGGGGGAGTTCTTGCCAGGAGGTGAACGCTCTCAAAGTCCGCAAGCCTCAACAGAAGAAGAGGGGCCGGAAGGGCAAGAAGAAGGGCCCTCACCCCCCGCCCCGGCTAAGCAGAACAAGCCGGGCAAGGGAGGGCAAAGGCCTCAGGACTGCTTCCGTTGTGGCTCAGTGGAGCATTTCTCCCGCCAGTGCCGCGCACCACCGGAGGTCGTTGATGCATATAAGGCTCGGAAGGCACGTGAGACGCACCTCGCCTTGGTTCAGGAGGGAGCTCCACCGGCGCCCATGGCGGCACCCGTGATGATTGCTACTCCCCCTGCTGCGCCTATAGAGGCGACCCCCGTGGTGCCCATCGCGGCAGCTTTGGCGGTCTCTACCGACGCCCACATCGCCATGGAGGTTGACCACATGGCCGCCTCGGCGGCGCCGCCACTAGACATTGATGCTGCCTCCAAGATAATTTCTGAGGAGGATCAGCTCACTAGTATGGAGATTGCGGCGGAAGTGAATGGCTTCTTCACCGAGTCCACTTAGCATACCTCTTTGGTTATCATGATTCCGTGCTTTGATACAATAAAATTGAATAAATTCGATTTGGTTGTAAGCTCTATGAGAGCATAAACTTATTCTTTACTTTGGCGATTGGATGACATTTATTCATTTATTCCATTATTTATACATGATAGCATGTTATGTTCTGAGATGTGTGCATTTATTTTTAATGTATTTTCTTCCTCATTACATTAATTAGATGTCATATTTTAGAACGCGTGTGGCGCCCGAATGGAGGAAACGTGCCTTGCCGATAGCGCCACCACTCATACCATTTTACGAAAAACTAAGTACTTTGATTCCATTAAAAAATCTCCGGGAAGTATTATGACAATCGCCGGCTGCGGTTCTCACATAGTTGGCTCCGGACGAGCCACTATTATACTCCCCATGGGAACAACTTTGATCATTAATGATGCGTTGTTGTACCCGGAGTCGACTCGTACTCTATTGAGCTTTAGAGACATCCGCGCTAATGGTTTCCATGTTGAGACCGATGATGAAAACGGCAAGGAATGCCTACTCATCACAAAGTTGGATGCAAGTGGTAAACATGTTATCGAAAGGCTTCCTTCGTTTGACACAGGGCTATACTACACTAAGATAGTAGCACCGCCCGTGTACACTACCCTCAAGACCGTCTTTAGAAGCTCTGAACTCTTCTGCCTCTGGCACGATAGGTTAGGCCACCCCGGACTTAGGATGATGAGAAATATAATTAACAACTCGCATGGCCATAATGTTAACGTGAAGAACTTCCCGAATCCTGATGATTTCGTGTGCTCCGCATGCGCTAAGGGGAAGTTAGTCATTAGGCCATCACCCCTCAAGGTGAGGGATGAAATCCCCGCGTTCTTGGAACGTATCCAAGGGGACATATGCGGTCCAATTCAGCCCCTCACGGGGCCGTTTCGGTACTTCATGGTGCTCATTGATGCTTCCTCTAAATGGTCCAATGTTTGCCTGCTGTCAACAAGGAACCATGCCTTTGCAAAATTGATCTCACAGATCATACAAATGCGGAATGATTTTCTGGATTGTCGTATAAAGTCTATTCGAATGGACAACGCCGGAGAATTTACTTCAAAGGCGTTCGATGATTATTGCATGGCAATGGGAATCAAAGTTGAGCACTCAGTACCACATGTTCATACACAAAATGGACTTGCCGAGGCATTGATTAAAAGAATTAAATTCATTGCCCGACCGCTCCTTCAAGGTTGTAATTTACCAACTACATGTTGGGGCCACGCGGTGTTACACGCGGCTAATCTCATCAACTTTCGACCGTCGGCCTACAACATCCACTCTCCTGTTCAACTTGCGCAAGGGTCGGCACCGAAAATTTCCCACCTTCGTAGGTTCGGTTGCCAGGTATATGTACCAATACCACCCCCTCAGCGATCGGCGATGGGCCCGCTCCGTAAGTCGGGGATATACGTTGGTTATGGACTGTGTCCATAATCAGGTATCTGGACCCCATGACAGGAGACTGTCACACGGCTCGTTTTGCTGATTGCATTTTTGACGAGGATCTTTTCCCGACTTTTGGGGGAGAGAATCAACCCCTTGATGCTAAAATTCGAGAAATCACGTGGCAAGCCACGGGGATCCACGCTCATGACCCACGCACTGCTGAGACTGAGAGAGAAGTCCAAAAGATAATAGATTTGCAGTCTTTAGCAAATCAACTGCCCGACCACTTTAGTGACTTAAAGACTGTGACAAAATCGCATGTGCACGCGCGCAATGCACCGGAAAGGGTTGAAATACCGAAGAAAAATGATGGTATGCCCGCTCCCGTCCAAAGGCCTAAAAGGACGAGAAATCCGGCTTCTCAAATCCCAAGTACTCGGGGACGCCCGACGAAAAAGGATAAGAGAGATTTATCACAGCCTGTCGCCAAAGTACCCCAAATTGAAACAGGGAGCCAGTCGAGACCTGGCACAAGTACGGAAAATTCAGTGCACGAAATTCCGGACTTAAACTTTCCCATAGGGGAAACACCCAGCGGAGATGTGAGCGCACACATCGGCGCGGGAAATCTAAAGGACCTTGCTCCCATAATGGGAAATTTGGTAGAGCAAGTGTTTGCGCCTGATGCGCTCCATGACGAAATGGCCATAAATTATATTTATACGGGGGAGTCCCTGAACCGAGCAACGGTGATTGTCGACATCAACTTTGCTACGAAAATTGCCTCAATCATAGATCTTGACCCTGAGCCTAACACGCTCGCTGATTGCAAGAAAAGGTCGGATTGGAAAGATTGGCAGCAGGCAATTACTGCCGAATTATTATCTCTCAACAAAAGGAAGGTGTTCGGACCAGTTTGTCGAACTCCTCCCCACATTCGCCCTGTTGGCCATAGGTGGGTTTTTGTTCGAAAGAGAGATGAAAATAATAAGGTAGTACGGTACAAAGCAAGGCTCGTTGCTCAAGGGTTCACTCAACGACCAGGTGTCGATTTTGAGGAGACTTATTCCCCAGTCATGGATGGAGTTACCTTTAGATAGTTGATCTCGATGGCAGTAAACATGGGCTTGAAAATGAAACTAATGGATGTTGTCACTGCTTACCTATATGGTAACTTGGATTCGAACATATACATGAAGGTTCCAGAAGGTATCCCTGTTCCGAACCATGATAGAGCAAATAGGGGTCTATACAGTGTTCAACTTCAAAAGGCACTGTACGGACTCAGACAGTCTGGTATAATGTGGTACAATCGTTTAAGTGATTTCCTTCATGAGAAGGGCTACACGAGCAATAAAGATTGCCCATGTGTTTTTATACGGCGATCCCAAGATGGATTCTGTATAATCTCGGTGTACGTGGACGATTTAAACATAATCGGCACGCCTGAGGATATTGAGGAAGCGAGTTCCTACCTGATGTCGGAATTCGAGATGAAGGATTTGGGTAAAACTAAGTTCTGTCTAGGTCTGCAACTTGAACATTCCCCTGATGGGATTCTAGTGCACCAGTCGGCCTACACCCAGAAGGTGTTGGAAAGATTTGGATTTGATAAGGCATATCCTTCTAAGACCCCGATGGTCGGAAGATCTTTACAGCCAGACAAGGACCCGTTCAGGCCAAAGGAAGAGGGGGAGGAAACTCTGGGACCAGAGGTTCCTTACCTGAGTGCAGTTGGAGCACTCATGTACCTCGCAAATTGTACACGGCCAGACATTGCGTTCGCCGTCAGTTTGCTTGCTCGGTACAGTTCTGAACCTACCAAAAGACATTGGAAAGGTGTCAAGGACGTCTTCCGTTACCTGCAAGGGACCAAAGATCTTGGTCTATTTTATAAGAGGAATCAAGACCTATTTATTATAGGCTATGCCGATGCTGGGTACCTATCGGACCCGCATGATTGCAAATCGCAGACTGGATATGTTTTCCTTTGTGGTGGAACTGCGTTTTCCTGGAAATCGTCCAAGCAAACACTTGTGTCGACTTCCACGAACCACTCGGAAATCATGGCACTATTCGAAGCGTCAAAAGAGTGTGTATCTCTTCGGCGGATGATCGGCCACATTCAGCAGACATGTGGGCTGAACACCGTACAAACCCCTACCATTATCTATGAAGATAATGCTGCTTGTGTTGCACAAGTCCAGATGGGTTATGTGAAGAGTAACCTCACAAAGCATATTAGTCCCAAGTTCTTCTATGCGCATGAGCTGCAACAGTTGAACGAGGTGAGAGTTTTGCATACTAAGTCCTGTGACAATCTTGTTGATATGTTCACTAAATCATTACCGGCATCAACCTTAGAGAGGTGTGTGCGTGGAATCGGTATGATGAGACTTAGAGAGATGCAAGGTTCAGGGGGAGAAACTTCACAAACTCGTCGCTAAAATCTCAATCCTGATGATCGAGTACTCAACTTGATGGTTGAGTGGATTGTACTCTTTTTCCCTTGAGTGAGTTTTCCTGATGTTTCTCACACGAGGTTTTTGACGAGGCAATTCGTGCAATACAACAACGTATACTGTGTGCTCTTTCTCCACATTTTTTCCCACTGGGTTTTTCGGAGTTTTGAGGCATGGATATACGGATAATTACCCAAGGGGGAGTGTTGGGAAACCGGGGCGACCGAGTGTGGCGGCGGCCTCGTGCGTATCGCACGGGCTAGCCCCTCCCGTTTCCCCCAGTTTACGTTAAGTGGGTACTTATCCCTTGACCCCTACCCCCTATATAAAGCAACGAGGAGTCATCATTGTAATCCCTGATCATTGATTAATAAAGCTGGTCTCCTCCATCTCTCTGTGTCATTTTGCTTTCGCATACTTCGACTACTTCGTCTACGACGCTCGCTCTCGCTCCGCAACCTCGGACCGGACTCGCCGGCGGAGTTGCGGAACAGGAGGAAAACGGCAGAGGAAGTGGCACACGGTACTGGTAATTATTTCTCTGGTACGCACGAACTGCTCCCTGCCAAAAGCGAGCGGGCGGCCGCACCCGTGGCGTCAGGCCTTGTAGGTGCTTAGAAAAATAAATCGGATTTTTCTGAAGCATCGGTGCTTATTTCTACATGAGAGACGCTTAGTTAAACATCTATTCTATACAAATAAGCATCGATGCTTAAAAAAAATCTAGTTTATTTCTCTAAGCACCTCCCATTGTACAAGGCCTCGGGGGTACAATGGTCCGTTTGATTTCCGTTGTGAATATAGTAACGAGTGAAGTCTATTTTAAACCTTGAATTTGTAGAGCCGGTCGGAAAAATCCTCTAAATCCTTAAAGTCAACATCCTGTATTCAACGATCCTGGTCAATCTCAACCCCAAACCTGTTCGATGTTATATTTATTTCTGAACGAAGGCAAAAAATTTGTCTCAACAATAAACTAAGATGAAGATAATTGTCCAGTGAAGTAATAAAAAAGGGGCAAAAACCGAAGCTAAAAAAGAAACCAATGACCCACCGATGAACCCAACAAACTTTTACATAACACGGTTCGATGTTGTTTGGCACACAAGGAAACGATGATCCCGGTTGGGATCACACGCTACTCTGGCTGACTATCTTAGCCCACATCTCTCTTCCCCGTATAATAATAACCTCATTAAAAAGAAAAGCCAGGTCACTCCGGTCTTAAGAGGTTGCGGCTGTAGAAGGTCTCCTCGCGCGTGCACGCTTGCATCATCCATGGTACGGCGGTGAGACAGGGACCTGCACCGTTACACACCTGTTTCACGAACGACGGGGAATTATGTTCGCTGTCATCGCCGTCTATATCTTCGTCACCTCGTCCACGCCGCCCGGAGGCAGGAGATCTCCATATTCGATATCTCCATCGGCGACACGGTAATCATCTCGCCCTTGGTTATGCTGCTCATCATCTCGCCCTACAAGGTGCTCCTGCAGATGGACGACTGGAGCATATGACACGCAAGCCCCACCCGATGGAGATCGATGCCGAGAAGAACCCCTTTCTCACCGCCTGCCTGAAGATCATCGACGGCTACGGCCGAATGCTCCTCAGCGCCCGGCACCTTGTAGGGCGAGATGATGAGCAGCATAACCAAGGAGAGTGCCGAACCACGCCCAACGCCTCTCCAGGAGTTCCTCACCTCGCGCGCCAATTCACGGGCAGCACCAAGCCACTGTTCAACAGGGTCACGATGTCACGTACGTTACATTCGACGCCATGTTGAGCTCTTTTGTCGGCATTTTCCAACAGGCCGTCACCATCATTGTGGTTGCCGTACCCGAGGGACTCCCACTCCCGGTCACCCTGGTGCTCGCCTTCTCCATGAAGAGGATGATGAAGGAGGACGCGTTGGTGCGCCGCCTGTCGGCATGCGTAAAAATTAATGGGAAAATCGTGCAAAGCCTCATTCTTAAGGGAAAGCAATGGTTCTTCTGGAAGTGATGGAGCCAACATCCAATCCATTTGGTATGGTGCAAAGGAATTACTTGAGCCCACGTTTTCCTGCTTTGAGCCGATGCACTTGGGTTAGCGCGCTGTCATGTTTCCTGATGTTGAAGGAGGTTTGAGCAGCATCCGCGTTCGCCTTGAATTACAAGCAAGAAACTGCCTTGCAGCTTTGCAAGGAATACAACTTTATTAAGAATTAATTAATAGGCTCTATTATCATATGCAAGCGCACGTATGGCCTATTTACAACCGGCCATTCAAATATTGATGCACATAAAGGCCGAAAACAGAGACATTCCCCTTGTTTGTGCCACTCTTCTTCTACAACACGTTGGCTCCTTCCTCCTCGCCTTATTCTTTCTTATTGCCTTTTCTCTCTTCTTCTTCTGCATTGCCTTTTCTTTCTTCTTTTCCTGGCTGCCTTCTCGTTGTCACTAACTATCACCGTGACGACATTTTATAATTACTTTAGAAGGGCAAGGAGAAATAATATGGACTAGACGAAGTGTAGCTTCACTAGGCGAGAGGTGCAGCCTCTTTTATAGGAGCCGATTGCCTTGTTCCCTTCCTATGCTCTCCAACTCAGTATTTGTGTTCGAAAGTAGTGGAGGACGCCGGACGGGGAATGATCATGACTCATCGGTGACGACCAGGAACGGATAATTTTGCTGACCTGTCAGGGGCGTCCCCTATTTTGTTTGGTGGTCGGTCGGATAAACTGTATCCTGGAGGGCACAACAAGATGCCGAGTTTTAAAAAGGAAACGTTCAAAACAAAAAACAAACTTAACATTGTTCTAGTCTCCAACATGTTAACTAGACAAAGGCAGTGGTTAACTTAAGGGTTTGTGTGCCTTAACTATTACACATCTAAGTGACTTTTTTTTTACAGGAACAGCAAGAGCTCTGCTTTTGCATTATAGTGAGGGGAAAAAGTACAAAGTACAGGGGAGGGGTGTTAAGCACCCCGAGCATAAAATGAACACAAGCATATACACTTGCCTATCAGTAGGCACTCCTGAAGAACCTGCACTACCCCTTTGCCGTAGGGGTAGGCCTCAAAGCCTCACTGAGCAATGTAATGTCATGACGAATCATGATTACCAACGCCCTCGGAGTCAGGTCTTAATCCTCAAAAACTCGACGGTTTCTCTCCTTCCATAGGTGCCATGCGATGTACGCCGACAGAGTTATCTCTTCCTCCGTCCTTTCTGGCGCTCCTCTTTGCGTACAAAGCATCTTCCACCAATCTGAAACTGAACTTGCCGAAGACACACCATTGTACACCCTGTCATTGGCACCAAGGAAGAGATGCCAGACCTCTCTCGCATAACAGCATTGAAGCGTGATATGCACCGCGGTCTCCTGCTCCTGGTCACAAAGTTTGCAAGAGGCGTTGTGTAGCCATCCTCTCACCTGTAAGCGGTCGGCAGTCCAGTTTCTGTTCTGCAACAGAAGCCACATGTAGAACTTCACCTTCCCTTCTAGCTTGCTCCTCCACACCCGAGCAATCCCGGGCTGCTCAATCCTGGCAGAGAATTGGACCTCATAAGCAGAACTCGCCGAGTATCTTCCATTGGCAGAGATATTCCACTTGATTTTGTCCCTTTGAGTTGACAAGTTCACCAGCTGCAATTTTTCCCACAGGCCAACAAATTGACATAGTTGCTCGTGGCTGTCCATTCGTTGTATACCTTGCATCCATCGCCCAGTGCTTATAGCCTCTTTGACCGTGAGCCGTTTACATCTAGCCAGCTTGAAGATATCCGGTGCTAGGTGCTGTGGGGCCTCTCCATTGAGACACCGATCTTTCCAGAAGGTTGCAACACTACCATCTCCCAACTCGATGCAAGTGCAGCTGGAGAAGAGTTGCCGATCAGTGTCATGACACGGAGTCGCTGTACCCTTCCATGGCCTATCCTCTTCAGCCCACCTGAACCATTCCCATCGAATGCGGAAGGCCCTACTGAAACAATCTATATCCTTCACTCCTAGGCCACCAAAACGCTTGGGGCACACACTCGTTTCCAATTGACAAGGCTTTTCCCTCCTACCGATTCATCCTCCGCACACCACAAGAGATTCTCCTCAGCTTGTCCATCTTTTTGGTGAGCCACTAGTCAGGCGGGAAGACCGTTAAGAAGAAAGTGGCAGTGCCCGTAACCACAGAATTGATGTACACCAGCCGTCCCATCCTATTTAATAACCTCCCCTTCCTAGGAGCAAGCTTCCCCGCAAATTTGTCAAGGACCGGTTGAAGCTCTGCCCTCTGCGGTTTACGAAACCCAAGTGGCAGTCCCAAATATTGACATGGGAAAGATCCCAGTATCCCACCAAAATCATTCAATATATTCTCAACATTAATTTCAGCACAGGAGATAGGATATGCCACGTTCTTGCCGATGTTGACCCGCAGCCCAGAAGCTTCCCCAAAGAATTTTAGGATGGCATCAACAGCAGCAAAATCTTGGGCAACCGGGTTGATGAACAAAGTCGCGTCATCGGCGTAGAAACTGGATCACAAACGAGCAACCCTAATTCTCAATGGTGTAAGCACTGCCCTCTCTGTGGCCATCGAAAGCATCCGTTGCAGGGGCTCCATAGCAAGAATAAAAAGTAGAGGCGACACAGAGTCTCCCTGCCGCAGCCCTCGTCTATGCACAAATGGAGAACCTTGTGATCCATTCAGCAGTACTCTAGAGGAAGAAGACGCAAATATTATAGATATCATATCCCTTCATCTCTGACCAAAGCCCATTGCCTCCATTACCTCCAGCAGGTAGCTTCAACACACTGAGTCAAAAGCTTTGGCCATGTCAAGCTTCAAAAACACCAGCGGAGAATTCCCGGAATGAGCAACCTTAATCACATTCTTGACATACAAAAAATTATCTTGAATCGATCGCCCTCTGATGAAAGCACTTTGGTTGTGGGAGACAAGTTTTTGAATCACCGGTGCCAGCCTAGCCGCCAACATCTTACTCAGGAGCTTGGGAACACTGTGCATCAAACTAATAGGGCGGAAATCACATGCATCTCGGGCTTCATCTTTCTTGGGCAGAAGAGCCATATTTGCCGTATTCATGATCTTCCAATTTTGAGCACGCAAAGAGTGCATGCAATTTACTGCAGCAAGCAAATTCCCTTAATTACCGGCCAGCACCTCTTATAAAAGGCACCGGTAAAACCATCTGGCCCGGGTGCCATCTCCCCATGTATCTCTGTCACCGCAGCCCGTAGTTCTTGTTCAGTAAAAGGTATCTCCAACTGTGTCAAATCCAGTCGTGGCAGGCCCAGGGAGTTCCAATTAAGTGTGGTAGTGCGCGAGAAGGGGGTGCCCATTTGCTGTTTGAAACGACCCAGCAGAATCTTGGCCTTTCCCTCATGATCAGACACTGGGCCATTCGCCCCATTTAGCACCGGGATATGGTTTTTCCTACGCCGGCCATTTGCCCGGAGATGGAAAAATCTTGTGCTGGCATCCCCCTCCTTAATCTGAGTCACCTCGATTTCTGCCTCCATCGTGCTCTGTCAATGGCCGCAATACCCAATAGCTTCATCTTGAGCAAGCTCCTCACATTTCTCTCGGCCTCGGTCAGCTCTCGGTCCTCTTGTGCCTGGTCCAGGCGGAAAATGACTTCATTTGCAATTCCAGATATGAAAGTGGCCCACCTCACCCTTTTCTTGTACCAATTTTTTAAGGCCGTCGTCGTTCTGGAAAGTTTTGCTTGTAACACTTGAACTGGGTCTCCAGATTGGACCTCTCTATTCCAAGCTTGAGCAACAACCCCATCAAACTCCTGGGATTTTAACCAATGATTCTCGAACCGGAAAGCCTTATAATGAGAGGGCTGCATCTTTTTCAAAATCAACGGGCAATGATCAGATATGTTGGTCGACACGGGAGTTAGTTGAAATTGTGGGAAAGCAGCCTCCCACTCGTCGGAGACTAAAACCCTGACAATTCTGGTCAGGGTGACGTTTTGACGCTCGTTTGACCAAGTAAATCTTCTCCCCGGCAAGGGAAAATCGATGAATTCCAAATCCTCAATGAGTGCCCTAAATCTACCCATCATCCTCAGATTGCAGTTATTGTTGCTCTTGTCAACAGCCCTACTGATCATGTTGAAATCCCCCAACACCATCCATCTTGACAACATGTGCTGCTGGATCCTTCTCAATTCAGACATGAACACCATCTTATCGGCCTCTAACTGTGGGCCGTAGACCCCTATGATTGACCAGCAATTGCCATCAGATTTGTCCCTGATAGTACCTGAAACCGAATGAGCTCCCGCTGCCAAGGGAATATCAGACACCTCAAAGTCATCGGTGCAAGCAATGAGGATCCCTCCACGAGACCCAATAGCAGGAAAACTGATAAAATTGTCAGCAAATCTTGACCCCAAAGATTCCAGCACCAGGCTCCTAGACATGTCACTGATCTTTGTCTCTTATAAACATACCACATTGCACTTTAATTCAGCCACAAAAATTTGCACAGCTCTCCTCTTAGCTGGACTGTTTAGACCCCAGACATTCCAATTCAGAATAGCGAAATCCATAAAACAAACCAATCACTCTGATAGTACATCGACTCTCCGACACCCAATGCCAACCATATCCTCCTCCTGACCCCATAGAGGGGATCACATCAGGAATCCACACACATCTTTCGACACACGCCAAACTCCACTAACCAGCACTCAACATTAAGAAGCAGAAGGCAGACTAACATTGGAAATTAACCTAAACACACACACCTAACTGAATATTATGCGACAGTTCAGGCGGCTGCCACCTGCGCCTGCTCCAGGTCAACATGCCCGGTCTTCTTGCCGTGGCCGCCCGTTGAGTTCACCAGCTCAGTGACTGTTGTGACAAACTTGTCGGGCAGCGGCTGCTTGTACAGATCCCTATACTTCGGCAGGTCCGCCGCTATTGCATCCACCGGCGGCGAATCCCTCGCCCAGACATCCCCTTTCTTCATGAGGACGAGCTGCACCTTATCCATGGTGGACCACCCCTCCATTGGTTTGGCGGCGAGCCTGCCGCTGCTCCGCCTTGTGAGCTTCCCATCTGCGCCCCCATCCTGCTTGCCGCCGTCTACAGGGTTGGTGAGGAGTGCGGCTCGCAGTGGAGAGGTGCAGTCGATGAGGAATTGGCCAAGGGGGTCGATTGGCTCCGCCCCTCCACCGGCATCAGCCTTTTCCGACCCCTCCGAGCCCATCAACTCCAGGCCCAGCACATGTGGCCCCACTTTTGGGCCCTCCCTAGGAGAGTGTGGCCCGAAAACCCCTCGCGTGGAGTCCCTTCCTTCATTTGACCCGCTATCCTCCCTTGACTGAGTCAGTGCCACTGCACTATCTGACCCCTGCCCCTCTAGCCCCACCTCTGAAGAGCCACATGCACCAATGACCAGTGTATCATGAAAAAGGCCATGCACGTCGCTCCCAGACCCGGCTGCCTTAGTCGCTCCATCCTCTTCTTGGTCGTGGTCACCCTTACATGTAGCCTCCTGAACCAGCTCGTGACGGTGCTTCTCTGGATCAGCTGGCGCCTGGGCGGGAACGCTTTCATGGGATAGGGCAAGCACACCCTCCCTGACACCGGATCGCCCCTCTGCGGCCGTCCCCTTCTGTAGCTCGTCTGTGACCGGCGTGCTCCTGTCTTGCTGACCGGGCGATGCAAGTGGCCCAACGGAGCCCACGAACGGGTCCTCGCCTGACATCGGGCCGCCTGCCAAGTCAGCTTCGATCACTCGGTAGCAGTTGCTCCTCCTTCCCGGCAGCATGCCGCCTCCCATCTCCGGCTCGACTTCCCTGCCGCTTGTTACCTTGGCCCGCCCCAGCCTGCCGGAGTCCAACACTCGCTAGCCGGAACCCCTCGCCATACCCGTAACTGCGTCGGCCTCCATTAGCACCTCCACTGACTCCAGCCCCGCCCGCGCCCGTGTCCTAGAACCGGAGTCTGGAGTGCGCCGATGCCCGCGGCGGCGGCGGAGGATAATCTCCGTCTTCATAGCTTAAGAACCATCTACCCCCATCTGCTGGGCCATGCCGGTATCAGTCCATCCTCCGATGGCATGCCGCTGATGCTACTACATACGGTTGCTGCATCCACTGTCCGGGCTCGACTTCGGCGGGCAGGTAAAGTCCACCACATGTTCCTGATGAATGAGGACTGGGTGGCCCAGCAGACCGACCTGCCCCCATCGCGGCGACACCTCCTCCAGTATACCCAGCTCCAGAAAGTGAGATCCCGACGAGTCCATCTCCCTCGGCTCCTCCAGTAGGAGAACACCTCTGGTCTTGAGCTTCTCGACGGCGTCCATCCACACCCAGAGGCGGAAGCACCCGGTCTCCTCCTCCCTACGCACCTCCGAGTCGATCCCCTCAATCAGCATAGATGGACCAAACAAGGAAGCCACGCTGTGGATGTCCCACGCGTGCTCGGGCACCCCTTCCAGACACACCCTCGCCTTGTACAGCAGATTCGCCGGTGATCCCCGATGGAACCGCGACCAAGGCGCGATCATGAAGGATACGCGCCCAAGGACGAGCGGCCCCTGGATCCCCATCACCTTGTCCTGAATCGCCGCGTCATCGAAGACGAGCAGAAGCTCACCCAACGCCCTCAGTGACACCTTGACCTGCTCCTCGAGGAAGCAGAACCGCAGAGCCAGGGCCCTCTTGACATCGACGAGCTCGAACGGCGCCGGTGCACCCACCACAACCGCCACCACCCCACACCTGGACAGCTTCCTCTCTGCCTCTGCTAGCCCCGCAGTACGGCGAGCCGTGGCGATGACCAGCCCGCGGCGGACCTGGGGGTCAACAGCAGTCGTTTCCATGGGAACGCGGACAGCAGAGCGTGGCGGCGGACCGGGGGGCGATGGAGGGAGGTGGACTTGCAGCTTCGCAGCCGGCGGCTGGACTCGCGACGAGCACCACCTAGCTCTGTGGCCAGCCTCACCACACAACAAATACTTGGCGCGGTTGGTGCACACGGCGATCCGGTGATCAGGCTCAATGCACCTGAAGCACTTTCCCCTCGCTTTCTTGAACAGGAGCTCCTTGAAATGGCTCGCTATGGGCTTGGGACGTGGTGGCGGCCTCTGGTGATAAGGGGGGCGCCTCCCTCTCCCCACCATCTTCCAACCACCATCGTCAATGAGAGCAGGAGGGGTGGGCACAGCAAGCGGCGTGGGAGTGGGATCAGCACGCGGGACACAGATGACAGACATTAGGCGTCTCCCCGGCTCCTCCTCCCCCGCAGCCGGCATTGATGGCGCGCCAGAGCCCCCAGATCTTGAAGGCGCCAATGCTCCACCGGGCGCCAGCAGAGCGTCCAAGAACGAGACAGAAGCGGCTCCATCCGCCGCGAGCCTGGGGGACACGGTCGACGAGGCCATGTCGACCTAACAGGCGAGCGAAGGGCAGGAGCGGCGGACGGAGCGCCGCCGAGAAGGCGACGCAGGGAGGGCGCGGGAGTAGCTCTCGCTCTCTCTCGCGGTAGCGCTTCGCCTGGCTACTTGTCACAGTCCACCCATCTAAGTGACTCAATAAAAAAAAAGTGATTCAATCAAACTGGAAAGGAAAAGAACAAAGACAAAAGAAAATGTCCGCATGAATCTCTGTGCAAAATCAATGACATAGAACTTAGATGTGCAATACTTAAGCCACATCTGAATGTACTTTAGCAAAACTGTTAACTAAAACCAAATAGTTCCCTGTATCGAACATTTGATTTTAGGTTTACGACCTTTTTATTAACTCCCACAAAATTAATTATAAAAGCATGGATGGGATGATGAGAGGTAGAAAGGGGTTGTGCTGAGTGCAGTGTTGTAAACGAAAATTTCAACAACCATAGGATGAAAAATGGACGGTGAGACAACCAAGACAGTCCATCCAACCGTGGAAAACTGAATAATTTGCTTCTTACCAGCAATGTTGAGTTGTCATTGTGCTAAGCTACGTGGACGTGCGCGTCGTATGCCACCGCTGGTGCTCTGCCATCGACGACCCAAAGACTGACGCCTCGGATTCCCGATTCAACCCGCGCTGGTGGGTCATCCTCGCAAGGGATAGATTCTGGGATCTCCCTGTTTCTTCGACGCACGCAAGCCACTGCGCTAGCTTCGGCTTGGTGCACATTAGATAGGGCGCGACCTACTAGAAAGAAAACAAGCCGGTTTTCACGTAGGTTCATTTTTTTTCTTCTTCCTTTTACTGGGGTTTTTTCTCCTTCATTTCCATTCAGTTTTCTTGGGGTTTTCCCCTTTTTTTATTTTTTGTTTGCTTTTCTTTTTTCCTCTGATTTTTATTTTATTTTCTTCTCCTGGTTTTTCATTTGTGTCTTTAGTTTTTTTTTTCATTTTCCTTTTCTTTGGTTTATTTTGTTTCTTTTTTGGTTTTTCTTTGTTTCTTTTTGTTTTTCATCCTACATTCTAATACACATGTTCAACATTTTACAAATAATTGTTCAACGATTTTATATATATGATCAACATTTATAAATACTTGCTCAACATTTTTCAAACACTTGTTCAACATTTTTATATACATGATCAACATTTTCTCAAATACTTGTTCAACATTTGTCAAAATCCCTTGTCAACATTTTTCAAATACTTGTTCAAAATTTGTCAAAATCCTTGTTCAAGATTTTTTAAATACTTGTTAAAATTTTCATATACATGATCAACATTTTTAAATACTTGTTCAATATTTTTCCAAATACTTGTGCAACATTTTTCAAATGTTTTTTGAAGAGTGTTTTTTTAATACATATATTTAGAATATTTTAAAGTATAAATAAAAATCTAAAAATAAAGTAAATAGAAAACAGAAAATGCAAAAAAAAGAAACAGGAGAAAGAGGTTGTGGCCTCCCATGCTGGTGGGCTGGCCCAGCTCGCTCGCCCCTTCAGCGAGTCCGAAGCCAGACTCGCTCATGGCAACCCAGTGACCTATTGGCTACCGGCATGTTTACTGTGCAAAAATAAGAGAAAAAAATAAAACCTAGCTTGGCCCAATTTTTAGTGTGACTAAAAAAATCCACTTTTGGTTGTGACTAATAAAGCCAGATTTTTCCATGGTATGAATTTTTTTGCAGTGGTCCAAAATTAAAAACTGTTTGTGATGCATAGAGAATGAGAAAATAACGTAATAACAAAAATATTCCCAAAGTGGGTAAGAAAGAGATCATTTTTAAAGCAAATGGCACAAAAATAAAAGGTTCAAGGCAATTTGCATCTGAACATGGTGGCAAGAAATGTATGATATTTTTATTACAAATACATGAAGAGTGTCCATAAAAAATTTCCATCGTGTGGAACACAAAAACAAAAGGTGCAACATCTATTGTTAGTAGTAACTAGTTGGGTTTCCCGCGCATTTGCGCGGCTAGATTAACCCTGAACATTTTTTTATTTCCTTTGCAAACTATATGCCCTTTCACTCAGATATATTTCAATTAAATTTCCACCTAGTATGTGCCATGCAAGTGCAAGTGCATTATAGGTTGTTAAATAAATTCTTTATCTGTGTCACCCGCTTTAAAGTGTATTCATGATGATCATCCATGTGTAGTCTCACATCATCTTGTATTTTTATCAGCAAATCATTATACATCGAATATGTTTAAATTTATGTTTTTATGAATTTCAAATGGAATGAAAATAGTATTTGGGAAATTCATTCTATATTTATTCTGACTTTCATACGTAAATTTTGCTTACATTCTTCACCTGAATTTCACTTTGTTAAGTTACTAAGTATAATTGGACTCTTTATTAACCTACGGATTTATCTGCTATGGATTTTTCTAACTATTTTGGTTCATCTATACTCTACACCATTGTAATTTTGAACCACAATCATTGGTGAAAATATATCATCCTATCTAGACAAATCATAGTGACCTATTTTCAATGGTGTTACCTGTGCATTTGCGAGGCTAGTTGGTGCATATTTATATATTGACTTTCTTATAGGCTTTATAGTCAACCATAATTTCCATATAATTGACCTATTTTCTTTGTGGTAACATAATTTCAGGTTGATAGACAATATTTGTAATAATTTTAACGTGTTGATGGTAAAAACTGTCAATACAATACCAAGAGCATTGGGATCTTTCACTAACTTTATGGACTTCTAGGCTATTTGTGTACATTGAGTCAAGAATGATTGGGGCATGGTTTGAAAGTGACTCAATACAGTCTAGAGCGCGAGTAGTTATGAGATGGAATTCTAATTCCCATTTAGTATCCATCGGCATGCCATTGTTTTTTTGTACGTTGTGATCCGACAACTTATTGGCTCAAGTGAACTGCCACGCAAACATCTTTGGTTGCCATAGGTCCATGGTGTTTCCAAGCAAACTCATATTACTCTAAGTGGCTTTGTGAAAGGAAATTTCTATATACCATCATAAATTACCCACCTCCGTTTTCCAAGTCGTATATATTAGTTTTCTTGTAAAACATCTTCTTAGTTACTCTCGTCATAGCATCAATTTATGATCGTGTGCATGTGTTTCCTTATGCCTGTTCCACTTGCCTATATATAGCAAATAATTGCATCAAGCAAGTGATTATACCTTATTTGGGTGGAGGACTGATGTATAATAGATTGCTCGGTCTTACTTAAAATATATTCTGAAATTTAGGTATTTACATTTGGTGCTACTAAAATACTTCAAAATTATATTGCATTTTTATTTTTATAAATTCATATGCAAATAGAGTTTATATTTTCTTATCCACCTAATAAGAGTTGTATCTGGTCAAATAATGAATCCCATCATTTTAGTTACTATGAAGATGTGGGACTTTTTGTGGGTAGTGGTATCAGTACTATGTGCGTCTATACTGAATTGGGTTTTTTTCTAAAATAATAATGATACATATTCTGAATTTGGAAATAGACATGGATTCTTTATCTATATAGAAGGATTTGATTGTACGTAGTGACTTGGATTTGGTATGGTCAAATTCATCAAGTCTAAGTCAGTTGACTTGAATTTGCTATAAGTATGTAATGCTTGATTTTATGTCTATATAATGATTAATAATTGTTCTTCAAACCTGCGAGAAAAGAGTCCCCAAAATAATTATTTAGAGCTTACCCAACTTAACGTTTGCAAACATACATTTGATATGTAGCTTCCTAATTCATTTCCTAGAGGAAAAAAGTAATGCATAAAAGAAACACACGACAATAGTTGAGCTACTAATGTTAGCATGATATCATCTCATGCATAGCCCATCCGAATATCTCTCTCTGGCTAAATTTACACTATTGTTTGCTCTCTGAAAGAATATGTATATGTGAAATTCCTATACATGTGTTAAGCCAAATCAAGGACCTACTTTTTTAACATGGTTAGCAGGTGAATACGTGGCATATTTTTTGTGATTTGACATGCTTTGGATTGCAGCTCGGTCTGGCTGAAGAGAGGCAATTAGACCTCTGTAGTTTAATTAGTAATAAAACTTTACTTTCCTCGTATAAAAATAGAACCCTGCTTCTTATGGAACCTTGACCGCGTCCGGCCAATCCTAGACATCTATGCACGCCTATGAGCACGACTGTTTTGAGTTCTTGTACATTTATGCAGCTAGTCGTACATGTATGTAAAACATATCTTCTGTGCGTCGATTTTTAAATCTCAACCGTCGAGTTGTAAAATTAATGGTATATATGATTTTGCCTATGTGGATTAAGTGTTTCTAATATTACAACTGAATTCATATATAATATGCTATCATTTATAAATTTTAACCGAATTTAACATTTTTTAATATGTTTGTAATATTTATTTTGCAAAACTAAAATGCTAGTTTTTTCTGAAAAATATGACATGTATTAAAAAAACTTGTATTATTTATTCGTCTGGTAAGCATCAATTTTTTTTTGCGCATAGTAAGCATCATTTATTGATTGGATAGATCGGTGTATTTTAGGCTTTTAATCTTTTGTCACCACCTCGTTTGCTTTTCCCTTTTGATGTACCGTTATTATTTTCATTTCAAATTTGATGGAGCGTGAAGCTGGGCAACTTGGTCGCAGGTTCCTTCGATCGACTACAAAAAGATTACACTAAAGAAAAGATAGCCAGTTCATCTATGTATCGTGGATAGCTTTGGAAATTTAATGCGTGTAGATAGAATTCAAACCGGAATTGGTTTGTTGTCCTTATTACTCCCTCCGTCTAGGTGTGTAAGTCATTTTAGGTTGTGCATCGCGATCAAGGCGGAGGGGAAAACGAGAGAACTTAATGCATTTTTGCTTATTAATAGCATTGCATGCAATGAACTAACCACTGCATGTCATGTTTGGTACTCTTAAGTCATTCAAAGCATGCATGGCCTACATCTTTTATTGGTTGGTATGTCATGAAACAAGAAACGATGAGTGAGTTAATGTACCGTGCCTAAGTATTTTGGAATTATTTAGAGGATGCTTGATATGTTTTAGTCTCATGACTAAAAGTAGTGGGACTAAAACTTGCTAGCCTCATCCATGCTTGGATCCAAATACTAAAGAGACTAAAATCAAGTTAATGAGCATTTATTATCCTCCAAACCCTCTAATCCAGAACTCACATGTGTTAAAGGAGAGGAGTTAAATGAGGAGAGAGAGGACTAATCCACATTTTAGTGGGGTACCCCTGACAAAAAAATTTAGTCTCAAGACTAATTTTAGCCCCTCTTCAATCAGGGGTGCTTGAAACTTTAGCCTCTTATAGAGACTATTTTTAGTCAGACTAAAATAAGTCTCGTGGATCCAAGCACCCTCTTAGTTTTCGTAAGGTGACTTACACACCTAGACGAAGGGAGTAACAAAAGTTTAACGTGATGATTGCTTTGTAAACTTTGAGGCGTCCTACTCGTATATGTGTTCCTTTTTTTTATTGAGATCTCCTGTACGTGTTTCTTGTTGCACTTTTTTTCCATCAATAGTATTTGTACGTGACAGATTAGGTGCAATCTAGTGCAAGTCAAAAATATTTTTACGTGACGTATACATCTTTAAATCTTAGCTGTTTATATTTAAAATTAACGGTTGAGATAATTTAATCTGTGTGGACGAACGTGATGGCTTGTTTGCCTATTGTTTTAATTAAATAATAGAAAAATAGATAATAGATTGCCATGTTGTAAAAGTAAATGTGGCATAGTGTACGGAAGTAAAATAATCCAATGAACAAAAAGGCAAAAAAAATTGCCATGGATGTAAAGTATTTTTGATGAGGCAAAATAAAAATAAACTTTCCATGCTACATAAATGTACATTTTCCGTGAGCGATGGAGGTAAAAATTGCTGCGTATGTGAAATTAAAATTGCCATGGTGATATATGTAAATTTGCGATGGCAATTAAAAAGTAAGTTTGCCATGGACAAAATGAATAGGTAAACAATTGACATGGCAAATCTATTGCATGCACTATGGAATTTGTTGAACATATAATACCCATGGCAAAAAGTGCAACATATTTTCCATGATCCATTTAACTAAATTTGCCATGGTTTTTAAAAAACCAATTACCATGGTTTCGGGACTGCCATGTAGTATGAAAAATCTATTTCATTTTACTAAAGTTGCTATGCTTTGTAAAATAGAATAGCCATGGTCAGGGGGGAAATTGCCATGTAGTAAGGCCAATCTATTTCAATTAACTAAATTTGCCATGGTTCATAAAATAAACTTGCCATGGTGGAGGAGAAAAAATTGCCATGTAGTATGGAAAATCATTTGCATGTGCTATGGCAATTTTGTACTCAACACAAAGAAGA
This sequence comes from Triticum aestivum, assembly GCF_018294505.1. Lineage (NCBI taxonomy): Eukaryota > Viridiplantae > Streptophyta > Magnoliopsida > Poales > Poaceae > Triticum > Triticum aestivum. The sequence goes on from NC_057802.1 coordinate 566,348,991, forward strand.
TCCAGTTAACTCAATTTGTCATGCTTCATAAAACTAGATTTTTCATGGTTTGTCAAATAAATTTTCCATGGTCCAAGGCAAGTTTATGGAGAATTTTCATAGCATGGGAAGTTACATATCTGGTCACATGGCAAATTCATAAAAAAAAATTTCCCCCTGAAAGAAACGTGGCGATAGTGTAAAAAAACTCTTTGAAATGTCCACATGGTGATTCTAGGAAGTTTAGAACTTGTCACATGGCAAATTCATATATTCTTGTACCTAGTGAATTTAGTAAGTTACGGTCATTTACTAAAATTCGTTATTCTTAGAAATAGAAGTAAATATTCCATGGCAAAATACATGAAACTAAAAAATTCCATGATATATAAACTAAATTCACCATGATCAATTACTAAATTTACCATGATCAGTGATTTTTTTGCCATGGTTAATTAATGAGAAACTTAAATTCGCCATGATTTATAAACTAAAATTGCCATGGCCAATTACTAAATTTACCATGATCAATGAAATAAATTTGTCATGGTTAGTTAAATGAAATTTGCCATGACTTATAAACTAAATTTGCCATGGTCATTGTTTCTTCTTATTTTCCATGTGAGAAAAAATAAACAACAAAAGAAGGAAAATTCGAAAGAAAATTGCAGTCTGGCACAAAGGAAAAAGACCATGGTACATACAATAAAAACCACAAATGGTTCTAATCAAATAATAGTTGCCATGATCCAACGATGTAGATGACCGTAGATCAGGAATTAAATTTGCCATAGATTGCATCACACCGCCATAGTCAACCACTGGATCTTGAGAGAATAACCCTCTAGAAGGCCTTTTGATGGCCATCGTTATCCGCAGCGAGGCTGCCACCACATGCTAGACCGATCACAACACGAACTAACACCAACGCCGGAGCACCTCACTACCCACTTCCACCTCATTGGAGAGAGTCCTGCTCAGGCCAGTCGGCCAAGGGCCAGCTGAACTGGCTCCCGAAAGGTAGATTGGCTTGCTTGCCAATAACTAGAGCGCTACAGCCCGCCTGGCTGCAGCACAAACGGCCCCTGGCCCATCGCCACCAAAGCATTTGATCACCCAGAAGGTGGTGATCCATAAAGGAGAGTGTCACTATACATTTCACTAAGCATTAAAACCAGACGACATGACATGTAATAAATAGCAGTAGAATCTATATATAGGCATTCAATGAGCCCTTAGCAGTAGTGTTAATTCAGTCGGCCAGTATAGCTTCTAGCCATCCAAACCTATATAAGGCATGACTAGGGCACCATGCTGAGGGTTCTCAATATTTGTAATCCTATTATGCGCAAGAAGAGAAATCTAGCATCAGGAGTATGGTGTTATTCCTCAAAAAGGGAGCCGAAACCTAGGTATCCTTGTGTGTACACTCATTTGTTCGTCTAGAACGCTCTATCCCTACATACACACCCTATACATACTGCCAGAAAAATCCCCACAATAATTCTTCCCCTCAATCTTTTCGGGAAAGCTCGTAGATATGCATCCCCTTCGCGCCCGCTTCGACCACCAATGGGGAGGAGGGGAATCTTGGTTCTCGGCTTCGGCTAGTAGATAGGTTAGGGTTTTTAGTCCTCGCAGGGGCACCAATCGAGAATGGCGATGCTTCTTCTTCGACTTAGTCTTTCGAGATCCGATCCTCCTCAAGTTCATCTGTCGGTAAGGATTAGATAGAGATTCGACGTAGATTCCTGCCAACTCCTCGGGGCATCGAGATTAGGGTTCCCCGTTGTAGGTATGTGATAGCGAGATTATGTGTCAGGTTCTTTGTGTTGGGGATCGTAGCAGAAATTTAAAATTTTCTACGCATCACCAAGATCAATCTATGGAGTCATCTAGCAACGAGAGAGAGGAGTGCATCTACATACCCTTGTAGATCACGAGCAGAAGCGTTCAAGAGAACGGGGTTGATGGAGTCGTACTCGTCATGATCCAAATCACCGATGACCGAGCGCCGAACGAACGACACCTCCGCGTTTAACACACGTACGGAGCAGCGACGTCTTCTCCTTCTTGATCCAGCAAGGGGGAAGGAGAGGTTGATGAAGATCCAGCAGCACGACGGCGTGGTGGTGGAAGTAGCGGGATCCCGGCAGGGCTTCGCCAAGCGCAAGCGGGGAGGAAGAGGTGTCACAGGAGGGAGGGAGGCGCCAGGGCTTGTGGTGCGGCTGCCCTCCCTCCCCTCCACTATATATAGGGGCCCTGGGGGGGCGGCCCCTGGGAGATCCAATCTCCAGGGGGGCGGCGGCCAAGGGGGGTGGCTTGCCCACCAAGCCAAGTGGGGCGCCCCCCACCCCTAGGGTTTCCAACCCTAGGCGCAGGGGGAGGCCCAAGGGGGGCGCACCAGCCCACCAGGGGCTGGTTCCCCTCCCACTTCAGCCCATGGGGCCCTCCGAGATAGGTGGCCCCACCCGGTGGACCCCCGGGACCCTTCCGGTGGTCCCGGTACAATACCGGTGACCCCCGAAACTTTCCCGGTGGCCGAAACCGGACTTCCTATATACAATTCTTCACCTTCGGACAATTCCGGAACTCCTCGTGACGTCCGGGATCTCATCCGGGACTCCGGACAACTTTCAGATTTCCGCATACTAATATCTCTACAACCCTAGCGTCACCGAACCTTAAGTGTGTAGACCCTACGGGTTCGGGAGACATGCAGACATGACCGAGACGACTCTCCGGTCAATAACCAACAGCGGGATCTGGATACCCATGTTGGCTCCCACATGTTCCACGATGATCTCATCGAATGTCCACGATGTCGAGGATTCAATCAATCCCGTATACAATTCCCTTTGTCAATCGGTACGTTACTTGCCCGAGATTCGATCGTCGGTATCCCAATACCTCGTTCAATCTCGTTACCGGCAAGTCACTTTACTCGTACCGTAATGCATGATCCCGTGACCAACCACTTGGTCACTTTGAGCTCATTATGATGATGCATTACCGAGTGGGCCCAGTGATACCTCTCCGTCATACGGAGTGACAGATCCCAGTCTCGATCCGTGTCAACCCAACAGACACTTTCAGAGATACATGTAGTGTACCTTTGTGGTCACCCAGTTACGTTGTGACGTTTGGTACACCCAAAGCACTCCTACGGCATCCGGGAGTTACACGATCTCATGGTCTAAGGAAATGATACTTGACATTGGAAAAGCTCTAGCAAACGACCTACGCGATCTTTGTGCTATGCTTAGGATTGGGTCTTGTCCATCACATCATTCTCCTAATGATGTGATCCCGTTATCAATGACATCCAATGTCCATAGTCACGAAACCATGACTATCTGTTGATCAACGAGCTAGTCAACTAGAGGCTCACTAGGGACATGTTGTGGTCTATGTATTCAAACATGTATTACGATTTCCGGATAAAACAATTATAGCATGAACAATAGACAATTATCATGTACAAAGAAATATAATAATAACCATTTTATTATTGCCTCTAGGGCATATTTCCAATAGTCTCCCACTTGCACTAGAGTCAATAATCTAGTTACATTGTGATGAATCGAACACCCATAGAGTTCTGGTGTTGATCATGTTTTGCTCTAGGGAGAGGTTTAGTCAACGGATCTGCTACATTCAGGTCCGTATGAACTTTACAAATATCTATGTCTCCATTTTGAACATTTTCACGAATGGAGTTGAAGGGACGCTTGATATGCCTGGTCTTCCTGTGAAACTTGGGCTCCTTGGCAAGGGCAATAGCTCCAGTGTTGTCACAGAAGAGAGTCATCGGGCCCGACGCGTTGGGAATCACCCCTAGGTCGGTAATGAACTCCTTTATCCAGATTGCTTCTTGTGCTGCCTCTGAGGCCGCCATGTACTCCGCTTCACATGTAGATCCCGCCACGACGCTTTGCTTGCAACTGCACCAGCTTACTGCCCCACCATTCAAAATATACACGTATCCGGTTTGTGACTTAGAGTCATCCAGATCTGTGTCGAAGCTAGCGTCGACGTAACCCTTTACAACGAGCTCTTCGTCACCTCCATATACGAGAAACATATCCTTAGTCCTTTTCAGGTACTTCAGGATATTCTTGACCGCTGTCCAGTGTTCCATGCCGGGATTACTTTGGTACCTTCCTACCAAACTTACGGCAAGGTTTACATCAGGTCTGGTACACAGCATGGCATACATAATAGACCCTATGGCCGAGGCATAGGGGACGACACTCATCTTTTCTCTATCTTCTGCTGTGGTCGGGCATTGAGCCGTGCTCAATTGCACACCTTGCAATACAGGCAAGAACCCCTTCTTGGACTGGTCCATATTGAACTTCTTCAATATCTTGTCAAGGTACGTACTCTGTGAAAGACCAATAAGGCGTCTCGATCTATCTCTATAGATCTTGATGCCTAATATATAAGCAGCTTCTCCAAGGTCCTTCATTGAAAAACACTTATTCAAATAGGCCTTTATACTTTTCAAGAATTCTATATCATTTCCCATCAACAGTATGTCATCCACATATAATATGAGAAATGCTACAGAGCTCCCACTCACTTTCTTGTAAACACAGGCTTCTCCATAAGTCTGTGTAAACCCAAACGCTTTGATCATCTCATCAAATCGAATGTTCCAACTCCGAGATGCTTGCACCAACCCATAGATGGAGCGCTGGAGCTTGCATACCTTGTTAGCATTCTTAGGATCGACAAAACCTTCCGGCTGCATCATATACAATTCTTCCTTAAGAAAGCCGTTAAGGAATGCCGTTTTGACGTCCATTTGCCATATCTCATAATCATAGAATGCGGCAATTGCTAACATGATTCGGACGGACTTCAGCTTCGCTACGGGTGAGAAAGTCTCATCGTAGTCAACCCCTTGAACTTGTCGATAACCCTTAGCGACAAGTCGAGCCTTATAGATGGTCACATTACCATCCGCGTCTGTCTTCTTCTTAAAGATCCATTTATTTTCTATGGCTCGCCGATCATCGGGCAAGTCAGTCAAAGTCCATACTTCGTTTTCATACATGGACACTATCTCGGATTTCATGGCTTCTAGCCATTTGTCGGAATCTGGGCCCGTCATTGCTTCTTCATAGCTCGAAGGTTCACCGTTGTCTAACAACATGATTTCCAAGACAGGGTTGCCGTACCACTCTGGCACGGAACGTGTCCTTGTGGACCTACGAAGTTCAGTAGGAGCTTGATCCGAAGTACCTTAATCATCATCATCATTAACTTCCTCTCTAGTCGGTGCATGCACCACAGGAACATTTTCCTGAGCTGCTCTACTTTCCGGTTCAAGAGGTAGTACTTCATCAAGTTCCACTTTCCTCCCACTTATTTCTTTCGAGAGAAACTCTTTCTCCAGAAAGGACCCATTCTTGGCAACAAAGATCTTGCCTTCGGATCTGAGGTAGAAGGTATACCCAATGGTTTCCTTAGGGTATCCTATGAAGACACATTTCTCCGATTTGGGTTCGAGCTTTTCAAGTTGAAGTTTCTTGACATAAGCATCGCATCCCCAAACTTTTAGAAACGACAGCTTAGGTTTCTTCCCAAACCATAATTCATACGGTGTCGTCTCAACGGATTTAGACGGTGCCCTATTTAAAGTGAATGCGGCAGTCTCTAAAGCATAGCCCCAGAATGATAGCGGTAGATCGGTAAGAGACATCATAGATCGCACCGTATCCAATAGAGTGCGATTACGATGTTCGGACACACCATTACGCTGAGGTGTTCCAGGCGGCATGAGTTGTGAAACAATTCCACATTTCCTTAAGTGTGTGCCAAATTCGTGTCTCAAATATTCCCCTCCACGATCTGATCGTATGAACTTTATTTTCCTGTCACGTTGATTCTCAACCTCACTCTGAAATTCCTTGAACTTTTCAAAGGTCTCAGACTTGTGTTTCATTAGGTAAACATACCCATATCTACTCAAGTCATCAGTGAGAGTGAGAACATAACGATAGCCACCGCGAGCCTCAACACTCATTGGACCGCACACATCAGTATGTATGATTTCTAATAAGTTGGTTGCTCGCTCCATTGTTCCGGAGAACGGAGTCTTGGTCATTTTGCCCATGAGGCATGGTTCACATGTGTCAAATGATTCATAATCGAGAGACTCTAAAAGTCCATCAGCATGGAGCTTCTTCATGCGCTTGACACCAATGTGACCAAGGCGGCAGTGCCACAAGTATGTGGGACTATCGTTATCAACTTTACATCTTTTGGTATTCACACTATGAATATGTGTAACATCACGTTCGAGATTCATTAAGAATAAACCATTGACCAGCGGGGCATGACCATAAAACATATCTCTCATATAAATAGAACAACCATTATTCTCGGATTTAAATGAGTAGCCATCTCGCATTAAACGAGATCTAGATACAATGTTCATGCTCAAAGCTGGCACTAAATAACAATTATTGAGGTTTAAAACTAATCCCGTAGGTAAATGTAGAGGTAGCGTGCCGGAGGCGATCACATCGACCTTGGAACCATTCCCGACGCGCATCGTCACCTCGTCCTTCGCCAGTCTCCGCTTATTCCGCAGCTCCTGTTTTGAGTTACAAATATGAGCAGCCGCACCGGTATCAAATACTCAGGAGCTACTACGAGTACTGGTAAGGTACACATCAATTACATGTATATCACATATACCTTTGGTGTTGCCGGCCTTCTTGTCCGCTAAGTATTTGGGGCAGTTCCGCTTCCAGTGACCACTTCCCTTGCAATAAAAGCACTCAGTCTCAGGCTTGGGTCCATTCTTTGGCTTCTTCCCGGCAACTGGCTTACCGGGCGCGGCAACTCCCTTGCCGTCCTTCTTGAAGTTCTTCTTACCCTTGCCTTTCTTGAACTTAGTGGTTTTATTCACCATCAACACTTGATGTTCCTTTTTGATCTCCACCTCTGCTGATTTCAGCATTGAATATACCTCAGGAATGGTCTTTTCCATCCCCTGCATATTGAAGTTCATCACAAAGCTCTTGTAGCTCGGTGGAAGCGACTGAAGGATTCTGTCAATGACCGCATCATCCGGGAGATTAACTCCCAGCTGAGTCAAGCGGTTGTGTAACCCAGACATTTTGAGTATGTGCTCACTGACAGAACTATTTTCCTCCATCTTACAACTGAAGAACTTGTCGGAGACTCCATATCTCTCGACCCGGGCATGAGCTTGGAAAACCATTTTCAGCTCTTCGAACATCTCATATGCTCCGTGTTGCTCAAAACGCTTTTGGAGCCCCGGTTCTAAGCTGTAAAGCATGCCGCACTGAACGAGGGAGTAATCATCAGCACGTGACTGCCAAGCGTTCATAACGTCTTGGTTCTCTGGGATGGGTGCATCACCTAGTGGTGCTTCTAGGACATAATCTTTCTTGGCAGCTATGAGGATGATCCTCAGGTTCCGGACCCAGTCCGTATAGTTGCTGCCATCATCTTTCAGCTTGGTTTTCTCTAGGAACGCGTTGAAGTTGAGGGCAACGTGGGCCATTTGATCTACAAGACATATTGTAAAGATTTTAGACTAAGTTCATGATAATTAAGTTCATCTAATCAAATTATTCAATGAACTCCCACTCAGATAGACATCCCTCTAGTCATCTAAGTGAAACATGATCCGAGTCAACTAGGCCGTGTCCGATCATCACGTGAGACGGACTAGTCAACATCGGTGAACATCTTCATGTTGATCGTATCTTCTATATGACTCATGCTCGACCTTTCGGTCTTCCGTGTTCCGAGGCCATGTCTGTACATGCTAGGCTCGTCAAGTCAACCTAAGTGTATTGCGTGTGTAAATCTGGCTTACACCCGTTGCATTCGAACGTTAGAATCTATCACACCCGATCATCACGTGGTGCTTCGAAACAACGAACCTTCGCAACGGTGCACAGTTAGGGGGAACACTTTCTTGAAATTATTATAAGGGATCATCTTATTTACTACCATTGTACTAAGCAAATAAGAAGTAAAACATGATAAACATCACATGCAATCAAATAGTGACATGATATGGCCAATATCATTTTGCTCCTTTTGATCTCCATCTTCGGGGCGCCATGATCATCTTCGTCACTGGCATGACACCATGATCTCCATCATCGTGTCTTCATGAAGTTGTCACGCCACCGATTACTTCTACTTCTACGGCTAACGTGTTTAGCAATAAAGCAAAGTAATTTACATGGCGTTATTCAATGACACACAGGTCATACAAAAAATAAAGACAACTCCTATGGCTCCTGCCGGTTGTCATACTCATCGACATGCAAGTCGTGATTCCTATTACAAGAACATGATCAATCCCATACATCACATATATCATTCATCACATCTTCTGTCCATATCACATCACAAGGCATATGCTGCAAAAACAAGTTAGACGTCCTCTAATTGTTGTTGCATGTTTTTACGTGGCTTCTATAGGTTTCTAGCAAGAACGTTTCTTACCTACGTAAAACCACAACGTGATATGCCAATTACTATTTACCCTTCATAAGGACCCTTTTCATCGAATCCGATCCGACTAAAGTGGGAGAGACAGACACCGGCTAGCCACCTTATGCAACTAGTGCATGTCCGGGCCGCTTCATCCCACGATGCCGCCGAATCAAGATAAGACTAGTAGCGGCAAGTAAATTGACATGATCTACGCCCACAACAATCTTGTGTTCTACTCGTGCATAGTAACTACGCATAGACCTAGCTCATGATGCCACTGTTGGGGATCATAGCAGAAATTTAAAATTTTCTACGCGTCACCAAGATCAATCTATGGAGTCATCTAGCAAAGAGAGAGAGGAGTGCATCTACATACCCTTGTAGATCGTGAGCGGAAGCGTTCAAGAGAACGAGGTTGATGGAGTCGTACTCGTCGTGATCCAAATCACCGATGACCGAGCGCCGAACGGACGGCACCTCCGCGTTCAACACACGTACGGAGCAGCGACGTCTCCTCCTTCTTGATCCAGCAAGGGGGAAGGAGAGGTTGATGAAGATCCAGTAGCACGACGGCGTGGTGGTGGAAGTAGCGGGATCCCGGCAGGGCTTCGCCAAGCGCAAGCGGGGAGGAAGAGGTGTCACGGGAGGGAGGGAGTGTTGGAAATATGCCCTAGAGGCAATAATAAATGGTTATTATTATATTTCTTTGTTCATGATAATCGTCTATTATTCATGCTATAATTGTATTGTCCGGAAATCGTAATACATGTGTGAATGCATAGACCACAACGTGTCCCTAGTAAGCCTCTAGGTGACTAGCTCGTTGATCAACAGATAGTCATGGTTTCCTGACTATGGACATTGGATGTCATTGATAACGGGATCACATCATTAGGAGAATGATGTGATGGACAAGACCCAATCCTAAGCATAGCATAAAAGATCGTGTAGTTTCGTTTGCTAGAGCTTTTCCAATGTCAAGTATCTTTTCCTTAGACCATGAGATCGTGCAACTCCCGGATACCGTAGGAGTGCTTTGGGTGTGCCAAACGTCACAACGTAACTGGGTGACTATAAAGGTGCACTACGGGTATCTCCGAAAGTGTCTGTTGGGTTGGCACGGATCGAGACTGGGATTTGTCACTCCGTGTGACGGAGAGGTATCTCTGGGCCCACTCGGTAATGCATCATCATAATGAGCTCAATGTGACTAAGGCGTTAGTCACGGGATCATGCATTGCGGTACGAGTAAAGAGACTTGCCGGTAACGAGATTGAACAAGGTATTGGGATACCGACGATCGAATCTCGGGCAAGTAACATACCGATTGACAAAGGGAATTGTATACGGGATTGATTGAATCCTCGACACCGTGGTTCATCCGATGAGATCATCGTGGAACATGTGGGAGCCAACATGGGTATCCAGATCCCGCTGTTGGTTATTGACCGGAGAGGCGTCTCGGTCATGTCTGCATGTCTCCCGAACCCGTAGGGTCTACACACTTAAGGTTCGGTGACGCTAGGGTTGTAGAGATATGTGTATGCGGAAACCCGAAAGTTGTTCGGAGTCCCGGATGAGATCCCGGACGTCACGAGAGGTTCCGGAATGGTCCGGAGGTGAAGAATTATATATAGGAAGTCCAGTTTCGGCCACCGGGAAAGTTTCGGGGGTTACCGGTATTGTACCGGGACCACCGGAAGGGTCCCGGGGGTTCACCGGGTGGGGCCACCTATCCCGGAGGGCCCCGTGGGCTGAAAGTGGAAGGGAACCAGCCCTTAGTGGGCTGGGGCGCCCCCTTGGGCCTCCCCCCATGCGCCTAGGGTTGGGAACCCTAGGGTGGGGGAGTTCCCCCTTGCCTTGGGGGGCAAGGCAACCCCTTCCCCCCTTTGGCCGCCGCCCCCCCCTTGAGATCCCATCTCCAGGGCCGGCGCCCCCCCAGGGGGCCTATATAAAGGGGGGGGAGGGAGGGCAGCAACCTACAGCCTTGGGCGCCTCCCTCCTCCCCTGCAACACCTCTCTCTCTCTCTCGCAGAAGCTCGGCGAAGCCCTGCCGGAGACCCGCTACATCCACCACCACGCCGTCGTGCTGCTGGATCTCCATCAACCTCTCCTTCCCCCTTGCTGGATCAAGAAGGAGGAGACGTCGCTGCACCGTACGTGTGTTGAACGCGGAGGTGCCGTCCGTTCGGCACTCGGTCATCGGTGATTTGGATCACGGCGAGTACGACTCCGTCATCCACGTTCATTGGAACGCTTCCGCTCGCGATCTACAAGGGTATGTAGATGCACTCCCTTCCCCTCGTTGCTAGTATACTCCATAGATGCATCTTGGTGAGCGTAGGAAAATTTTAAAATTATGCTACGATTCCCAACAGTGGCATCATGAGCCAGGCCTATGCGTAGTTACTATGCACGAGTAGAACACAAAGCAGTTGTGGGCGTTGAGTTTGCCAATTCTTCTTGCCGCTACTAGTCTTTTCTTGTTTCGGCGGCATTGTAGGATGAAGCGGCCCGGACCGACCTTACACGTACGCTTACGTGAGACAGGTTCCACCGACTGACATGCACTAGTTGCATAAGGTGGCTAGCGGGTGTCTGTCTCTCCTACTTTAGTCGGAACGGATTCGATGAAAAGGGTCCTTATGAAGGGTAAATAGAAATTGGCAAATCACGTTGTGGTCATACGTAGGTAAGAAACGTTCTTGCTAGAAACCTACAAACCACGTAAAAACTTGCAACAACAATTAGAGGACGTCTAACTTGTTTTTGCAGCAAGTGCTATGTGATGTGATATGGCCAGAAGATGTGATGAATGATATATGTGATGTATGAGATTGATCATATTCTTGTAATAGGAATCACGACTTGCATGTCGATGAGTATGACAACCGGCAGGAGCCATAGGAGTTGTCTTTATTATTTTGCATGACCTGCGTGTCATTGAATAACGCCATGTAAATTACTTTACTTTGTTGCTAAACGCGTTAGCCATAGAAGTAGAAGTAATCGTTGGCGTGACGACTTCATGAAGACACAATGATGGAGATCATGATGATGGAGATCATGGTGTCATGCCGGTGACGAAGATGATCATGGTGCCCCGAAGATGGAGATCAAAGGAGCATGATGATATTGGCCATATCATGTCACTATTTGATTGCATGTGATGTTTATCATGTTTTTGCATCTTATTTGCTTAGAACGACGGTAGTAAGTAAGATGATCCCTTATAATAATTTCAAGAAAGTGTTCACCCTAACTGTGCACCGTTGCGAAGGTTCGTTGTTTCGAAGCACCACGTGATGATCGGGTGTGATAGATTCTAACGTTCGAATACAACGGGTGTTGACGAGCCTAGCATGTACAGACATGGCCTCGGAACACACGCAATACACTTAGGTTGACTTGACGAGCCTAGCATGTACAGACATGGCCTCGGAACACGGAGGACCGAAAGGTCGAGCATGAGTCGTATAGAAGATACGATCAACATGGAGATGTTCACCGATCTTGACTAGTCCGTCTCACGTGATGATCGGACACGGCCTAGTTAACTCGGATCATGTTTCACTTAGATGACTAGAGGGATGTCTATCTGAGTGGGAGTTCATTAAATAATTTGATTAGATGAACTTAATTATCATGAACTTAGTCTAAAATCTTTACACTATGTCTTGTAGATCAAATGGCCAACGTTGTCCTCAATTTCAACGCGTTCCTAGAGAAAACCAAGCTGAAAGATGATGGCAGCAACTATACGGACTGGGTCCGGAACCTGAGGATCATCCTCATAGTAGCCAAGAAAGATTATGTCTTAGAAGCACCGCTAGGTGATGCACCAATCCCAGAGAACCAAGACGTTATGAACGCTTGGCAGCAGCGTGCTGATGATTACTCCCTCGTTCAGTGCGGCATGCTTTACAGCTTAGAACCGGGTCTCCAAAAGCGTTTTGAGAAACATGGAGCATATGAGATGTTCGAGGAGCTGAAACTGGTTTTCCAAGCTCATGCCCGGGTCGAGAGATATGATGTCTCCGACAAGTTCTTCAGCTGTAAAATGGAGGAGAACAGTTCTGTTAGTGAGCACATACTCAGAATGTCTGGGTTGCACAACCGCTTGACTCAGCTGGGAGTTAATCTCCCGGATGACGCGGTCATTGACAGAATCCTTCAGTCGCTTCCACCAAGCTTCAAGAGCTTTGTGATGAACTACAATATGCAGGGGATGGAAAAGACCATTCCCGAGGTATATTCAATGCTGAAATCAGCGGAGGTGGAGATCAGAAAAGAACATCAAGTGTTGATGGTGAATAAAACCACTAAGTTCAAGAAGGGCAAGGGTAAGAAGAACTTCAAGAAGGACGGCAAGGGAGTTGCCGCGCCCGGTAAACCAGTTACTGGGAAGAAGTCAAAGAATGGACCCAAGCCCGAGACTGAGTGCTTTTATTGCAAGGGAAGTGGTCACTGAAGCGGAACTGCCCCAAATACTTAGCGGACAAGAAGAAGGCCGGCAACACCAAAGGTATATGTGATATACATGTAATTGATGTGTACCTTACCAGTACTCGTAGTAGCTCCTGGGTATTTGATACCGGTGCGGTTGCTCATATTTGTAACTCAAAACAGGAACTACGGAATAAACGGAGACTGGCGAAGGACGAGGTGACGATGCGCGTCGGGAATGGTTCCAAGGTCGATGTGATCGCCGTCGGCACGCTACCTCTGCATCTACCTACGGGATTAGTTTTAAACCTCAATAATTGTTATTTAGTGCCAGCTTTGAGCATGAACATTGTATCTGGATCTCGTTTAATTCGAGATGGCTACTCATTTAAATCCGAGAATAATGGTTGTTCTATTTATTTGAGAGATATGTTTTATGGTCATGCCCCGCTGGTCAATGGTTTATTTTTGATGAATCTCGAACGTGATGTTACACATGTTCATAGTGTGAATACCAAAAGATGTAAAGTTGATAACGATAGTCCCACATACTTGTGGCACTGCCGCCTTGGTCACATTGGTGTCAAGCGCATGAAGAAGCTCCATGCAGATGGACTTTTGGAGTCTCTTGATTACGAATCATTTGACACGTGCGAACCATGCCTCATGGGTAAGATGACCAAGACTCCGTTCTCCGGAACAATGGAGCGAGCAACCAACTTATTGGAAATCATACATACCGATGTGTGCGGTCCAATGAGTGTTGAGGCTCGCGGAGGATATCGTTATGTTCTCACTCTCACTGATGACTTAAGTAGATATGGGTATGTCTACCTAATGAAACACAAGTCTGAAACCTTTGAAAAGTTCAAGGAATTTCAGAGTGAGGTTGAGAATCAACGTGACAGGAAAATAAAATTCTTACGATCAGATCGTGGTGGAGAATATTTAAGTCACGAGTTTGGTGCACACTTAAGGAAATGTGGAATAGTTTCACAACTCACGCCGCCTGGAACACCTCAGAGAAATGGTGTGTCCGAACGTCGTAATCGCACTCTATTGGATATGGTGCGATCTATGATGTCTCTTACCGATTTACCGCTCTCATTTTGGGGCTATGCTTTAGAGACTGCCGCATTCACTTTAAATAGGGCTCCGTCGAAATCCGTTGAGACGACACCGTATGAATTATGGTTTGGGAAGAAACCTAAGCTGTCGTTTCTAAAAGTTTGGGGATGCGATGCTTATGTCAAGAAACTTCAACCTGAAAAGCTCGAACCCAAGTCGGAAAAATGCGTCTTCATAGGATACCCTAAGGAAACTATTGGGTATACCTTCTACCTCAGATCCGAAGGCAAGATCTTCGTTGCCAAGAACGGGTCCTTTCTGGAGAAGGAGTTTCTCTCGAAAGAATTGAGTGGGAGGAAAGTGGAACTTGATGAGGTGATAGTCACCCCTTCCGAACCGGAAAGTAGCGCAGCGCGGGAAAATGTTCCTGTGGTGCCTACACCGACTGGGGAGGAAGTTAATGATGATGATCATGAAGCTTCGGATCAAGTTACTGAACTTCGTAGGTCCACAAGGACACGTTCCGCACCAGAGTGGTACGGCAACCCTGTCCTGGAAATCATGTTGTTAGACAACGGTGAACCTTCGAACTATGAAGAAGCGATGGCGGGCCCGGATTCCGACAAATGGCTAGAAGCCATGAAATCCGAGATAGGATCCATGTATGAAAACGAAGTATGGACTTTGACTGACTTGCCCGATGAGCGGCGAGCCATAGAAAACAAATGGATCTTTAAGAAGAAGACGGACGCGGATGGTAATGTGACCATCTACAAAGCTCGACTTGTCGCTAAGGGTTATCGACAAGTTCAAGGGGTTGACTACGATGAGACTTTCTCACCCGTAGCGAAGCTGAAGTCCGTCCGAATCATGTTAGCAATTGCCGCATACTATGATTATGAGATATGGCAGATGGACGTCAAAACGGCATTCCTTAACGGCTTCCTTAAGGAAGAGTTGTATATGATGCAGCCGGAAGGTTTTGTCGATCCTAAGAATGCTAACAAAGTATGCAAGCTCCAGCGCTCAATCTATGGGCTGGTGCAAGCATCTCGGAGTTGGAACATTCGCTTTGATGAGATGATCAAAGCGTTTGGGTTTACACAGACTTATGGAGAAGCCTGTGTTTACAAGAAAGTGAGTGGGAGCTCTGTAGCATTTCTCATATTATATGTGGATGACATACTATTGATGGGAAATGATATAGAATTCTTGGAAAGTATAAAGGCCTATTTGAATAAGTGTTTTTCAATGAAGGACCTTGGAGAAGCTGCTTATATATTAGGCATCAAGATCTATAGAGATAGATCAAGACGCCTCATTGGTCTTTCACAGAGTACATACCTTGACAAGATATTGAAGAAGTTCAGTATGGATCAGTCCAAGAAGGGGTTCTTGCCTGTATTGCAAGGTGTGCAATTGAGCACGGCTCAATGCCCGACCACGGCAGAAGATATAGAAAAGATGAGTGTCATCCCCTATGCCTCGGCCATAGGGTCTATTATGTATGCCATGCTGTGTACCAGACCTGATGTAAACCTTGCCGTAAGTTTGGTAGGAAGGTACCAAAGTAATCCCGGCATGGAACACTGGACAGCGGTCAAGAATATCCTGAAGTACCTGAAGAGGACTAAGGATATGTTTCTCGTTTATGGAGGTGACGAAGAGCTCGTCGTAAAGGGTTACGTCGACGCTAGCTTCGACACAGATCTGGATGACTCGAAGTCACAAACCGGATACGTGTATATTTTGAATGGAGGAGCAGTAAGCTGGTGCAGTTGCAAGCAAAGCGTCGTGGCGGGATCTACATGTGAAGCGGAGTACATGGCAGCCTCGGAGGCAGCACAGGAAGCAGTCTGGATGAAGGAGTTCATTACCGACCTAGGGGTGATTCCCAATGCGTCGGGCCCGATGACTCTCTTCTGTGACAACACTGGAGCTATTGCCCTTGCGAAGGAGCCCAGGTTTCACAGGAAGACCAGGCATATCAAGCGTCGCTTCAACTCCATTCGTGAAAGTGTTCAAAATGGAGACATAGATATTTGTAAAGTACATACGGACCTGAATGTAGCAGATCCGTTGACTAAACCTCTCCCTAGGGCAAAACATGATCAACACCAGGACGCAATGGGTGTTCGATTCATCACAATGTAACTAGATTATTGACTCTAGTGCAAGTGGGAGACTGTTGGAAATATGCCCTAGAGGCAATAATAAATGGTTATTATTATATTTCTTTGTTCATGATAATCGTCTATTATTCATGCTATAATTGTATTGTCCGGAAATCGTAATACATGTGTGAATACATAGACCACAACGTGTCCCTAGTAAGCCTCTAGTTGACTAGCTCGTTGATCAACAGATAGTCATGGTTTCCTGACTATGGACATTGGATGTCATTGATAACGGGATCACATCATTAGGAGAATGATGTGATGGACAAGACCCAATCCTAAGCATAGCATAAAAGATCGTGTAGTTTCGTTTGCTAGAGCTTTTCCAATGTCAAGTATCTTTTCCTTAGACCATGAGATCGTGCAACTCCCGGATACCGTAGGAGTGCTTTGGGTGTGCCAAACGTCACAACGTAACTGGGTGACTATAAAGGTGCACTACGGGTATCTCCGAAAGTGTCTGTTGGGTTGGCACGGATCGAGACTGGGATTTGTCACTCCGTGTGACGGAGAGGTATCTCTGGGCCCACTCGGTAATGCATCATCATAATGAGCTCTATGTGACTAAGGCGTTAGTCACGGGATCATGCATTGCGGTACGAGTAAAGAGACTTGCCGGTAACGAGATTGAACAAGGTATTGGGATACCGACGATCGAATCTCGGGCAAGTAACATACCGATTGACAAAGGGAATTGTATACGGGATTGATTGAATCCTCGACACCGTGGTTCATCCGATGAGATCATCGTGGAACATGTGGGAGCCAACATGGGTATCCAGATCCCGCTGTTGGTTATTGACCGGAGAGGCGTCTCGGTCATGTCTGCATGTCTCCCGAACCCGTAGGGTCTACACACTTAAGGTTCGGTGACGCTAGGGTTGTAGAGATATGTGTATGCGGAAACCCGAAAGTTGTTCGGAGTCCCGGATGAGATCCCGGACGTCACGAGAGGTTCCGGAATGGTCCGGAGGTGAAGAATTATATATAGGAAGTCCAGTTTCGGCCACCGGGAAAGTTTCGGGGGTTACCGGTATTGTACCGGGACCACCGGAAGGGTCCCGGGGGTCCACCGGGTGGGGCCACCTATCCCGGAGGGCCCCGTGGGCTGAAAGTGGAAGGGAACCAGCCCTTAGTGGGCTGGGGCGCCCCCCTTGGGCCTCCTCCCATGCGCCTAGGGTTGGGAACCCTAGGGTGGGGGAGTTCCCCCTTGCCTTAGGGGGCAAGGCAACCCCTTCCCCCCTTTGGCCGCCGCCCCCCTTGGAGATCCCATCTCCCAGGGCCCGCGCCCCCCCGGGGCCTATATAAAGGGAGGGGGGAGGGAGGGTAGCAACCTACAGCCTTGGGCGCCTCCCTCCTCCCCTGCAACACCTCTCTCTCTCCGCAGAAGCTCGGCGAAGCCCTGCCGGAGACCCGCTACATCCACCACCACGCCGTCGTGCTGCTGGATCTCCATCAACCTCTCCTTCCCCCTTGCTGGATCAAGAAGGAGGAGACGTCGCTGCACCGTACGTGTGTTGAACGCGGAGGTGCCGTCCGTTCGGCACTCGGTCATCGGTGATTTGGATCACGGCGAGTACGACTCCGTCATCCACGTTCATTGGAACGCTTCCGCTCGCGATCTACAAGGGTATGTAGATGCACTCCCTTCCCCTCGTTGCTAGTACACTCCATAGATGCATCTTGGTGAGCGTAGGAAAATTTTAAATTATGCTACGATTCCCAACAGGGAGGCGCCAGGGCTTGTGGTGCGGCTGCCCTCCCTCCCCTCCACTATATATAGGGGCCCTGGGGGGGGCGGCCCCTGGGAGATCCAATCTCCAGGGGGGCGGCGGCCAAGGGGGGTGGCTTGCCCCCCAAGCCAAGTGGGGCGCCCCCCACCCCTAGGGTTTCCAACCCTAGGCACAGGGGGAGGCCCAAGGGGGGCGCACCAGCCCACCAGGAGCTGGTTCCCCTCCCACTTCAGCCCATGGGGCCCTCCGGGATAGGTGGCCCCACCCGGTGGACCCCCGGGACCCTTCCGGTGGTCCCGGTACAATACTGGTGACCCCCAAAACTTTCCCGGTGGCCGAAACTGGACTTCCTATATATAATTCTTCAACTCCGGACCATTCCAGAACTCCTCGTGACGTTCGGGATCTCATCCGGGACTCCGAACAACTTTTGGATTTCCGCATACTAATATCTCTACAACCCTAGCGTCACCGAACCTTAAGTGTGTAGACCCTACGGGTTCGGGAGACATGCAGACATGACCGAGACGACTCTCCGGTCAATAACCAACAACGAGATCTGGATACCCATGTTGGCTCCCACATGTTCCACGATGATCTCATCGGATGAACCACGATGTCGAGGATTCAATCAATCCCGTATACAATTCCCTTTGTCAATCGGTACGTTACTTGCCCGAGATTCGATCGTCGGTATTCCAATACCTCGTTCAATCTCGTTACCGGCAAGTCACTTTACTCGTACCGAATGCATGATCCCGTGACCAACCACTTGGTCACTTTGAGCTCATTATGATGATGCATTACCGAGTGGGCCCAGAGATACCTCTCCGTCATATGGAGTGACAAATCCCAGTCTCGATCCGTGTCAACCCAACAGACACTTTCAGAGATACTGTAGTGTACCTTTATAGTCACCCAGTTACGTTGTGACATTTGGTACACCCAAAGCACTCCTACGGCATCCGGGAGTTACACGATCTCATGGTCTAAGGAAATGATACTTGACATTGGAAATGCTCTAGCAAACGAACTACACGATCTTTGTGCTATGCTTAGGATTGGGTCTTGTCCATCACATCATTCTCCTATTGATGTGATCCCATTATCAATGACATCCAATGTCCATAGTCAGGAAACCATGACTATCTGTTGATCAACGAGCTAGTCAACTAGAGGCTCACTAGGGACATGTTGTGGTCTATGTATTCACACATGTATTACGATTTCCGGATAACACAATTATAGCATGAACAATAGACAATTATTATGAACAAAGAAATATAATAATAACCATTTTATTATTGCCTCTAGGGCATATTTCCAACACTTTGGATCGATTCAAGGTTCAACACGCGACAACTGCAGCTCCAGGATGATGGTCCTAGGAGCACGTAAACGAAGTCTTTTTGGGTGTACTCGATAAGGTGAGGTCCGCTCTGGTAGGGGAGCGACAACAATGCCGCGTGGACGGCTCATTCTGGTGGCAACAACGGCCGTTCGTGGTGAAGGAAATATGCCCTAGAGGCAATAATAAAGTTGTTATTTATATTTCCTTATATCATGATAAATGTTTATTATTCATGCTAGAATTGTATTAACCAGAAACTTAGTACATGTGTGAATACATAGACAAAGAGAGTGTCACTAGTATGCCTCTACTTGACTAGCTCGTTGAATGAAAGATGGTTAAGTTTCCTAGCCACAGACTTGAGTTGTTATTTGATTAATGGGATCACATCATTAGAGAATGATGTGATTGACTTGACCCATTTCGTTAGCTTAGCACTTGATCGTTTAGTATATTGCTATTGCTTTCTTCATGACTTATACATGTTCTGCAACTCCTGAATACCGGAGGAACACTTTGTGTGCTACCAAACGTCACAACGTAACTGGGTGATTATAAAAGTGCTCTATAGGTGCCTCCGATGGTACTTGTTGAGTTGGCATAGATCAAGATTAGGATTTGTCACTCCGATTGTCGGAGAGGTATCTCTGGGCCCTCTCGGTAATGCACATCACTATAAGCCTTGCAAGCAATGTGACTAATGAGTTATTTGCGGGATGATGCATTACAGAACAAGTAAAGAGACTTTCCAGTTACGAGATTGAACTAGGTATTGAGATACCGACGATCGAATCTCGGGCAAGTAACATACCGATGACAAAGGGAACAACGTATGTTGTTATGCAGTTTGACCGATAAAGATCTTCGTAGAATATGTAGGAGCCAATATGAGCATCTTGGTTCCGCTATTGGTTATTGACCGGAGACGTGTCTCGGTCATGTCTACATAGTTCTCGAACCCGTAGGGTCCGCACGCTTAACGTTCGGTGACGATCGTATTATGAGTTTATGTGTTTTGATGTACCGAAGGTAGTTCAAAGTCCCGGATATGATCACGGACATGACGAGGAGTCTCGAAATGATTGAGACATAAAGATCGATATATTGGATGATTATATTTGGACATCGGAATGGTTCCGGGTGAGATCGGGCATTTACCGGTGTACCGGGAGGTTACCGGAATCCCCCATGAGGTATATGGGCCTTATTGGGCCATAGTGGGAGAGAGGAGAAGGGAGCAAAGGAGGGGGCGCCCCCCTCCCAAGCCCAATCCGAATTGGGAGGGGGGCCGGGCCCCCCTTTCCTTCCTCCCCCTTCCTTCTCTCCTAATCCAACTAGGGAAGGGGGGATCCTACTCCCGGTGGGAGTAGGACTCCTCTTGGGGTGCGCCTAGGAGGCCGGCCCCCTCCCCCTCCTCCACTCCTTTATATAGGGGGGAGGGGGGCCCATAGACACACAAGTTGATCATTGATCTTTTAGCCGTGTGCGGTGCCCCCCTCCACCATAATCCACCTCAGTCATATTGTTGTAGTGCTTAGGCGAAGCCCTGCGCCGGTAGCTTCATTATCACCGTCATCACGCCGTCGTGCTGACAAAGCTCTTCCCTGACACTCTACTGGATCGTGAGTTCGTGGAACGTCACCGAGCTGAACGTGTGCGGATCGCGGAGGTGTCGTACCTTCGGTGCTAGGATCGGTCGATCGTGAAGACGTACGACTACATCAATCGCGTTGTCATAACGCTTCCGCTTACGGTCTACGAGGGTACGTGGACAATACTCTCCCCTCTCGTTGCTATGCATCACCATGATCTTGCGTGTGCGTAGGAATTTTTTTGAAATTACTACGTTCCCCAACACGTGGTTCAAAGATCTTGATGTAATTTTTTTTAATATGTTTCAGGTGCTTTGTATAATTGTATTTGTGGTAAAAAAAATCTTTTGGGTCCTTTAAAAAAGGTTCTTGGTTTTAAACACAAAAAGGAAAACAAAAAAACACACCGATTTTTCGTACTACGGGTTATACCTTGCCAAATGGGCCGGCCCGGCAAGGTTTATATGGGCCAGGCACGACAATTATAAACTTGCTGGGCCAGGCCAATCACGGGCCGGGCGCATGTGCTATCGGGCCGGCACGCTAAGACCGGCCGATTCGGCCAGGTTTGCGACGGGTCCCTGTCTCTGTCTCTCACGAGTCACGGCGTAGAGTTCATCCCCTTCCTATGCAGGGGCACTCCCCTGTTCAGTAGTCGAATCGGAAGCCGAGACCAGCATGAATCCGACCAGGAGCGGATAATAAATCTGGTAAAGATCGTCTCCGCTCTTTCATCGCTTTATCTCTCGGGATTATCTCTCGGCTACAATTCCGATTTCTCCATGGAGAAGCAGGGCCAGGAGCGGCAGATCGATCCAGTAATGGAGGCAGCAAGGGGGGATCCCGACGACCCCCTCATCGCCTCCCGCCGCGGACGGGTCGGCGGGTGGTGGGATCGTAACCAGGACTTCATACGGAGACGCGCGGAGACGCTGAGGCGACCCGCCGCCCAGGCGGAGGCCGAGGCAGAGCGTAGCAGAGAGCCGCCGGCTTCCAAGAACTCCATGGCGGGGCTGCTCGTGCCGGCGGCGGCGGAGGTGCGGGATCTGGAGTGCGCGGTGTGCCTGGAGGACCTGGTGGCCGGAGGCAGGAAGCTCAGGAAGATGGACTGCTCCCACTGCTTCCACCAGCGCTGCATCTTCCGCTGGCTGCACGTCAGCCGGCTCTGCCCGATGTGCCGCTTCGCGATGCCCTCCCGGCCCGACGGCGAGCACGTCGGCGACGAGGTGGAGCGGGAGCTCGCGGCTGAGGAGGAAGACGCCGCTGACGAAGAAAAGTCTGCAGCAGCTGAAGAACGTTCGTCCGGTGAGTGAGTGAACTGAACTAATGATTCATCGGATTAGCGATGATGGTAATGATTTTAGTCTGATTCGAAATGCCTCTTCTTTACTGTATACTGTATATGAATATTTGTTTACCCGCTCTTTCACAGGTAGTGTACCTCTAGCAAAGATGTCATTTTTCTTTATAAGTCTGCCTTTTATGCCTGTCAGACCTTTTTATCAGCCTCTCCAGTGGTACCGCGCTTTACCCCTGTTACACGTCTGTCTGTTTAAAGATAGTTTGTATATTGTAAAATCCATCCTGATGACAGACAATAATATAGATAATGAATAGAATAAGCTGTCTTTAAACAGTCTATTTCAAATCACAACTACAGTACTTGTGTGTATAATTACACACAACACACAACACCCAACACCAGTGCAATAGCAAAATCACCGTCTATAAGTTGTTTGCGTTACTTGTACAGACTTCTCTTCTTGTAGGTTTACATACTATCTCTCTCTCTGTTTCCTCTTCCCACGACGTCACTAAAATTCCGTTGTAGCAGGCAACCCTTCCAGATGACTCACTAGACACTGTTGTATATGCCCTCCGGTGGGGCTCCTTTGATTTGGTGTTGCGCAATTCCATAGTTTGCCATCCAAACATGATTTGGTGTTCACTACAGGAATCAGCTATTTTGCCGTCTGCCATGGCGGACGGTAAAGGCATGAACGGCGGACGGCAAAGGCCTTTGCCGTCAGCCGCGGACGGCAAAAGGCTCCGGCAAAGTAGGCTACGGTAAACAGCTACTTTGCCGTCTGCTTCCTGGCGGCTGACGCCAAAGCCTTTGTCGTCTGCCGCGGACGGCAATAATTGTGCTCTCAGTCCGTTAAGTGGCTAACGGCAGGCCTTTGCCGTCCGCCGCGGACGGCAAACTTTCTAGTGCCTTTGCCGTCTGCCAGCGGACGGCAAAGTTTCTACTGTCTTTGCCGTCCGCCGTATGATGTCATCTACACGTCACTACATGGCAGGCCTTTGCCGTCCGCCGCTGACGGCAAACTTTTTGCCGTCTGCCACTGTAGGCAAACTGACCAAATGGGTCAGCTCCCAGGAAGCACAGCTGGATGTCACGTGTCCTCTTTGCCGTCCGCGGCAGACGACAAAGAGGCCGTTGCCGTCGGTGGCAGACGGCAAAGAGCCTGCATATTGGGTCTTTTTTCTGTTTTTTATTAAATCCAACAATTTTCACAGAAAATATATATGGCATATATAGATATATTTCACAAGGCAGAGTTCCATCACATAAGATATATATGACAACAATTTTCACAGCAAACATATAAGATATCCAACATGCATAGTTCCATCATACATAGTTCCATCACATAACTTCATCACATATGTTCCATCCAACTACCAAGTTCCATCATACATAACATAGTTCATCCAACTACCAAGATACATGCATAGTTCAACGATACAAAAGAAACAGAGAAAGGGATAAGGAGCACTCCATCTATGCAAGCTTTCGTCAAGTGAATGAAATCTGCAAAATGAAAAATAAGAAAGTTAGAAATAGGTGACTAGAATAAGAAGACTAGAACAAGAAGAGTAGAACAAGAAGAAGACTAGAACAAGAAGAGTAGAACAAGAAGAAGACTAGAACAAGAAGAGTATGTCATTTATGAGCTAACTTACGTGAAATGGATCATATATGAGGTAACTAAGTTGAAATGGGTCGTTTATGAGCTAGCTAAGGTGAAATGGATCATTTATGAGCTAACTTAGTTGAAATGGGTCGTTTATGAGCTAACTAAGGTGAAATGGATCGTTTTTGAGGTAACTAAGGTGAAATGGATCGTTTTTTAGCTAACTAAGGTGAAATGGATCGTTTTTGAGCTAACTTAGGTGAAATGGATCATTTATGAGCTAATTTAGTTGAAATGGATCTTTTTGAGCTAACTTAGGTGAAATTGATCATTTAAGAGCTAATTTAGGTGAAATGGATCGTTTTTTAGCTAACTTGGTGAAATGGATCGTTTATGAGCTAAATTAGTTGAAATGGATCGTTTATGAGATAACCTAGGTAAGATGGGTCATTTTGGAGTTAACCTAGTTGAAATGGGTCATTTTAAAGCTAACGTAGGTAAAATGGATCATTTAGGAGCTAATCTAGGTAAAATGGGTCATTTTTGAGCTAACTTGGATGAACTGGATCATTTATAAGCTAACCTAGGTAAAATGGGTCATTTTAGAGCTAACTTAAGTAAAATGGATCGTCTATGAGCTAACTAAGCTAATTAAAGCTAAGTCTAGGTCTTTATGCATGTGTTAAGCAAAACACTAGATAAACTTACCAAGATCCAGGAGGTGTAGAAGCGGGGTAGCTCGTGTCGGTAGCTGGAGAAGGATCGTGCGATGCTTGTCTGGAGTTACGCTGCACCAAAGATCATTTCCAATGTCTTGTTAGCACGATGACACTCAAATGTTAAGACTAGCAAGTAATGTCCATTCAAATAAAACTCATCGTGGTCCCAGGAGCAATCACTGGCATCGGCGGAGCGGTCTGACCTGTCTTCTCGCACATAGACTGCACATTTGGTTTCGACGACTCAGTCATACTAGTTAGTAATGAGACAAACACTACATGAATGTTTTGGCTAATCTGCAGAAGAAACTTACCACAAGGAGCTCATACATGGCCCTTGCCTGCATGTCATTCCGTGCCCTCTCCTCCTCCATCATCTTTGTCGTCCTCTCCTCCAACTCCCGCTGCCTCTCCGCCGCCTCCGCCAGAAGTTTCTCCGTTCGATCTCTCTCACTCTGTATAGCAGCCTGCAACACCACTCACATGACCATTTGTAATCATTGATGGAAGCGCACACAATGTAATGGAGAAAGATAACTGAGTACGTATCACTAACCTTGATGGCGAGTTGCACTGGCCGTTCACGAGGCCTTATCTCAGGAGCGGAGCTCGACTGGCGCGCCTTGATCTCCGGGAGAGTGCTAGGACAACGGATAAGTCCATCTCCAATGGCTATGGATCCATGGGACCTCCCGCCACCAGATATCATCACCAGCTCTGGATCAATGGGACCCTGGCTCGGGTTAAAGTCCTCCCCTTTCCTCGCCTTCCCCTCATCTCTATATCTCACGAGCTTGTTGTGGGAGGAGATGTTGGTGAAGTTGTTTGCATCATCGAGGTCAGACTGAGAGAAAGCCTTGACTTTCTTGAAAGAGGCAGTGTGGGCCATGGCATACAGGTCGTACACCTCTGGCACCTTATCCACCTTATTGTGGCATGCCTGAAAGAGAGAAACAATGTAAATTAGTAATTAAAGGGCTCAAGCTAGCATGATGAATGAATTGCATGAATCATGAAGCAAACCACATACCCAGTTGCGCCCGAACTGATATAAGTTGGAGCTGCCTTGATGGTGTGGCACACCTTCCATTTGGGCACGTTTGTCCTTGGCCTCGTTGTGGAGGGCTAGCCATTCTTTTGAGCACCACTCATCGACCAACACCTCCCAACAATCCATCCGATCCGCACACCATCTCGGAGGCGCCTAAGTTAGCAAATAGAAACTTGAGCGCTACGGCTAAGAATTACTAAATGAAGGAACTTAAGTAGAAGGCCTTAAGAATTACCTTCATGTACTGCTCCTTACTCAGGAACTTATCGCGGCACGCCGGCTTGGTCTTCTTGATACCACGCATGGCGTAGTAGTCTCGAATAGCCTGCACCCGAGCCTCATGCCGTAAGTTCTGGAGTAGGCGCTTGCAGACGTTCTCGATAACATGTGCCGCGTCCTCCTCGTATCCCTCCTCACACCTGTAGAATGTCTGCAATCAAATGAGACAATATTGATTAGTATAATTAATAACTAGCTAGTTGAAGATTTTTAAATGTGTAAAGGAGAAATTACCCAGAACGTCCTGATCACCATGTCTGCCCTCGTGTCGCACACGACACCGTCGATAATGACATCCGGCGGGGCTGGGGCAGCCACGTAGTGCTCCCGTCTCAATCCAAGCTCTGGAAGCCGACCCTCACCAGGCAATGTGACAAACCCCGGGAAGTTTTGCCGGCAAAGAACTCCAAGGACGGAGTTGGGCCGGCGGATACTATGATGGTGGTCCCAACCCCTGCAGCATGACAAGGCCAACGCATTAGTTATTTGAAGAAACGTGAATGCACAAGGTACAAAAATATTAAATGCACTTACGTACCTCTCCCCATCAGGGAAAATCAACCACCTCTGCTCGCGGGTCGCCGGCACGGACGGGAGCCGTGTAGCACCACGCTGGTAGACGGTGCCCCCCTCCTCCTCAAGATCAGTCGGCTCCCCGCCATCATCAGCATGGCCACTCGGCTCCTTGGGCTGATCCGGCCAGGTACCCCATCCGGACGTGTGCTCCTCCGGGGTCTCGTGGGCCGAAGGCCAGTCGACCCGAGGCTCGTGGGCCCAAGACCCGTGGACCGGAGGCTCGTGGACCGGAGTCCGAGTAGCCTCCTCCTCGGACGAGTCCACCCTAGCAGTCACGTGCTCGAGTGAAACAGCTGGGGGTGGCGGCGAGGAAGGCGCCGTAGCAGTCACCCTACCTCCTCTCCCGCGACCACGTGCCCCACCTCCTCTCTTCCTACCTCGTCCCCTGCTGGGCACCGCGGTCGACGAAGAAGGGCCCGGCGGTGTGGCCATACTGTCCAGCAACGCTCGGCGGAGAGGTGCGTCTGGAATGGAAGACCTCAGACCACGCGCCGACGAAGAAGGGGCCTTGGCGCGCTCCCGACCAGCGCCCACCATCTTTCAACACCTGCCATGACAAACAGTAAACGAAATTAGTACAACATAAAAAAGACCGACATGAATAATAATATGTGTATCACTTAAGTGTATCATCATCAAGTACAACATTAAAAAATTTAATACCTGACACTACTAATAATCTCGATCAGTATCATCAATAAATGCATAATCATCATCATCACTATAATCAATGACGGGCTCATAGGGTTCAGTGGCATCAACATGTGCAAGGCCACCTTGACGTAATCGGTCAAGCAATGACAGGTCATCCGCAGCAGTAACCTCTTCTTGTTCCGGCTCTTCTTGTTCCTCCTCTGGGGTGATGTCGGATTCACTGTCGCTGTCTACTTCAATGTTTTGGGGTGAAGTATAGCGGTTCTTGAAACGCTTTTTGGAAAGACGTGTCTCTTGGAAGAATTCTCCTTCATATGTGTCTGGGTTAATGTGAGGTTCATAATCCTCTTCCTTTGGGGGAGATAGTCTAGCACGTGGCGGCACTTCATAAACGACATCCCAACCTTTCAGATTTGGATTAGTTTGGCAGGCCCACGGTAGATAGAATACTTGGGTCGCCTGTTGAGCCGTAATATAGACATCAGGAACATCTAAATGGGTGCTTGGGTCGCCTGTTGAGCCGTAATATAGACATCAGGAACAACTAGCCCTATATGTTCATGAGTCCTTCTAGTCTCCTTCGGCTGAAACCAATAACATTTGAAGACTATGACATTCGGTGGGTTTTCACCATAGAATAGAAGTTCATAAATTGCTTCAACTCTCCCATAATACTCGGTACCTCCTTCGCCGATAGCAGATACACAACAATTTGTAGACTTTCGGTCGGCCATAGATAGCTCTTTGCCATAGGTACGAAAGCGATACCCGTTGATGTCGTATTTGTCAAATGAACGGACCTTATAGTCAAAACCATTAGCGACTTGTCTCAATTCGGCGTCCATAGACTCTGAATTAGCCTACAAGTTTAATATGAGAGGATTGTTGCATTACGCACAAATTAGCGAATGAAACCGGGATAGCCGCCTACAAATTAGCCTACAAGTCTAATAGAAATTACCGTTTGTTTGAACCAAGAGATGAAACCGGGATAGCCGCCACCTTGCTTTGCGAGAAGCTCATACTCTTCGACAGAATCCTTTTGGATCACCGCTCCATACGAGAATAAGGCGACGTATCGACTGTATGAAATATCCAGGAATAAGAGCAGTTCAAAGGAAATAGAAGTTGCGAAACTATGTACCGAGAACTTACTCGATGTACGGCCGCACTTCTATCAGGTTGTTGAAGATATACAATGAAATGGTCCGCCATTGTTCGTTATCCAAAGATACTGGATTTGAAACACTGGCTGGTGCGAGATTCCCTTTGAATAGGCTGAGGTTTGATCCACCCTTTTAGGGTCGTCAGCATTGTACCGAGGCTTCGGATTATGCAAATGACGATTTTTGGCTTCGTAGTGTGCTGTCACGAAGTTTGCCGCCTCCTCAGTGATGAATGCCTCAGCCATCGATGCTTCAATTCTACGTTTATTTTTACATTTTTGTCGAAGCGTCTTCTGCATCCTCTCAGTTGGGTAGCACCAACGATTTTGCACGGGCCCCCCCAATCTTGCCTCGGTCGGGAGATGCAAAATCAAATGTTGCATTGGATTAAAGAAGCCCGGTGGAAAGATCTTCTCTAACTTGCAGATCAACTCCGGTGCCAACTCTTCCATTTCTTCTAGCACGCCAGGCGATAGTTCTTTCGCACAAAGAACACGGAAGAAATAGCTGAGTTCTGCCAGTACTAGCCATTCATCCTCAGGGATGAAGCCACGCAACATCACCGGCATTACCCGCTCAATCCATATGTGCCAATCATGACTCTTGAGACCAAATATCTTCAATTTATCAAGACTGGCTCCCCTCTGTAGATTCGCTGCATACCCATCGGGGAACATCAACTGCATTTTCACCCACAAGATAATTTCCCTCATAGCTGGCCTTCCAAGATTGAACCATGCCTTTGGCTTCGTCCAGTTCTGCTTTCCTTTCGGTTCTTTCATGTTTTGTAACGGCCTATCACATAGCGCCTCCAGATCGACTCTAGCCTTAGTATTATCCTTTGACTTCCCATCTATGCCGAACAATGTACCAAAAAGTGCCTCGGCGATATTCTTCTCAGTGTGCATCACGTCGATGTTGTGTGGGCAAAGGAGGTCTTTGAAGTAAGGCAGATCCCATAAGCATGTTTTGTGAGTCCAGGCGTGCTTAGAATTATACCCCTTGAAGTACCCTGGACGCTCTAGATCTGGCTCGAGAGCGTTTAACTGATCCAGGGTCTGTTGGCCTGTCAATGCAGGTGGTGCAGAGTTTTTGACAACTCTACCTCTGATGAAGTTCTTCTTGTCTTTCCTGAACTTAAGGCGAGGATTCAGGAACTGTCTATGCATGTCGAAGCAAGAAAACTTGCGACCGGCCTGAAGCCAACGAAGCTCAAGAGCGCCCTTGCATGTGGGGCACGGGAACCTTCCATGCACACACCAGCCAACGAATAGCGCATACGCCGGCAAGTCATGCGCCGAGTACATGTACCAGACACGCATTATGAAGTTCCGTTTGCTATAGGCGTCGTATGTCTTGAACCCATTATCCCAGGCTTCTTGCAATTCGTCCTTAAGCGGTTGCATGTACACATTCATATTTTCCCCGGATAGTTGGGCCCTGGAATTATCAACGTCAGGAAAATGTTCTTTCTTTGCAGAATCTGTCCGGGGGGGAGATTGAGTGGAAAGACAAATACGGGCCAACAACTGTATTGGGCTGCTGTCATACCAAACACACTGAACCCATCCGTGCTGATGCCGACTCGAGGATGCCTCGGATCTGCCGCTTTGTCACCATGTAATTCATCAAACTTTTTCCACGCAACACCATCCGATGTGTGTACAATCATCAGATTCTCATCTGCATCTAGTTCGGTTCTTTTGCCCGTTTTGTGCCATGTCATCTGTCTGGCCGTCTCTTCGACCATGAAAAGACGTTGAAGTCTTGGTACGATTGGCATATACCGAAGAATACTAACGGGGATTTTGGTCTGTGTCTTCTCACCCATACCGTTGTCTACCACAACATACCTGGAAGACTTACAAATGGGACAATAGTTCAAGTCCGCATAGTCAAGCCTAAACAAGACACATCCTTTCTCACAGGCATGTATCTTATCATAGGGCATCTTCAGTGCACGGAGGATTTTGTCCGACTGGTACAGGTTTGCAGGCATTACATGGCCTTTGGGTAGAAAGCGTCCAAATACTGTCATCATTGCATCGTAGCATTCTCTGCCCAAGTTGAACTGAGCCTTCAGAGCCATTACTTGTGAGATGGCATCCAACTGACAAAGCTCAGTGTGCTCATGGAGCGGACGTTTTGAAGACTCCAACATTTCTTTGAAGGCCTTTGCAGATTCCTCCGTCTCCTCGTCCGAATCCCGAGCATCATCGAAGTCTTGCACCATGTTTTCCATCCCGGTACCATGCTCGTCGGTGCGACGACGATCCACCTCAGCTCGGTCACGTTGGGCAGACTCACCATGAAATGTCCACACCGTATAATCGGGCGTAAAACCACTCTTCTGCAGGTGTTTGCCCATTTCAGCCTTTGTCCTCTTTTCCCAATTGTCGCACCGTAAACAGGGGCACCAGGTTTTCCTCTGGCCATTTGCAAATGCGGCTCGCACAAACCCCTTGGTTTTTGTGAACCATTCAGTGCTCCATTTGTTCTGACCAGTGTGACCGCTGTACATCCACGCACGATCACTCATCTTGACTTTCAGAGCTACTAGACACACAACAAATATATATATATATATATAATTCACCATGTATATATTCATCAGTTGATCTACTTTGTCAATTTTATTACGTCCATGCAACCTACACTCTAATAGGTAATGATAGGTCCTAATCCCACCCGAGTATGTTTAGATTGGGTTCATTTTCCCATGCTATGCTCCGGATCCTACGCAAAATTTCGGCAGCACCTCCCCGCTGTTCTCCTGATACACGTCTCTGCAATAAACAGAGAGGATGTGTACCCGGAGAACAACAAGGGAGGCACTGACGAAATTTATGCGTCGGATCCGGAGCAAAGCATATGGGAAAACGAATCCAATCTAAACATACTCGGGCTGTCCATGGATAGCGTTGCACAATTCGAAAGAATTAAGGTTATAAATATGCAAATGCATGCATATTTATAACTATGACGCTTTCGAACGGGAGACACATATTGGTTACGCATACTGATGATTCAAGACACATATATAGCTAGCTATCAAGTTTCATCGGAATAGATCAAATAATTAATGGGGGAGGAGGACATGTCATTTGTGCTCACCCACGAACGAAGGGGCAGAGCTCGTCAAACGCACGGCGAGGTCGTCGAACACCAAACCTCGCAGCGATGAAACAACTGCACATTTAAAACTACCCGATCAACACAATTATATATGATGTTTTTCATAACAAAATCGAAAGATATATGACCTAACTAATAATTCACAAATATATGACCCCGTCGGCTTCTGGAAGGCCAAAGAACACCTTTTCGGGAGGTGTCGGGGGTCGGGGT
>NC_057802.1:566383938-566385706 GCF_018294505.1 Triticum aestivum
GGGGGTACGGGCCGTTAGGAAGTGTCCTCTTTGCCGTCCGCCACTCTTTGCCGTCCGCCCTTTTGCCTCTTTGCCAAAGAGGTGGGCCGTTAAGTATTTTTCAAACGGGCGGGGGGTGGGGGCCACCTCTCTCTTTGTCGTCTGCCAGCGGACGACAAAGAGCTCGCAGATGGCAAAGAGCTTCTTTGCCGTCTGCCATTTCTTTGCCGTCTGCTTTTGGGTAGCTGATGGCAAAGAGCTTCTTTGCCGTCAGCTAGCAGACGACAAAGAGCTGGCAGATGGCAAATTAGCTGATTCCAGTAGTGATTGAAACCCCACTAAGATTCCATGAGATAATTCAAGGAGCATCCAAACAAGCGAATTCGTATTCATGTCCATTACAATTTCCTTGTTGAATTGGTTGAAACCAATTCAATACAGAGGCCTCCAATAAAGACATCCAAACACAGCGTAAAGGAATTTCATAGGAATTTTGGTGGAATCTTTAGGAATTTTTTCTATGTTGGTTGTTTGATTCATAGGATTGAATCATATAAGGATTTTTCCAAAGAATTTCTTTATCCTATTTCCCATAGAATTTCTAGCATCCACTCAAACCTTTTTAAAAGAATCCTTTGTTTTTGCTACGATGCAATAAAACAACTCAAAATCCTGTAGGATTGAGATGACCATGACATTCTAATCCTATGTTTTTCCTATTCCAGGATTTTTACAATCCTGCGAATCAAAGAGGCATTGGTCTTCTTGTTTTTGGGCCCATGACGCAACCTTTGTTAGATCCCCTGTGCGGCCACCAGTCGATCTGCTTAGCCTGGAGTATTTTTGGTTGACGCCTTATTGGAGGGAGATCAATTCCCTCACGCTCTTGGATGTTTTTTTAGAGAACGCTAACATTTTATTGATTAAGCAACAAAGTTACACAGAGTCTCCTAGATACAATCCGGAGCAGAATGAAAAACACAAAGACTCGTAAAGTTCATACACGACTTAGCGATGAACATGCTTGAAGGCCACCAAGATCAAGCCCAGTTGACGCAAGTCTGATATCAGCTATAACCGAACCGACGGATGACCTATCTCATACCGAAGAATGGAGGCGTTCAATCAGCGACAGACAATCCGAGGCAAAAGATGACCTTGTCATAGTTATCCCTCATGAGCCAAACATACCGCCCGATGCAGAGCTCTTGCCTCTGTGAATTCAGGTTCCAACACCCATTGCAAAGGCTCCCAACAAGCAAGAGTGCAGCGCCCTTCATGGTCCAGGCCAACAATACTAGCCCCAGAGATGTCTTTCTCAGGAAATATTGCTGCATCAAACATGAAAAGAATTGCACCTGATGGCGGTGGAAAGACAGACGTGACTGAAATAGTGGTTTCATGCCTAGTCTCAGGTGCAGATTTTTAAAGATGCAGAAAATTGAGGTCGGTATAAGCTTTAATATGCAGCGCGGTCGAGGAGCCTCACTATTATTTCTCGCAGAATTTTGTGCATCCGAAATATGCCATACAGTGACAACCATGACTGTAGCTTCATGATTGTTGGCACGCGGGAGAAAATCGAACAACCACTATTGGGTTGCAAGATCTGCGGGAAGAAGGCACTTCCCCGTTGCTCAACCCCTTGGCAAACCACTGACTCGTCTTCACTAGAAAACTGACAAACTCCATGAAATTTACATAGGTAGAGTGTTCCTGCATCGCACACAAACTGAAAAGTGCATTGTCACTCAATTACTATTTTGGTGTTGATTATAATAGGATTAGT
>NC_057802.1:566386072-566387595 GCF_018294505.1 Triticum aestivum
AAAAGCCGGTGTTCTTCGGTGGCTCGGAATGTTTTTCGGTTGTTTTTTAGCTAGAGGAGAAACCGTACAATCAAGAGGGGTTATGAAGGTTAGCGAGTTGGGGAACTTGAAAAAATTCCATACACATTATTTTCTAAAACATTCCATGCCTTTCGAAAGGGTTCTTCCAAAGTTGATATAATCCCAACCAGAGGTCCTAGTGCACAGAGTCCTCTTTCTCCGGGTGCCCGGAAGCACGAGAGAATGTGAGTTAAGTCTCGGCATTGTCCAGGTGCCTGGGGTCCTGGACCACCAGGTGCCTGGGTTCCTGGACCGCCAGGTGCCCGGAGGTGATGTTTTCTCTTGGGTGTGCCCGGGTTCCCGTGGTCCTGGACCCTCGATCGGGTGCCCGACCCCTCTTTGTGCTCTACAGCTGATCTGTCCGGGTGCTCGGGGTCCTGGACCGTGGGGTGCCTGAGGTAGGCCGTGCTTCTCTGGTTGGTCCGGGTACCCGAAGGGGTCGGCTGGGCAACGACTATCTCACCTCTTGGGGGTATTTATACCCACCTTTCTTTCACCTCGAAATATAATCGTCCTCAAGCTTTTCTCCACCATTGCCAAATCTAAGAAGCTTGAGATATCCGTCCCCATCCACCCCAAACATTCCGATTCTTTTGGAATTGGAGGAGATTCACCAGATCTACATTCCTACCAAACCAATTTGTGTTCCCCCTACTCGTTCATCTTCACCAACTTGTTACTCTTGGAGCTTGGGCTCCTAGATGGTTAGAGGTTCCTTTGATGTTTCCTTGCTTGTGGCGTGCTCCAGAGAAATATGTAAAAGTGTGGTGGTCACCTTCAAGATCGACCCCCAAGTGATTCGAGGCTCGTCTATTGGGATGACTCGAGGAGAGTATGATGACACTACTAGGGAAAAGTCTATACACAGAGGTATAGCAGTAGCGCTGGTTAAAATATGGCGCTACTGCTACTTTGTAGTAGCGCGTTCCTGGAAAGCGCGCTATAGCTACAACTATAGCAGTAGCGCATGTGCAGCGAACAGCGCTACCACTATAAATCCAACCGTGTTGGTGGTAGGCTAGGAATAGTAGTAGCGGTTCCGCCAAAGCGCGCTACCACTATGGTCGTTGTTGCAGCGTGTTTCCTGCGTAGAGCGCTACTGCTAAGAAAGAAAAAAAATGAAAAAATAGAAAAGTAAATGAAAGTGAAAGAAGTAGGAAACAGAGAAATGAAAAAAAAGAAAATGTAAGGATAAGCAAAAGAAATAACTGCTTCCTATAGCTAATTTATCTATAACGCATTTTCGAAACAGCGCTACTGCTAGTTCGACTTAACCACCTCAAAATTTTACTAAGTCCTGCTTCCCCCCTCTCTCCCCCTGTTCCCCTAACTCCTCCGTCGCTGCCGCCCGAGCCCGAGCCTGCCCTCAACGCCGCCGCCCGGCGCCACCCTCAATCTCACCACCGCCGCCGCCCGCCGTACACCCTCGACGCCGCCCCCGACCCCGGATTCGACGCCGCCCC
>NC_057802.1:566387992-566393460 GCF_018294505.1 Triticum aestivum
CCCCGACCTCGACGCCGCCCCCGACTCCGACCTCGACGCCGCCCTC
This sequence comes from Triticum aestivum, assembly GCF_018294505.1. NCBI lineage: Eukaryota > Viridiplantae > Streptophyta > Magnoliopsida > Poales > Poaceae > Triticum > Triticum aestivum. The sequence continues at coordinate 566,388,039 of NC_057802.1, forward strand.
CGCCGCGCGCCCGAGCCCCGACCCCGACGCCGCCTGCCCCTCCCTCGCCGCAGGCACCCGAGGTGAGCACACCTGCTCCTGCCCCTCCCCTACCTCTGCCTAGGGTTCTTCAAATTTTAGTTGCATCAAATTAGTTAGGGTTCATCTATGGGTGGAAACGAATCAGATGCGGATGTTATCGGATACGGATGCGGCTCGGATGTTTTCTTAGATGATGTTATCTTAGATGATGAATAAACACTATTGTAATGCATAATAAAATGAGTAAAATTTGACCACTTATTATACTTTTAAGTTGGATAATTGGAATATTCGCTACCACTTTCCACCCATAGGTTCATCAAATTAGATGGTAATTAGGGCAGTAGTTCCTAGGTACTAATTAGTTAGTAAGAACTAGGTACTGATTAGGTACTAGTTTATTTTTATTTATAATAAGTTTATTTTTAGTAAGAACTAGTTGAATTAATAGAACTAGTTGAACATGTCACGTTTGTTGGTATTTTTTTAGTTAAAGCAATTATTCTCGCATCGACGTCGACGATGCCTATCCTGCATCCTCGCCGTCGTCGGCTCGGCGGAGGACACCTGCTTGACCAGATGGGCCATGTCCGGAACTGGGCTCCGCCGGGCTGGTACTGGGAGGCGCTACCTACCGGGGGGCGCAGCTTGGTGAGGAGTCAGCCCGTCGTCGACCCGAAGCTTTTTTGGTGGCGGTCGCGTGGGCTAGTGATGGTCTAGAGGCTCGAGGACCCCGCGGAGGTGGTACATCACCGTGTCAGGGAGGAGAACGCGCACGTCCGTCGCTACTTGTTTGCGTTGGAGCACAGGTTCTCCAATAACTGGCAGGTTCTCCAGGGATATCACTGGAGCTATGATCCTGCGATGGTTCCTTCTCTTTGGGTGTCCACCGTACGCGCCGATACCCGTCGTGCGTTAGGGTTTTAGTTATATTAGTGATGTTATATGTATGATACTATTCGGGATGTATTAGTGATAATATTTGACGATGTACAGACACATGAGATGATTTACTTTTGCTTATTGAATGCATGCTAATTTGAATACTTATTTATTTTACGATTTGGTTTTGCTTATTGAATGCTCATGTCAATATGAGTCCTATAAGATATTTTGAAATGTATATCTTGTGTTGCTCAAATAGGATATGTGCTTGCCCAAGTGGCCGATCATGTTTGCAGGTTATACCTCCGAGTGGCCTATGTTTTGCCGGAGTTTTGAGTCATTTCCGTTCCGGCAAATTTCAGGCGCTCGATATGTCCTATTTTAGCAAAGGTCATGCCGGATTTTTCCATGAATTTTGGCGTGACTTGTGCCGAATATGTAGGAAATATCGAGTGCCCCGGATTTGTGTGTTGAGTATCTTGGTAGTTGCCTTCGATCGATTTTCAATTAATGTTTCAACTATGAACATAGGAAATGTCTGACGACGAAAAGGATTTCGGTATTTGCGAATACTGCGAAGACGAGCGCGGCCTGTGCGACAGAATCTTCCTAGATGATGATAGACGCTTCAGCATCAAGCTGGACGAGAACTTCGAAGTGGATACAGTAAGTCACAACGACAAGTCTTTTTTCGTAATTAAGCATGACATCTGCTTCATTTGCTTCAACTTATAATTTAAATCTTTTACTATTCTACTAGCGTATCCCCTGCCATGCAAGAGTTTTTGTCTTGGATAAGATAGGTTTCAGTCCTATGAAAACTACTATGGAGGTAAAGAGAGTTAACTTGAAGACCGAGCATGGTTATACTTTCCACTCAAAATTATACAACGCAGACACCTACACCTATTTTGAATGCAAAACTTGGCAAGCACTATGCAAGGCTTATGCATTTGAGCCTGATATGTTTATCACCTTTGATATTCGTCCCGAAGATGATATTGAAGGTAATAGAGACATCTGGGTCGATGTGCAGACGCCTCCAGTTATATCATTATGTGAGTTTCTCAACCATATTTATGTCTTCGATATTGTTTATTCAAAAATAGTTGACAACTAATTTCTATTGACAGCTTATTTCCATTCAAGCAAACATGTCCGGCGCTTGGTAGACATGACCGTCCACTGTCTCGGGGCTGAACTAAACTGCGAGGAGATAGGTCATTATGTTTCATGGCTTGAGGATCTTCATACTGTCAAGACAAATTATTTTCTTGGACTTAAAAATCTTAATACTCAAAACGTGCGACCAATAGTGTTCGTACTGAACTACGGTAACATCTATTTAAGAAAGATGGTAAGATTTTTACTATTTATCCTCAGTGCATCTTTTGCATACATTATTTTTTAAGCTAAACTTCATTGCTAAGTATGTTACTATACGATGTTCTTCAACAGGGACCCCCGATGAATGTTGTGTCTTATTGGATCGAGACTAAAGGTCCCATGAGAATTGTTAGCTTACGGCCAAGATATCCTACAGTGCACTTTAGTGCATTCAGGATTTCTAATAGCGAGGAATGCTTAATAGTGAAAGACTGGAGCAAAATTGTGAACGATCGTAGAGAAGTACTAGGGGGCAGCAATCAGAAGCGCAACCCACGATTAGGAGACAGGTTCATCTGCATGCTCCAACTTGATGAAGCAGGAGTGCTACACAATGTTATTTTACCTGAGAGAAAGCAACAGGAGTGATTAGCTAGCTAGAAATGAGTTATGATGATTAAATAGTTAGTGTTGGTGGTAATGACTATGATGATTATTATTAGCTAGTGTTGGTGGTGATTAGATAGCTACCGCAGCTAGTGTTGGTGGTGATTAGCTAGCTAGAATGAGTTTGAAGATGATGATGTGTGCTACACTATGACTATGATGATTAAATAGCTACTGTTGGTGGTAATGACTATTATGATGATTAAATAGCTTGTGTTGGCGGATTAGATTTAAGTGGAGGCAACATGTGGTGCACATCGAAAGTACTACTAGTCCAAACTAGATCAAGTTTGCATTAGTAGTATACTTTTGACATGCACCACATGTTGCCTCCACTTGAACCTAATCCACCTTCATTTGACACACTGTTATGGACATATTGATATAACAACCTCATAATTGGTATTGTACCAAAATTTGTATAACGGCGTATAAATACACTACAAACTAAAAAAATGAGAAAAAGAATACTAAGCGATGGAGAGTAAACACGCTACTACTAGCTACATTAGCAGTAGCGCGGGAGTGAACAAACGCTGCGGCTATATGTCTTAGCAGCAGCGGGTGTAGCACGCGCTACTGCTAAGAAATAGCTGTAGCGCCTTACTAGTAGCGCGGTGTCCCGCGCTACTAGTGGACATTAAACCCGCGCTACTATTAGGGTTTTCCCTAGTAGTGTGAGCCTTTCATGGAGTTCCGGAAGCCTTGGCTCCGTCACCGCTTCAACGGAGATTCACTCTTCCTTGGCGAAGAGTGAAGTTGAGGATAAAATCTGCATCATTGACTCACTTGTGGTTTATCCTTTCCCACACCTTGCTTTCTTTGTATACTTGTTGGCTTACTTTTTAGATTTTTTCCTAGCATATCTTGCTTTACATTTGTGTCTCACACCTATTCTAATGACTCAACACCAATCGTGTCTCACACTTATCTTCATTTCTCTGCCTCATCAACCCAAGCTCGCCACCTCTGCAATGAGGCATTCAGCTCGCAATCCCTTCCTCCACCCCCACCCAAACATGCATTTCAATTTTTTGGGGCATAAAAGTGTAGCACCTTGGGATTGATACTATGCAGATCTAGCATCCTCTGCTAGCCTCCGCATAATATCGATCGTAAGGTGTCTAGCTTCACATAATGTACCTGTTGAAAAAGTGCACGTCGTGTGGCATGATGGTTGGTATCATAACAGAGATAACAAAATAATTCGCAACAATATCAATTACATATACAACAAAGAGTCAAATTTAATGTACGACCTAGGTCTTTCGACGAAGATACGACTCATACAACAAAAGTGAATAGGCCTTAGCAAATTGCTTTAAGAAGGCTTGAACAGAATCAAATGTCGTCCATGTCCCACCCAAACCGTTGTCTGTGGGATAACCAACTAACGTCGTCCATCAATAAACCTATAGTAGTCGTTCTCTGCAGTTGTGGCTATAGCAAGGGTGAGCACGTGATATACTCAACAAGACTCGCACAAAATAGACCTAGAACTAGATTATGCATCGGGTTTCAAAGGCATTATTTTTTTTAGTGGAATGGTGGTTTACAAGAGTGGCGCAAATAATCGATTACTCAGCGTCGGGTTTCAAACTGATCATGATGGTTTACAAGAGTCTGGTGTCATTTCACCAAAACAAAAATAATCCACTCCTCATCCTCGAGGAGTCCATGTCACGCCGAATTGCTGCAATGACACCACTAGTTTGAGTAACTTTGTTGTCTGAAAGAGCGACTGTTTCTCTCCATCGATATATGCCAAGCCACAAGCATCAGCATGGTCTTCACTTTCTTCTTGTGCGTCGGCCTTGTCTTTGCTAGCACCCGACGCATCCTTTGTTTAGATGATCTTGAGGATCCCTCATTTGCGGCAGTGAGGGCGTTGCAACCCTGCCAAGTGGAGGTTCTGCACCAGGTACAAAAAGTAGAGTGGAACCGCTGAAATAACAGAACGGTTTTCACTGGTGTTTTATACTGTGGCAAGGGTCACTGCCGTCTGCCAACAGCACGAATGTCAGAAGGTGTGCCCGGTGACCGGGCCGCCGCAATCTTGGAGCATTCATTCAGAAAATCAGAGGTAACAGTTTCCAAAAGGAAAGAGAGAGCTTCAGAAGAACACATTGCACTTCGGTTCAGTTGACCCTTGAACCACTATCCATCTGGTCCATGTCCCAACCACTACTCCGAATCCTCAGCTTACTCTGGCCTTACATCCCCCTGACCATGTTCATTCTCAACAGCTCTGTTTCATACTATGATCCAATCAACACATGCATCTATGCATGTAAAAGTAAAACACCTTCCCCAGCAGAAAATATGTAATTTAAACCTACAAAAGCCATCTAGAAACAGCAACTACAAACTCTGTTGTTAAATTATTGTTTTTATGTTCGCCTGTCTTAAGTTCTTGGCAGCAATGGTGAGCTGCAACACACATCTTTGTTCGTAGGGGCAACTGCGCTACAAACTGTTTCTGCGGTAACTTCAGGAAATCCAACCAAAAAACAAATTACAAATAAAGTAGGGCACAGGATGATGCCTAGACACCAGGAAGCATCACGAAAATAGATGAAAGGTCACATTCATACCCTATTCTAATCCCCGGTGAACACACAACAGTTCCAGAGACAATCGGTAGCAAATCTAAAACATGTCCTTGCCTACAAGAAGACATTTCAAATGAATAAAGCTTATGCGGAACAAGGCACATATTCAAAGATTCAGTTGCATGGTTAGA
>NC_057802.1:566393863-566394528 GCF_018294505.1 Triticum aestivum
CTAAAGGGTCGTTACTAATGCCCTAGCCCTTTAGTCCCGGTTCTTACACGAACCGGGACAGATGGGCCTCCACGTGGCCGGTGTGGCGAGCCCAGGCAGGAGGGCTTTGGTCCCGGTTGGTGGCACTAACCGGGACCAATAGGCATTCACGCGTCAGCATTTCAGGGGCTGTGGTTTTTGTTTTTTTTTTGAAGGGGGGGTCGGGGTTTTGGGGGGTTAATTTAGGTGTTTCATATATTGTGTTAGCTAGCTAATTAATAGAGAGAAGTGTCCTCTCTTATCTCCGTGCTTGGTCGACGCTACGTACTATATACGTATAGAGAGGACTAGACACACTAGCTAGTAAGCAAATGAAGGAAACAGAAGATCGTCATGAACATATATATGCATACAAAGAGAAGTGATATCGACCACCTCTCCTTCTCCGAGAGATTGGTCGAACAACAAGTTCTCATATGTCTATCCGACACTACCGGCTACATATATACAATAATTACCTCTTACAATATAATCTCCTAATTATATATGTACACAGGGTCCACATAGTATTCTCCGTTTTCAGCGATCACGTGGTCAAGGAAGAATGCCGTCAATTCCTCTTGAATTGCTCGAATACGATCTGGTGGTAGGAGTTCATGTGTTGAGTTTCATTTATTCATATATAT
>NC_057802.1:566394697-566643104 GCF_018294505.1 Triticum aestivum
ATGAAACTCAACACAAATGATGGTAATAAAATAAAATTGTGAATATTATTGCTTAAGCACTTCATATTGTTCGTCATAGTAGCCCCGCTCACAGGTCGTGTAGCAGATGGACTCGCAAACGTAGTATCCACAGAAATCATTCCCTTGTTCCTGCCACAACCACTTTACAAGAAATAGAGGTCAATCAAACTGATAAGCAAGCATGCTAAATGGTATTGATGAAACTAGCGCTTGAATCACTAGGAGATGCGTGGAACATGCTACTATAGTACTTACTTTCGGGTGTCTAAATTGCAGCTTCTTCGGCAGTCCCGGAGCTTTTTTGATGAATTTTCTCCAAACCCTGCCAGACAAAGAAAACAATTACTTGATATCAGGAAATGAACAAAGTTGCTGATATGGTGGATAATGATCGATTTAACTTACTTCTCGAGCATTTGAGTCATGTCCGCATAGTCCTGGGGATCTTTTCGTCTCGAGTCTAAGACGGTTACTAGTCCCTGCTCAAGCTTAATCTCTAGGAGAATATAGTGGAAGCTGCGCACACATGCATAAGTCATCAATTACATTACTATAACCTGGACTAATAAGGGAAACCGAATATGCACAAGACAGTAACACTCACTTGAAGTTGTAAGGAAAGAGTATTATATCTTTGTTTTTATTTATTACCAACGATCATAGCAAGTTGGCCTCGGTATTTTCGGCATGATATTTAACCTCAGTTGCATCTATGAGATTTGTGTTAATGAATCCAATATCACCGATTTGTCTTTTCTTCAATTCGGCGATCTTCAATCTGCATAATATAGTGAGGATAATTATAAATACATGCAATGAAAGAGCTGACCTATATAGAGAGACTTAATGACAGAAGTAGTACTACTTACAGACAGTAGCAAGTGATCGTTGATTTATCGAGGGCATTTTGATTGAAAAACTGGAAGAACTCCTCAAATGGAACATTCAACATTTCAATTCCAACGAGGTCATGCTCCTCTTTAACTCTCAGCGTCAAAGTATTCCTCCCCCAGACTCTCTCTGCAGGTTTTCATGTACCAATCATGTAATCTTCGCATCATCATTGTTAGAGATCTTTCATCTTTGACGAGAGGCTTCCCGTAATGGTATTTGTGTTCGTCCACCTCCAAGAAATCATAATGTACATCGTCGGGCAGGTAATCTCCAAGATTGCTATAACCGGGCACCATCCTCGGATCATTAGCGACGATGTCGCTAGACACTTTGAGCGGGGGGCACGATTGGTTCGCTTGTTCGCCGAGCTGGGCAATTTTTTTCCCAGCTCGTCGTTCTTTTAACCTTTGATCACTGACAGTACTTCCCGACCGCTCCGCTTCGACAAATGTCTTTGCAATAATGCGCTCATAGTTGCCTTTCGGCGGAGACTTTGGTTGTTTTGTCAGGGCAGCCAGAGTGCGCTTCGCTTTCACCGAATCTACCTCCTCCTCAGGAGGTGGATGTTTCTTTGCTTTCACCCCTTCAAAGAAGTTCGTCACTTCGGCTCGCACGATCTTCGTGGTTTCCTCCTCGGTCCTCTCGTATGGTAACTTCTCTGGAGTCTTCAGAGAAGGACCGAATCTGTATTGCCTCCCGCCTCTGGCTGTACTGCTAGACGCCGGCAGAGCAGACGGAGCGGCTGCGGCTGTCTTCTTTCCTTGCTTATGAGGCGGAGGAGAAGGACTACGACGCGCCGGAGCAGCCGGAGCGGCGGCGGGTCTCTTCCGCCCTTGCTGACGAGGCGGAGAAGGAGCAGGCTGGCTGCTCGGGCGCGCCGGCGCAGGCGGAGAAGGAGGCGGAGTGCCGCCACGCGCCGGAGAAGGAGGCTGAGTGCCCTGATCACTCGGCGGAGGAGGAGGCGGAGTGCCGCCACGCGCCGGAGAAGGAGGCTGAGTGCCCTGATCACTCGCCGGAGGAGGAGGCGGAGGAGGAGGCGGAGTGCCCTTACTCGCCGGAGGAGGAGGAGGAGGAGGCGGAGGCGTCCAGTTCGGAAGGTTGATGAGCTCCTTCCGCCATAGGCATGGAGTCTTCAGAGCAGAACCCAGCCGAGTCTCCCCTTCACCGGTAGGGTGGTCAAGCTGGAGGTCCTCAAATCCCTCAGTTATTTCGTCCACCGTCACCCTAGCATATCCTTCTGGAATCGGACGATAGTGAAAAGTTGCGCCGGGTTCAGGAGGTCGAACAGAGCCGACAGCCGCCTTGACTTTGAAGTTCTGCCATTGCGTCATAAGGTGGCAATGTTGAGACTCCGTGATAGCATCCACGGGGTAGCTAGCAGGATCCGTCAAGACATGCTCCGGCGGAAGCAGCTCGGTGGAAGCCACGCTGCTTCTCTACTGAGATGGCGGGGTAGCTTCGGGGGTAGTTTCGGCAGGTTGCTTGCTGCGAGCTACGTCTCGTTCCTCTAGCGCTTGAACCCTTTCGTGCAGCTTCTGAATTTGGGTCTGCTCCACTTTTTTCCTCCTCTCCTGGCATTTGTAACTGCCTGCGTCCGGAAAACCTGCCTTCCACGGAACGGAGCCTGGCGTGCCTCGTGTCCGTCCAGGGTGCTCAGGATTCCCGAGGGCCATTATGAGCTCGTCGTTCTCTCTGTCTGGAACGAACGTCCCTTGCCGCTGCATCGATATAGTGCTGAAGCCTCTTGACTAGTATTCTCAAAAGCTCATTCGTCCAAACGCACTTCCCTGATACAGGGTCCAAGGTTCCGCCAGCCCCGAAGAACCAAGTCCGGCAACGGTCTGGCCAGTTCATTGTCTCTGGTTCGATCCCTTTATCAAGCAGATCATTCTCAGCCTTGGCCCACTTAGGCCGGGCTTTGAGGTAGCCACCTGACCCCGTGCGATGGTGAAGCTTCTTCTTCGCAGCATTTTTCTTGTTTGGCCCTGACAACTTCTTACTCTTTTCCGATGTCTTGTGGGCCACCCCTTTAGTCCCGGTTGGTGGCACCAACCGGAACTAAAGGGGGGGCATTGGTACCGGTTAGTGCCACGAACCGGTACCAATGCACCCCTTTAGTATCGGTTGGTGCCATCAACCGGGACCAAAGGCCTTGTGCTGCTGCGCCCGCGTCGAAAGTTTAGTCCCACCTCGCTAGTTGAGAGGGGCGCGCAGTGGTTTATAAGCCCCACTGCTGCTCCCCTCTCGAGCTCCTCTCCATTGCAGGCTTATGGGCCTAATTGTCACTGCTATGCCTGGTGGGCCTTCTGCGGGCCTGAATCCTGGCCCATCGATGGGTTTCTAATCGTATTCAGGCCGTGGTGGCCCAGTAGGTGGCATATTTTTTATTTTTTGCCTGTTTTTTTGTTTTCTTTTTTGCATTATTTATTTTGTTTTGTTTCTACTTACAACAAAAAACTTATTTATTTTATTTTATTTTGTTTCTAATTACTTATTTATTTTACTTTATGATAATTGTTTTTGCTATTAAAGTTTCTAACCAAAAAAGTTCTTTATGAAAATTCTTTTTGCTTTCAATGATTTTGAACAGAAAATACTTTGATAATTTTAGTTGCATCAATTTTATATAATTTTAGTTTCAATAATACTAGAGGTTGCTTATAATGTTTTGAACAGAAAATACTTTGATAATTTTAGTTTCATAAATTTTATTTATGTTATTAAAGTTTATTTTATTTTGTTTCTACTTATATATTTTATTAAAGTTTATATCATTTTGTTTCTAATTACTTATTTATTTTATTTGTTATTTTTCATGCACCATTTTCATGCATTTACTGATTATTTTGAGCTATAAGACCCTAAAATTGAAAAGCATTTCAAATGAATTCTGAAAAGGTTGAAAGTTGGCATGGTATCATCATTTCATCCACATAGAATGTGCAAGAAAGTTGAGAGGGTTACGGCAAAAACTGGATGCACTTCGTGTACAAAACGGACAATCTCTTTCGAAGTATCAGGATTTCATACGGAAACTCGTCTGTTACAAAGGGATTTCACTTTTTAAAACTTATTTGAACTCCTGACTTTTTGTGTGTTCAAAATGCACCATTCTCTTTTTCTTCGCTTGCGTCATTTGCTTATTGCGCCGTAACCATGGATAATCTTCATCGTTTATCAGGATGCTTGGGTCAGCCTTGACTTTGAAGGGAGGAATTTCATGAAACTTTTCATAATCTTCAGACATGTCTGTCTTGCCCTCCACTCCCACGATGTCCCTTTTTTCTGAAAGAACTATGTGGCGCTTTGGCTCATCGTTTGATGTATTCGCTTCCTTATCTTTTCTTTTTGTCGGTTTGGTAGACATGTCCTTCACATAGATAACCTGTGCCACATCATTGGCTAGGACGAACGGTTTGTCAGTGTACCCAAGATTTTTCAGATCCACTGTTGTCATTCCGTACTGTGGGTCTACGTGTACCCCGCATCCTGACAGATTGACCCATTTGCACTTACACAAAGGGACCTTAAAATCATGTCTGTAGTCAAGTTCCCATATGTCCACTATGTAACCATAATATGTGTCCTTTCCCCTCTCGGTTGCTGCATCAAAGCGGACACCGCTGTTTTGGTTGGTGCTCTTTTGATCTTGGGCGATCGTGTAAAATGTATTCCCATTTATCTCGTATCCTTTGTAAGTCAATACAGTCAAAGATGGTCCCCTGGACAACGAGTACAGCTCATCACAAACAGTGTTGTCACCTCTGAGACGTGTTTCCAACCAACTGCTGAAAGTCCTGATGTGTTCACATGTAATCCAGTCGTCGCACTGCTCCGGGTGTTTGGAGCGCAGACTGTTCTTGTGTTTATCGACATACGGGGTCACCAAGGTAGAGTTCTGTAGAACTGTGTAGTGTGCTTGAGACCAAGAATGTCCGTCCCTGCATATTATTGATTCCGCTCCTAGCGTGCCTTTTCCAGTCAGTATCCCCTCATACCGCGATTTAGGGAGACCTATCTTCTTAAGGCCAGGAATGAAGTCAACACAAAACCCAATGACATCCTCTGTTTGATGGCCCATGGAGATGCTTCCTTCTGGCCTAGCGCGGTGACGGACATATTTCTTTAGGACTCCCATGAACCTCTCAAAGGGGAACATATTGTGTAGAAATACGGGCCCCAGAATGACAATCTCGTCGACTAGATGAACTAGGACGTGTGTCAAGATATTGAAGAAGGATGGTGGGAATACCAGCTCGAAACTGACAAGACATTGCGCCACATCACTCCTTAGCCTTGGTATGATTTCTGGATCGATCACCTTCTGAGAGATTGCATTGAGGAATGCACGTAGCTTCACAATGGCTAATCGGACGTTTTCCGGTAGAAGCCCCCTCAATGCAACCGGAAGCAGTTGCGTCATAATCACGTGGTAGTCATGAGACTTTAGGTTCTGGAACTTTTTCTCTGGCATATTTATTATTCCCTTTATATTCGACGAGAAGCCAGTCGGGACCTTCATACTGAGCAGGCATTCAAAGAAGATTTCTTTCTCTTCTTTCGTAAGAGCGTAGCTGGCAGGACCTTCATACTGCTTCGGAGGCATGCCGTCTTTTTTGTGCAAACGTTGCAGGTCCTCCCGTGCCTCAGGTGTATCTTTTGTCTTCCCATACACGCCCAAGAAGCCTAGCAGGTTCACGCAAAGGTTCTTCGTCACGTGCATCATGTCGATTGAAGAGCGGACCTCTAGGTCTTTCCAGTAGGGTAGGTCCCAAAATATAGATTTCTTCTTCCACATGGGTGCGTGTCCCTCGGCGTCATTCGGAACAGCTAGTCCGCCGGGACCCTTTCCGAAGATTACGTGTAAATCATTGACCATAGCAAGTACGTGATCACCGGTACGCATGGCGGGCTTCTTCCGGTGATCTGCCTCGCCTTTGAAATGCTTGCCTTTCTTTCGACATTGATGGTTGGTCGGAGGAAATCGACGATGGCCCAGGTACACATTCTTCCTGCATTTGTCCAGGTATATACTTTTAGTGTCATCTAAACAGTGCGTGCATGCGTGGTATCCCTTGTTTGTCTGTCCTGAAAGGTTACTAAGAGCGGGCCAATTGTTGATGGTTACAAACAGCAACGCGTGCAGGTTAAATTCCTCCTGTTTGTGCTCATCCCATGTACGTACACCGTTTCCATTCCACAGCTGTAAAATTTCTTCAACTAATGGCCTTAGGTACACATCAATGTCGTTGCCGGGTTGCTTAGGGCCTTGGATGAGAACTGGCATCATAATGAACTTTCGCTTCATGCACATCCAAGGAGGAAGGTTATACATACATAGAGTCACGGGCCAGGTGCTGTGATTGCTGCTCTGCTCCCCGAAAGGATTAATGCCATCCGCGCTTAAACCAAACCATACGTTCCTTGGGTCAGCTGCAAACTCAGCCCAGTACTTTCTCTCGATTTTTCTCCACTGCGACCCGTCAGCGGGTGCTCTCAACTTCCCGTCTTTCTTACGGTCCTCACTGTGCCATCGCATCAACTTGGCATGCTCTTCGTTTCTGAACAGACGTTTCAACCGTGGTATTATAGGAGCATACCACATCACCTTCGCAGGAACCCTCTTCCTGGGGGGCTCGCCGTAAACATCACCAGGGTCATCTCGTCTGATCTTATACCGCAATGCACCGCATACCGGGCATGCGTTCAGATCCTTGTACGCACCGTGGTAGAGGATGCAGTCATTAGGGCATGCATGTATCTTCTGCACCTCCAATCCTAGAGGGCATACGACCTTCTTTGCTGCGTATGTACTGTCGGGCAATTCGTTATCCTTTGGAAGCTTCTTCTTCAATATTTTCAATAGCTTCTCAAATCCTTTGTCAGGCACAGCATTCTCTGCCTTCCACTGCAGCAGCAATTCCAGTACGGTATCGAGCTTTGTGTTGCCATCTTCGCAATTGGGGTACAACCCTTTTTGTGATCCTCTAACATGCGATCGAACTTCAGCTTCTCCTTTTGACTTTCGCATTGCGTCCTCGCATCGACAATGACCCGGCGGAGATCATCATCATCGGGCACTGGTTCCTCTTGATCTTCAGCAGCTTCCCCCGTTGCAGCATCACCGTATTCAGGGGGCACATAGTTGTCATCGTCCTCTTCTTCTTCGTCGCCTTCCATCATAACCCCTATTTCTCCGTGCCTCGTCCAAACATTATAATGTGGCATGAAACCCTTGTAAAGCAGGTGGGTGTGAAGGATTTTCCGGTCAGAGTAAGACTTCGTATTCCCACATTTAGGGCATGGACAACACATAAAACCATTCTGCTTATTTGCCTCAGCCACTTCGAGAAAATCATGCACGCCCTTAATGTACTCGGAGGTGTGTCTGTCACCATACATCCATTGCCAGTTCATCTCCGTGCATTATATATAATTAAGTGTGTCAAAAACCATTACAGAACATCATGAATAGATCATTAAGTGACCAAATTAATAGAAGTTCATCATCACATTAAAACCAAAGTACATACATAGTTCTCATCTAACAACATATAGCTCTCGAGAGCATCTAATTAATTAAACCATACATTGAAACTATATAAAACATTTCAATGCGCAAACAAATGCGATCATAATCGCAACCAAGGTAACAATTGATCCAACGGCATAATGATACCAAGCCTCGGTATGAATGACATATTTTCTAATCTTTCTAATCTTCAAGCGCATTGCATCCATCTTGATCTTGTGATCATCGACGACATCCGCAACATGCAACTCCAATATCATCTTCTCCTCCTCAACTTTTTTTATTTTTTCCTTCAAGAAATTGTTTTCTTCTTCAACTAAATTTAACCTCTCGACAAGAGGGTCGGTTGGAATTTCCGGTTCACATACCTCCTAGATAAATAAAATCTATGTCACGTTGGTCGGCATAATTTTCATAAACAATAAATGAACCAATAGTTATAAAGATAATATATACCACATCCGAATCATAGACAGGACGAGGGCCAACGGGGACGGATACCAAAACCATCACACTATATAATAACAAGCAATAAAATAGTAAGAAAATTAGACAAGTATCTATCTAAAGTAAGAATTTTTTTCTTTCAGAAAGAAGATAAGAACAAGAGGCTCACCACGGTGATGCCGGCGACGAGATCGGCGCGGGCGATCGACGGCGGTGAAGACGGGAATGGGACGTGACAGGCCGCTAAACCTAGACAAATCTCGAGGAAAATGAAGCTTTGAGGTCGAGCTTCGAGACGAGAAAGCTTAACTAGTGTGGCTCGGGCATTTCATCGAACACCTCATGTGCATAGGAGGTGAGGTAGAGCACCACAAAGCCCTCCCCTCGCCGGCCAGAGAAAAACAGAGCACTGGAGTGCTCTGCTCGCGGGCGAGGGGTATATATAGGCACCTCATTGGTCCCGGTTTGTGGTATGAACCGGGACTAAAGGGCAGCCTGTGGTCCCGATTCAAGCCACCAACCGGGACCAATGGTGGTGGGCCAGGAGCGAGGCCTATTGGTCCCGGTTCGTCCCACCAACCGGGACCAAAGGGGCCAGACGAACCGAGACCAATGCCCCCACGAGGCCCGGCAGGCCCCTGGCCTCACGAACCGGGACCAGTGCCCCATGGGTCCCGGTTCTGGACTGAACCGGGACTAATGGGCTGACCCGGCCTGAACCAAAGCCCTCTTTTCTACTAGTGGGGGGAGGTTTAGCTTGTCTAGTGCAGATTTTCAGAACCACATCCCACCCAAGATAGCATCAAGCTAAATAGTGGACCATCCGACACATATCATCATGTCCTAATTAAGATAGCAAACACTAATTCCATGACAGAACATACAACCTAGAGTCAACCTGATTTTTGTCCAGAACCAGTCAAGGCATAACCAAATAACAAAAGGAAAAACTCCAGAGAAAAAACATGAACTTTTTCTTCAGCAATGCATACTACCATAGGCTCAACCATCCAGTTTGTCTGCGCCTCACGTGATCTGTTGTTGTAAGGCCAATTCGGAATCCCGGATGTTGATGGTGTAGCTCGAGAGAAGCTGGATAATCGTGAAAGGACGATCGGCGACGAGGACAAATTGCTTGTCTTGCTTCACGAAATCAACAGCTTTAGAGATCCTCTCTGCTTTCTGGTCCTGGAGGTTGCGCATACAGATGTGTGATGACGAACCCAGGTGTTCAATATAGTAGATACAGTTTGCCTCGATGCCTGGGAAATTATCTGCATCGACTACGAGGCACCTCTGATGACCGATAAAGATAGCATGGTTGCTGATGCTCATCAAAGGCACGAGCTTGTCACTGTTGGCTTCAAACTTGCAAACCATAGTGAGCAGCTGTCGCTTAATAATGATCAGCACTTGTCCACCAAACTCGACTAGGAAACAACGGACATTGTTTTCATGTTCAGTCACAGGAAGATCATCGGAGAAAAACTTATGAGGATCAACACGAAGCAACATCATCAAATTGCCCATCTTGCGGACCAACTCATCTAACATGGTTGATTCCGTCCAACCGCCATCAAACCCACCTTTGATCACCCTCTGCAAGAAACTATAAATTGCGTCCTCATAGTCGCGGGCGAAGAAAGATTCACTTTCAGTATACGCCATGTAATGCTTGTGAGACGAGCCGCAGAATAAATTAAGAATGGGCAAATCCATGATAAAGCAGACTGCAGCGGTGACCTCCCCATCGGGCGGCATGGGCGCCTTGAAATGGATCATGGCGCCGGTGAGAGGGCTGAAGATGCGCGCGGCGTGAGGAGGGCTCTTGTCGGCCAGGATAAAGAAGCCCTCAAGAGTGGTGGCGACCACATAGTAGTCGCTGAGCGGCACGAGCTCCTTGTGGATTAATCGCCCGGTGGCGGTGTTGAGCAACAGGCGGCGCGTGTCGCTCTCGAAGGCCTCGTCAAGGATGATCCACCCGCGCGGGCGAAACCGGCAATCCGAGGTGTTGTTCCTGGGGTCGTCGGTGGCGGAGCGCCAGTCGTGGCACACGGCGCGTAAGTCCATGTACCAATCGACGTCGTTGGTGGTGAGGAAGGATTCGGCGATGCGGCGGACGAGGTCGTACGGGAGACAGGACCAGTCTGCAATCGCCGTGGCTGGTAAGACCGGCGAGGTTTCCGGACAGCTGGGGTCCTTCTTACCCTTGGAAAGCGGGAGAACTTCAGCGTGTGCGGCAGCGACCACCATAGCTGCACGCTGGAGCTGCTGCTTAGCTTGATTTTGGATCTCAAGGACAGAATCCAAGGGCCTGCTCCTCCCTGCCAAAATCAAAATGAAGGACCCCAGTTGTAAAAATCGCAACAATTTGATCACGAAGAATTGAGCAGAAGAGAAATAAGCACAAGCATCAAGCAGTGGCAGCAGCAAGCACTCCTTTTCTCCATCCTCTCCCTGCTACCTCTCTGTCCCCCCAAACTCATCTCTACACTACACTGCATCCCTCTCATGCAGCAAACACAGCAGCAGCAGCAGCAAATCCTCTCTGCTCTGTCCCAATCCACCGTCTCCCCCAATCCAAATAAAGAGCAGCAGCGCGCAGGTCCAGCAGCAAGCAGGAAGAGCATCTCCCCCCAATCCATCGCCTCCCTCGAGCCAGCCACCTCGCCCCATCTCCTCCGCCGCCGGGCTTGCTCCCTTTTTCTTTTCCCAGATCGAGGGTAGCACGAGGTGGCTCCTCCCCCGGTGAGCTGCTCGTGCCCCTCTCTTTCTCTCTCTCCCGACGACGCCGCTCGGGCCTCATCCTGAACTCGTCCTCCCGCTTCTTGGCTAACGCCACTCCTCCCTCCTGGCCGCGTCAGAGGGAAGGCCACGCGGGCACGGGCGCCTAGGCGACGGTGCAGCGCATGCTAACCCTAGCGGCGGCGGCGGCGGCGCAGAAGAGAGAGAGAGTAGAGACCAACCGAACCTCGATTTTTTCGGGGCGGCGCCGTCGCGGGAGGGAAGGACGCGAGCTGCTCGGCAATTTGCCTCTTTTCTTCCAAATCGCGAAATTGGCTCGCACGGGCAAAATGGTTTCCCCCTTTTTTTTGGAAGTTATTTTTTTTAGACAATTGCAACCAGAGGCGGAGGACGAAAAAAAATTAAGGTGAGGCGAACTCTTAAGTAAAGGTGAATACACACTACCAATGCACATTAATATTTTTATGTGATCCTCAACAGAATATACATGCTCTTCTTCCATGAAATTCACTTGACCTTAATGAGTGTCATGTGTCGAAACATTGACACATTCATAGGTGCTTGGATTGGAGCTACTACCACTACCAAGTACTTCAAAATATATTTTTCAAATATGTAGTTCACAACACTAAATTGTCACTAAAAATCTAAAATCATTACAATTGTATATTACAAGCTATTAAAAATGGTACTGAAATTTAGAGATATACCCCTCCCCTTTGGCTTTGCTAGCCCCTCTTTCCTCTCAACTTTCAGTTGGGGACGACGCTATCCTGCACTGCGTTCTACTGGCTGTGAAGGATGCCAAGTTGAGCGTTGGCTTTTAAAGCGCTAGAACAAGTCCACCGGAAGTTGTACATGTACGTGTACGTGCAAAACTAGAAGAAGCAAGCAACCTAACAGCTCGATTGATCTTCCTTGCAACAGTGCACGCACGGTTAGGCAGAAGGACACGCAGGTACGTGATCTGGTAGAGATTAGCTCGTAACTGATCAGATTGACTCGATCTCAACGGAAAAACTCATGGCGACTCACGAACTAAAAACTCGTGCCAGCTGAGAGATGCACATGCATAGGTATAAGAAAATTTTACAAACGATTCAAGGTATGGCGGCCGCCAGCCCTTGCCCACTGGAGTCCTTCGCCAGTGATTGCAACGATATCATTCCAGTACTTCGTCTTCAAGGCCGAAACAGCTGGCCGCCTCAACTCAGCCCAGAACACAAAGAAAAACTAGCTTATCAGATTTTTTTTTGGGGGAACTAGCTTATCAGCTACTCCCTCCGTTTCAAAATACTTGACTTTCATTGTCCAAAAATGGATGTACCTATATACTAAAACATGTCTAGATACATCTATATTTTGACAAATCAAAGGCATGTATTGTGGAACTGAGGGAGTACATAATTGAATCACATGAGCAAGGACTATAATAAGAGTATTAATTCTAGCAGATGCGCCATATTTTGGATCCTAAAATGAGAGCAATTGCTATAAATTATGAAGGCTCCAAATTAATCCCACGCGCAAACTTGGAATCGTTATAGCTCCGGTCTCCAGAATTCCCTAGCATAATAAGAATCAGTTCTTCCACATCTCACCAACAACAACCAAACCTTCGAACTTGATTCCAAAACCGACAACTAGTACGAGTTTACAATATCCGGTACAATTTTCAACAATAACAAATTCTACTACGAACTGAAGCTTCGGAAACATAAATTTCATCCCCCATCTAGTTCGGGCTCTTCCTCTTTCTGGAAGCAGCCTTGGATAACGGGGATGCTACGGTGGTCTCCACTTCCACGGTCACGCGGCCTACGAACTTTTGTGTGTCCTCGACGCTGGAGAAGGCCACTTGTTTGAACATTGTGTCTGCGCGGACTCCACATAGTTGAAGCAGTTGTCAAATGTGATGAAGTCACACATCTTGTTAGTCGTAGTGCAGATTTCCGGGTGGTATAGAGGTATGCTTGGGCATGCAAATAGCACCTTATCTCCTGCAAAAGATCATGATTTAGATAATCAACAAGTAACAACTAGACACATATTAGGAGAGAAAAATTCATAAACGTACAAGAAAGGGAGACGGCAATGGAAGACGGATCTTGAGTGACATTAGCACTGGTATGATAGTGTTGTTGACCATGTGCAACTTCACGACCAAATGATCTATCCACAAAATAATTGCCAGGTGGATTGGGAAGTTTCCCAAACAGTTCCCCCCGCGACAGCACATTATCGCTCATCGGCGGCATCAACCGCGACTTGTCAGCGAACAAGATTCAGTAGGGAAATTGTGAGGGTCCTATTAGAGCAAAATATGTGTGCAGTGAGTGGAAAGGAAGAAGCAAATAAAATTCATAATGATTTATTGGCGTTTGTCCATTCTCTCTATGTTATCACACAAGTCTTTTATGCTACCGCCCTTTTGCTTTCAAGAGCGACTCAAGTTTATGTGCCCGCAGTCCTGTAGCAGAAAGTACATCTAAATACTTAGAAGTGCAACTAAAAGCCTATGTGTTTGACGTTTGATAATCATAATAATGCCGTAACATCAAACTGGGAACCCAAAGGTTAAAGTAGCTTCACATATATTCTTAGGCTCATTGATAACACTATGAAACAACATATGTATTCCGCACGTCGGCTGACAAGATGGAATTGGGGATCTAGGGTTTCAGGGGAATCATTGGCTTGATTTCCTTTTTCCTTTTTTGAGAAGAAGATACTTTTTTTTGGTTGAGGGAAGCAAGACTCCCTTGTTGTTGTTTCTTTAAATAAACTCTATTGTTTTTCTAGAACTAAAAAAACTGTCTTGTTATTGAGCTATTTTTTAATGGGCTACTGAGCTTGCAAACGAACCTGGGCTAACGAAGATGTTATGGCCAGCCCATTGACGATCTCCATCTATTCGAGACGGGCTGTCTGGCTGTCTGGCCGATAGCCTGACCTGACCTACCTCCGCCGCTGCCGTCACTACCACGACACCACAACTCAGAGCATCTCCAGCTGTTGGCCCTTCAGGAGGCGCTAAAAATCGCCCCCAGGGGCGCACCGGCGCAAAACGCGCTTTGGGGGCGTAATGCCACCCAGTCCCGGCGTCTACGGATTTTTGTGAAAATTAAAGTGCGGCACAAACATGACGCAAATTCAACCATTTTCGGTGACTTCATACATATTTCGGCAAGTTCAAACCAAATTCAACCAAACACGGCGAGAGTTCATACATATTTAAAATATTTTACAAAAAAAAAAAACACTACAAGGCCCGCCGTCTCCCTCGCCTCGCCGCTCGTCGCCGTTCTACATGCCGAGGAGGCTGTAGAACCGCGTGTAGTCGCCGCCGTCGTCGTCGTCGTCGCCTCCGCCGCGGCCGCCGTCCCTGCTGCAACCCTCCCCCGGTTGGCGCGGCGGGTTGGACGGTCCGGCGGCGTCCTCGTCGTCGTCGCTGTCGAGGATCAGGACGCCGTGCTCATCCTCGCGCCCACGCTTGCGGGCGGCGATCTCCTCCAGGGCCCGGCACTGTCGGACCATCTCGTCGCGGAGGTAGTCGTCGCGCGCCCACCGTAGGGCGTCCTCGTCAGAGAAGCCGCGCCGGGCTAGCTCCTCGTACTTCGGGGGGAGGCTGGGCTTCGGTTTGGGCGCGACGAGGACGAGGCGGCCAGAGGCGGGGGTGGAGTCGGCGATGCGGACACCGGAGCTGCGGGTGCGCCGGCTGACAGGCGTGTCCTGGGGCTCCGGCTTGACGGGACGGAGGCAGGGAGAGCCGGTCGACCGACCGAACGAGGAGGAGGACGCCCCGGGGTCCATGCGCCTCGGCGTCCACGAGCTCCCACGGCGGCGAGAGAAGGACGGGGGCTCGGGGTACTCCAGCCTCGGCGTGTTGCCGCCCTCGATGTACTCGAGGACTGCCTGCAGCGTGCGGCCGGGCACGCCCCACCATCGGCGCCACCCCTCGGAGTTGAGCCTGCCGGAGGCACGACCCCGTTGGTGACCTCGAGTTGCTCGGCGTGACGGCGGCGGGAGTACAACTCCCAGAGCGGGCTGTCGGGGACGTAGCGCGGCCCCTCCCTCGCCGCCCGCAGCAGGGAGGCGCGGATACGCGTGATCTCCGCACGCCGCGCCGTCCCGGTGGGTGGTGGTGGCACCGGGACCCCGCCGGCGCTGATTCTCCACGCCCCGGGCACCCGCATGTCCGGCAGGACCGGGTACTCGGCCTCGAAGATGAGCCGAGTTTCGTCCTCGTGAAGGTGGCGGCGGCCGAAGCCGTTCGCCGCCGCGCTGTCGCCTGTGAATCGTTCAGCCTTTTTTTGAACTGGGACGGCGAGGGGAGATGGAGGAAGGGGAGAGAGGGCGCGTCGGCGGTGGAGACTCTGTGCGTGCCACCGGCGCGCTGGGGTCGGCTTATATAGGCGGAGGCGCGTCTACGCGTGGCATGCGCGGGGACGCGCGTCGTCACGCCTTCACTGCGCCGCCCGTGAGGCATCAATGGCGGAGGCTGACCGGCGCGGCAGCGCGCGGCAGCTTTGGCATTGATTCGCCGCGGGAAACGAGGCGATGAGGACGACGAAGCGGCGAAAAGCGAGACGAGTTGCTGGCAAGGAGGGCCCGCGGCTCTTTCGCGCCAAAAATGATTCGCCCGGCGCCCCCGAGCGCCCCCAGCACGCCGGGTTCGGGTTGGGTCCGCCGGCGCCAATTTCGGCCCGAGCCGGCGAAAATTGGGCCCTTGGGGGCGCGACTGGGCCGATTTTTTGGCGCGGCGGCCGAAAAGTCGCCTGGGGGCCTTGTTGGGGGCGCGGCTGGAGATGCTCTCACTCCTCTTGCTCCGCTCCTCTCCTCTCCCGCCGGCGCAAGAGCAGCGGCGCCGCCTCTCCACAGCGGCCTCCCGGACGAGATCGCCATCTGGGAGATCCTCGTCCGCCTGCCCTCCCAAATCGCTCCTCCGCTGTCGCGCCGTCTACCGCGCCTGGCGCAGCGCCACCTCCGCCCGCGACTTCCTCCTCGCCCACCACGCCCGCCAGCCCGCCCTCCCCCTCGCCTGCGGCCTGGAAGACGACGGTGGCAGCTGCTACTACTTGGCCGCCCAGCACCAGCCCGTCGCCCGGCTTGCCGAGTCCTTCTGTCTGTGCGCCACCTGCGACGGCCTCCTCCTCCTTTCCAAGTACAGCACGACTGGCGGCCGCTTCTCCATCTGCAACCCGGCCACTCGTCAGTATGCTCCCCTGCCGTTGCGTTATGCCTTCATTCCGTTGGGAATGTACCGGCACCGCCCTACAGGCGAGTACCGAATACTGCTGTACAAGAAAATTGGTCTTCTGGCAACCGATGGGGAAGGTGCCTGCCACATCTTCGCATTGGGCTCTGTCCAGCCGCCGAGGAACATCGGGTCGCTGCAGGAGGCGGAGCAAGTGAGGTTCAGTGGGGTACCTGTCATGTTCCGCGGTAACCTGCATTGGCACCTGAATATGCATTGGTACCTAGAGAAGCATTGGCACTCGCCCGGGAATCACCTTATTTCTAGTCATGAACCCATTGTGTCTGCTTAGGTAATCAAATGTTATGCTATAATTCTGTCTTTCTGTTGTATCATTGGCTAGGAATTAGCTGCCAACCATTTAAATGAACTGATGCTTCATCTGATATTCAATCTTAGCATAACAAGAACTAAAACCTGTACCAATAAGCTGAAGAAAGGTTTGTCAGACCCCACGACATGTTCCTCTTTACTCCCTCAATTCTGAATTACTTGTCGCAGGTATGGATGTATCTAGATGTATTTCAGTTTTAGATACATTTATTTCTGCGACGAGTAATTTGGAACGGAGGGAGTAGATATTATAATTCTCAGTCAGGTTCTTGGTTGGTAGAATGGTAGTTTTCTTTAGCAAATATACATGAGCTTCGTGGTTCTAAGTTTTGTTGTACTGGTAAATGACTATGAAATTAAGGCATATTATCTCCTTGTTGACTAGCAAGTTGCTCCTGATTTTGAAATGCATCTGGTTAGGTATTCAAATGTTCTGCTATAATTATGCCTTTCTGTTGCATTGTTAGGAACTATCTTTATTATTTTTCTTTAGCTGCTAACCATTTAAAGGGATTGATGCTTCATGTGATATTTAACCTTAACATAAGCTCAAGAACTAAAACCTGTATTGATAATCCAAAAAAAATAAAGCTTTGTCAGATCCACGCCGTGTTCCTCTTGAGACATTTTTTCTTTATTGATCGAAGGGAAGTTTTCTACCTGTCTCAAGCAGAAGACGACATCACAAATTATGTGGTGATGCAGTTGTAAAAGCAATTTGAAAGCTCCCTTTAAGCAGTTGTCTTTGTAAAGGGAGGCTTCTGCTCGATTGATTTGTTGTGCTTTAAAAAGAACACACATGCTAACCTGGCCACTGATCAGACTTATAAAAAGAGGAAGAGGGTTTCGGAGCTGTGGTAATGGAGAAGGGAAGGGCAGATAAACATGCTCTAAATTAGAATGCTGTGGTGAAGCGGAACTACTGGTTGCTACCTTAATTAGGAACTGGTATGAAGTATGAACCCAATGTTCCATCGATTGTGCTTGTCTGCTTGATGCTCTCTTGTGTACACTCGTTCTTCTAGTATACTGCTTAGTAATGCAGTCTGGTGCTTAACATCTGGCAGTAGGGCTCAGTCTGTACTCTGTACCAACCTCTAAATTTTGCAATATCTTGTTTTTTATTTGCTTACTGTTGGTCTGTGGAACTGCTGTAAGCTCCTGCAGCCAGGCGTAGAACATGGTGCAGATGTGTTTCATCTATGCTTCACACCTTGTACTACTTTCTTCCGTAATTTGTTCTTTGTTGAATTTCTGGGCATTACTGCAGAATTGTCCGACACAGTTTCTAGCACAATTGCAATTGAGATGTGCTTTTCAGCTCGCCATCGCTGTTAAGAACTTAAAATGGGCTTTCCTTATAAAAGTTTCTGACACAATTTGTTGCTGTTGTTTCTAGATTCAGGTGTTCATGTATTTTTGCCGAACTGGTGTTTTACTTGTACATACATTGTATGCTGTTTGGACGATACATGTGCTGATTAGATTAGATCATACCAGGATTGTTTTAGAGTGAACATGATAATTCAGGTGCAATTGATCGCCCACCGGAGTTCAAAATACTGACCAGTCTTGGTTTCATGGAACTTGGGTAAGACTCACAGGTGATCCATGGAAATGTGGGTGCATGCACCCCTAGTTGTTCTCACCCTGTATCTATAAATTCGTCCTCACCTGTAGTCGTGGACTCGTGGTTTGTTCTCTGAAAAAAATATTGTGTCTTGGTTGAGTTCTTGTGAAGCTGTAGCTTGCATTCAGCTGCTGTTTCTGTGCTGGTGGATCTTGGGGGCCTGGGTTTGGTGGCTTCTTCAGATCCTGGTAAGTTGAATCCTCAGGTAACTAATGGGATTTTAAGCTTTGCAATTTTTCGAGTGAAATCATCAATTTATCAAGTTAACAGCTCAAAAGGAAATATGAAAACAGTTCATTCTCTTAGTGTTTCAGGGGTCAACTAAATCACAGTGCAATATATAAGTGACGAAGCATATATTAGTCGTTTAGCTTCGTTCCTTTGATACTTTTTCCCCCTGTTCGAGACAGATATCTCCGATCTCTGAAACTCTAAATGAATTATTTTTCTGCAGCTTCTACCTTATTGCTGCCTGCTCCAAGATTGCTGTGGCCCGTTTTTCGGATCCCCGGGCCCAGGCTGCTCATCACCGCCCTTTTGGTAGCATGCTGAACAATACCGGCCATGAGAAATATGCACTGGGTTACAGTTTCTGGGCCAAAACATTCACTGCTGAACTCATTTGGTTGATGTTGGGAGTGTCCCTTGCTAGAGTATAGACACTAGTTAAAATCATGTGTTATCTCTTGGAGATCATTGTATGCACTCTTACCTAGTTACTTGGTACTAATGTGACTGAATGCAATTACCGGACACAATATGTCACTGCTGTTTCTAGATGGCTTTTGTCGATTCAGTTGCTTACATATTTCTTGGAGATCATTGCATACTTTTACTGTATGCTTTTCGGAGGATACATGTTTTTTTTTGAGGAATGCGGATACATGTTTTGATTAGATTAGATGAAATCATACCATAAACTTAATTTATTTGAAACATTTTTTACTCCACACATACGCCTTTTTTGTTTAGCATGTATTCCCTCTCTTCCTAAATATAAGACCTTTTAAGATTCCACTATAGACTATATAGAGTAAAATGAGTGAATTTACACTCTAAAATATGTCTATATACATCCGTATGTAGTTCACAGTGAAATCTCTAAAAGGTCTTATATTTAGGAACGGAGGGAGTACTATGTACAGGTCAGGGTTACATATTTAGCCCGTACCTTATTATTGTGTTTCACCTTAACATCTTGTACTACTTGTACTATAGATAATTTGTACTGAATGACTATGCAAATGCAGCTCCAGCTGCCATTGATGGAAAAAATAAGAGCACGATTGAAAACTATGAAATGTGATCAAGCAAGTGATGATGAAAATTTCAGAGGTAGTCCCCCCATCAGTATCAGTCCAGTGCAGCATGCTAGATTATAAAACATTGAGAACTTGAGATGTGCTTTGACATGCAATGTTTTAAATTAGATTTGATCATATTTGAAGTTAAATTGTTTAGACTGAACATGATAGTGCAGGCTCAGTTGATCACCCTCCAAGCCACCAGAGATTGCAGTCAATAATCAAGAGCTCAGACTTGTGCTCTGTAATGCAAGGCAAGAGCTGGAAGGGAGTTGAGAGTAGTAGTTGGAGCATAAGCCGAAGCGTCCAGTGGGTGTGAGTCACAGCCATATACTCCCTCCGTATAAAAATATAAGACATTTTTTGATACTAACAGTGTCAAAAAATGTCTTATATTTTGATACAGAGGGAGTATATTTTGCCTGGCAGGTGTTTGTTCTACTTTTACTTACACAGAATGTATCATGTTTGGAAGATACATGGGTTGATTGGATCATACCATGAAACAGAGCTGCTCAGAATGAACATGATCATGGAAATAAACATCCTTTATTAGCAACATAAATACCCCGTGTCGCCTTTTCTTGAACTGAAGAATCGACGATGCAGTTATCCTCCCTCCTACCCATTCGTTGTAGCTGACGACGAAAAGAGGCATCTGATTCTCAGGGAACCTTGGGCTTGGAGCACCGCTCGCTATTCGTTAAATGAAATGGCCGCATCATAGTCAACTTCTGCATGAAGTGCTCTATTATAATTTCTTTTCACTTCCTAGACTTATTATTGCATCAGGCCAGATGGGTCTTATGGAGACTGAAGCTCGTCTTATAGCCAGAATTGGACACTGTTATGTCTCCTTCTCCATTGCTTGATGTGATGCTCGATCTTTAACATGCAACTTCAAGAGGCAAAATTTGTACTTCCTCTCTAAATTGATATAAGATGTTTTGGGTCACTACTTTATGAGGAGACACAAGTTTTTTGTGTACATGTGTCGTCTGATCGATGTCCTTTGAATGTTATATGAACACCTTACTCTTTTATTTCCAAACGGTTCTAGTAGTAATTTTGTTTAGAAGGGAAAAAACTTTATTTTTTCTCTAGGAAAAATCTTTTTTTTTCGGTGGCAAGGAAGAATCTGTTGCAGTACCTACCGATTTCTCAGAGATCTCACTGTTTTTTTTAGAAACAGAGATCTCACTGTCAAAATAAAGAAGTTCACAGTAATCTGCTTCTGGGCTGAGCCCTGCCCATTTGAGGGACGCTATTTCTATCAGCCCAGAGTTATCGCTTGCAAACCACTCATCTGTGCGGGCCATTTCCATCTCCCCTCCCGTCCGCCGCCGCCCGCACTCCTCCACGATGAGCTCCCAGCCGGCGGCCATGGCGGAGGCCGCAACGGCAGCAGCGACGCCTCTCATCCATGGCCTCCCAGATGAGGTCGTCCTCTGGGAGATCCTCGTCCGTCTCGACCCCAAATCCCTCCTCCGCTGCCGCGCCGTCCGCCGCTCCTGGCGCCGCGCCACCTCCGCCCGCGGCTTCCTCCTCGCCCACCACGCCCGCCAGCCCACCTTCCACATTTTGTCTGGCGACGATGCGTCCTCGCCTTCCAGCACCATGACATTCTCGCCTTCGACCACCGGGCCGCCGCTAACGCGCAGCTCCATAGGGTCGCCCGGCTTGACAGGCACCTATATGTGGATGCCTCGTGCGACGGCCTCCTCGTCCTCTCCACCTACTACAAGGGTATGCATGGATCCCACATCTCTATCTGCAACCCGACCACGCGTGAGCTCGCCTCCGTCGTCGGGCCGCCGTGGGACTTCAGCACCTTGGGGATATACCCACACCGACCTACCAGCGAGTACCGCCTGCTACTGCACCAGGGGAGCCGCAAGGACTTGCCGAAAGACCAAATTGGCTGCTTTATCCTTCCGTTGGGCCCCGACCAGTCACCAAGGTACATCGGGTGGCCGGAGACGAAGGCAGAGTTGCTCGACGAACCTGTCCACGTGCATGATGGTCTGCATTGGTACCCAGACCCAGGGTATCATCGGAGTGGAAGCAGAAAGCGTGAAAGCAAACCCATAATAGTATTCGACACCATAGCCGAGTCGTTCCGGCAGATGCATTCTCCAATTGTTCCCACCCAGGCATATATCTTTGAGAAGGATGGCATGCTTGGCATCTATTGCCATGACGATGACAAGAACACCGTTGGTATATGGGTGTTGCAGAACTACGAAAGTGAGGTTTGGGACTTAAAGTACCAAATCAGACTGCCGGTTGAAGAAATCAGGGGCCGGGTCGAAGATTATGTAGACTATGACTTTCGGGATATTAATCTTTGGGATGTGAACGATGTTTCGGGGGATGGTGGCATGCTCTTGCTGGTCAATTTTGGTTGGTCGGTGTTTCACATTGACACAGATGGCAAATTGATTGACAGTTTCAATTTTGATCTCCAACGCCTCTGTGTTTATCAATGTCAGCTCAAGCAAAGTCTTGTTCAGCATACCTTTTTTCCGGCTCTAAAAGGTTATGTTGTGAATGCTTCACTTTTCATCTGATCGCTGTTCAGTGAGGTGGTGGTTCTTGACGGACTAGCTGTCGTTTCCTTATGAGCGGCAATATCTATAAGTTAGGATCATAAGCTCTGAATGTTATATTGCTTGTCTCCCTTTTGGTTGAAGTGATTAATGCCGTGTTTGATGCTTTGCTATCCTTTTGAAATATTTGCCAGCTGAACCACCTCATGTGTCTATTTTCTGGGCAGGAATTGACTTTTCTAGTGGTGTTCTTAGTTCTTAGTACCATATTTCTTGAATTGAAGAATTGACATTACCATTTCTATCTAGTGGTCTTCTTAATAGTCAATATTAGTAGGGGTGTTCCCTGTTTCTACCCTTCGTTGAAGCTGACAATGAGCATAGACAGATTCTTTGTTGACTTGCAAGCTATATCTGAATTTTTAGAAGACTATGGCGCAATAGTAGTTAAATTAAATGGTTGCATCATAGTCAAACTGCTCAGTGAAATGTTCTGTCATAATTCATGTTTCATAAGCCAGCATGAGAAATCAGAATACAAACTCATCATAGTTCAGAGCTTGATAGCAACCAGAGTAGAAAATATGCAGAAACTTGCAATGTTTTTCTCTCCCTAGAATCGAACTCAAACACGCTACAAAAACTTCACTGGGAGGAAAAAAAACCCGACAAGGTTAATTGATCAAGCTACATGAGCAGCAAGCACTTTGGACGGTTCTGTACAAAATATACTGTTCTATACAAGTAGGCTTCTGATACTGGTAGTGATCTGGTTATGTACAAAAATCAAAACCATCTGGACAATGTTTCTGTACAAAGCATTTTTCAGATAAGTCGACCAATCTGCAAAGGTATGTTGCCAAGAGTAGCAGATTTTTTCCGACTAAACATGGAACTGCCGCCTGAATGTTTTATGTGCAAGACTTAACGTGAAAGATCATTTGTATCTTATGTAACTGCAGCTAATGACCCTCGTGGTAATTGGCAAGACATGAGGGACACGTAACATACAGGGGTTATGGCTGGAAGAAGACACTTAATTTTATCTGCTTCTTCCTTATAAGTTAAAGCCTGAAACACATTTTCAGCCTGCTCTCTTCCCTCAGCTTGATTATCATCTTTTCAGCCTACAGAAACAGAAGCCTACTATTGTTTCTCGTCAGCGGGTGTTCTCTGACATGTAAGAAAAGTGAGATAATGAAGCAATATAAGCTTACCGATAATGCTAATAACTTAAGATGTACTTACTTTGCATATATAAATTCCTGACACAATTTGTAGCTGCTGTTTCTAGATTCAGATGTTCACGTATTTTTGCCGGACTGGTGTTTACTTTAACATATACTATATGCTATTGGGAGGACACAGGTGTTGATTAGAATGAACATAATAGTGCATATACAGTTGATCGCCCAGATTGCATTTAAGACTAAGAAATCAAAGTTATACTTATACTCACAGGGAAGAGCAGGCAGAGGGTTCAGAATAGTAGTTGGAACTTGGAACAGAGACTTTGATTGACCAGTGGGTGAGAGTCAAGACTCACAGGTGATCCTTGGAACGGCAGGTACATGCACAGCTACTTATTCTCACCCCTACATTATAAATTCTTCTTCATCTCCAACTGGGGCATCAACTCTTGTATTGTGTCCTGGCTGAGTTCTTGTGAAGCTGTAGTCTGTATTAACCAGTTGTTTCTGTGTTGGTGGAATGGGTCCTCGTGGGCCTGGAGGACCAGGTTGGGGAGGCCCTGGCCCTGGTTCTTGGGGGCCTTGGTTTGGTGGCTTCTTCGGATCCTGGTAAGTTGAATCCACAGCTACTAACAGAAATTTAAACTAATGCATTTTTGCCAGTGAAAACATCAATTTACTATCAAGTCACCATCTCCAACAGAAAAGGGAAAGCAATTCATTCAGTTAGATGGTTAGTGGTTTAGTGGTCAACTCAATCAAATTGCAATATATAAGTGGCGAAGCATACATTAGTCGATCGTTTATATTTCTTCCTTTGAAGTTTTTTTCCCTGTTTGAAACAGATAGTTTATATTCTCTGAAACTCAAGACGAATACTTCTTGTGCAGCTTCTACCTCCTCTGTTGTTGCTGCCTGCTCCAAGACTGCTGCGCCCCATTCTTCGGACCCCCGGGCCCAGGCGGCTCACCACCACCACCCTTCTGATAGCAGCCCAGCATATCCACCACAACGAATAATGCAGGCCTAAATGTTGGCTCAAGAGCTTACTTGTGTGAACATCCTGGCTGTTGAGAGTACCCCTTGCTACAGTAGTACACACACTACTGAAAATAATTGTCCTGTATCTCTTGGAGATGACTGTATGCAGTCTTACCTAGTTACGTGGCACTTATATTGTTTGTACTGACTAAATGCAATTATCGGTTACATTTTGTTGGTGCTATTTCTAGATGGTTTTTGTAGATTCAGTTCTTTACATAATTTTTGCCGGGCAGGTGTTCTAATTTTACCATATGCTGTTGGAGGATATATGTGTTGATTAGATTAGATCATACCATACCATAAACTTAATTTGACACAATTTTACTTTACATACACCTTTTTTTGTTTAGCATGTACTGAGTAGAGGCGAGGGTTGCATGTTTACCTTGCCGGCGCCTTCAAAGGAAATGGTCGATGGTGATGGCCTTACTCATATTTCAGTATGAACCATTTCGCCTTCATGTAAGGAGTGCAGTACTGTCTCTTTTGGTTTGTTCTGCTACTCCACTCTTGCATATTTCTTCTGGGAATCTCTGCACAAATATCAGAGTAGCCAATTTGCACAATATGTTTCAGCACATAGGAAAATATTGACCAAAATATTTGGAACTGACATATTGACCAAAATTCCTCCTTTTTTTGCCTTTACTTCTGAGAGCTTGAATGATGGAGATAGATAATTTGCACTGACCCATTTCAAAGGAAATGGTCGATGGTGTTATATGTTGCTTATAATTTTGCGACGGGTCTTACTCATATTTCACCATGAAAACCATTTCACCTTCATATAAGGAGTGCACTATTGTTTCAGACCTTGTTGCCTTGTTGGCATTAGAATGCAGTTTTGTTGCTAATAGTACAACAAAATTTCTGTTTCTCAATTACCAATATTTCTTCTAGGAATCTGTGCACCAATATTAGATTAGCCAACTTGCACAATATGTTTCAGTTCCACCCTAGGAACTTACATATTGACCAAAATTCCTCCCTTTTTGCCTTTACTTTTGAGAGGGAGAATGATGGAGATAGATAATTTGCACTGAATCAATCAACTAAGTACCAAATTTTGCGCATGCTGCTCAGTCCAGTCTGGAATAACTCAATCATGTTTGACAAATTCAGCTTCCATTCATGGAAGGAATAAGGCTATGATTAAAAACTATGAAATTTGATTAAGCAAGTGATAATGAAAAATTTAGAGCCAGTTTATCCCCATTGGTGTGTTAGTCCAGTGCAGCATGCTAGAATTATAAATAGTTGAGAACTAGAGATGTGATTTGCAGCTCACTATTTCTGCTATGAACTTGAGATTTGATTTGCATATAATAATTCCTGAGCTGAGACAGCACATAGCTGATTTTTACATATTCTAGCCGTGTAGGTGTTTCAAGTTTACATACAAAACGCTGTTAGGAGGATACCAATGTCGACGATTAGAGTAGTTGTTGGTACATAGAACAGAGTAACAGTTATATTATTTGCCTGGCTGGTGTTCTACTTGTACCTATCATGTTCTGAAGATGCTCTGGAACAAAGCTGGTGAGAGTATTGCTGCATCAATATTTTGCTAATTGATCCGCCTTGTATCTCTGTTTTATCGGGTTGAGGAACTGAATTTGCTTTATATTATTTATTATGTCAAGGGAAAAAACATTTATTAGAAGCTAGGAAATGTTTTCCTTTTCTTAGTACTCCCTCTGTTCACTTTTATAAGGCGTTGTAGACACTTCAGACAGCGTGCAAAACAACTCAATTTTAGTTGTCTGAAATGACTTATTAAAGTGAACGGAGGGAGTAGAAGGTAAAATCTGCTTTTCTCTAGCAATAGAAGGAAAATTTTGCATTTTTTAGCGAATTTGTTTTTTTAGCAATGCGAATTTGTTTTTCTATTTCCCTAAAAAAAAGTTCACAGTGATCTTCTTCTTGGGCTAAGCCCAGCCCATTGAGAGCTACTATTTCCAAGAGTTCATGGGCTAGGCCCATTTCTATTCAACCTAAACGATCTTCTCGTTCCAATCGGCCGCCACCAGCACGAGCGCACAACTCCACAATTCTTCTCGTCCATGGCAGCAGGACGAGCGACGCGTCTCCTCAGCGGGCTCCCAGATGAGATCGTGATCTGGGAGATCCTCGTCCCCCTCGACCCCAAATCCCTCCTCCGCTGCCGCGCCGTCTGCCGCGCCACCTCCGCCGGCGGCTTCCTCCTCGCCCACCACGCCCGCCAGCCGGCCCACCCCCTCCTCCACAGCGTCCAACGCATCCCCGGTCTCCATCGCTATAACATCATCGTCTTCGACCACCAGGCCGCCGCTGACGCCCAGCTCCATACCGTGGCTCAGCTTGGCCGGTCCTTCTCCCCGGAGGCCTCCTGCGACGGCCTCCTCCTCCTCTCCAGGCTTGAAAAGACCGGGCCAATAGCTCCTATGCGACACATTTGAGGTGAATTGGCAAGGGTGCGACGTTGTTCGAGTGAATGGCTGTGGTGCGACAATTTTGAGCAGGTAAATAGCCCATGCACGACATGGCTGTTAAACTCAACTGATGCCCTCGTTAGCTGTTGGGGGCTGGACTCACCACTTATCCACGTAAGCGCGGGACCCACCACTTGTCTATTCGCGGGACCCACCTCCTCGCAGCTAGAAGAGACAAGCGCCCGTGCCCGTCCGCCCGCCGCCGCCCATTCATCCCCTTTCCCCAATCTTTCTCTTCTCTGGCGACCTAGCGCAAATGTCTACCTCCTCCGCCACACACTCAAAATGGCGACAGTATGGACCAGTGCTGCTCACAAGGTGCCCTGACTGCCCACGCCCAGACCCTCTTAAACGGTTGGTCACTAAGAGGGATGACAATGGCAATCTTGGGCGGGAATTTGTGAAATGCTTGAGCAAACCAATGGCAGGAAGGGATGGCAAGGTTAGATCTCAGTTCTTAGCCCGTTCTTTCGCTGTCTTTTGCTCTGATTTCTCCATATTTTGTTTTTTCTCCTCGAATTTGGGATTTAGGGTTCATGTTGTTCTTTTCAGATCTTGAAGAAATGTTACCATTTCGAGTGGATTGATGAATATGTTGATAGGATTCAGTTTGAGGGCTACGTTGATTTGAGCGTGGCCGCAACCTGGGAGCTCAATTTGGGCGGGGTGCCGCCGATTGCTGTGGAGAATACGGGGAGCTCGGGCGGAGGGGCGGGCAGAGTCGTGCCGATGGCGATGTATGCGCGCAATGCTGAACTGCATGCGGAGTCCGAACTGACCGAGGAACTGAAGAAGATCAAGAAACATGTAATGCAGATGATCGATTTGCAGAAGCAAGCAAATATCAGGGTAGAGGATGTGATCTGTGCGCCATGCCAAGTTATGTATCTGAATTGAAGCAGCAATTTGGAACACAAATTATTCAGTGTTCATGCATGCTCTGTTTTCTCTGTTTTGTTCTTCAGTTAACACAGTACACACGCAAATTTAGTTTCTAGTAAAAAACAAAATTGGGCTGCCGAATAGATGTTGGGCCGTGACCAGCCCACCCGCGTAGGGGCACCAGCCCACCTTTAACTTCGGCAAATAAAATGGGGCCCAATAAAATGTTACTTGTTTTTATTTTGGCCTTTTTCTTGCACTAAATTTTGTGACGGATCATTTTTTGATGCACTAAAACTAAATGTTAATTGTTTTTATGCATGTCTACGGTTCCATGAACTAAATGAGTTGATGCTTGCATGAAGTGCCCGAAGTAAATTAGTTTGCATTTCCTAGTTGCACCCATGTCCATAGTGGGTTTGCATGGGGCTCCTAGTTGCATGTCCATGGTTTGGCCAATATTTTGAAGATGGTGTGTGTGGTGATTGTGGTGTAGAAACTCGGGCCCCTAGCAACCCATAGCAATACACAAATAATAAGCAAAAACAACCCATAGCAATCCACAAATAATAGCACGAAACACACAATATATATAGTAGCATAACGATTATATAGAAGCATAACGATTGCAACCCATAGTTCCACGATAGCCTTACAACTCCATGATAGCCTTACAACTTAAAGTACTAATAAAACTTAATAATAGTAGCATAACGATTACAACTTAAAAAAACTAATACGACAGATCTATAGCAAGCTAGCCCGCTAGATAGATAGGGGGGCACCAAACGCGGGTTCTTCGGGTTCTTCTTCTCCTCCTCCTCCGGGGCCACCTCGCTCCTCCGGGCGTCGCCCTTCACTCGTCCCCGTTGTTGATGGGGTACGGGAGCGTGTGCATAACGCCGTTGTTGGGGAAGATGCCGTTGAAGTCGGTGAAGATATTGTAGGTTGTGAAAGCTATGAACTCACAACCAACCCAATACGCTCGCCCGAGGAGATGGAAAGCATCGCAAGGGTTAGTGAACGTGGCGAGGAGCCCAACCACAACGCCGTTGTGGTTGACCTCCTCATGATGGTACATCCGAGGAGAGCGGCGGGGGAGGTGGCGGAAGCCGGCCGCAAGGAAGAACTCCTTAACTCCCTTGCGCCCCTCCACCTCGAGATCGCCCAAACCCTAAGGGTTCTCTCTACATACACTCCGGCCGGGTAGAGCCTTTCCGGCACGGTTGGGGGAAGCGGTAGGTGGGGCCGTTGTACTGCATGGTGGCGGGGTGGCTCGAGGGCTCGATCGGGTTTGATGGAGAAGAAGGAAGAAGGAGGGCAGAGGAGGTAGAGGATGGGGTGTGGATGAGGAGGGAGAGGAAAACGATAGTGCCCGGCTTAAATAGCCCAAGTGCGACGTGGTTTCACCCCGTAGAATTAATGGGCGGGCGGCGTTTGGTGGCGCCACATGAAAGTATGTACACGAGCGTGGGAAACGGGCTGCGATCCTTCTGTGCCACCGGTCGCGGGTCAAGGGGGACGGGCTCACGCACGCGTCTGTGCCGTCATGGGTCAAGGGGACACGGCTGCCCCGGGTTCTCTGCGTGTGCCGCCCGTGCATTCATGCCGTAGCCCATTAATTTGCACATCTTGCTAGGGCCTGGCTAGAGGGCAACGTTTGGTCGATGGGAGACGTGACAATAATGGACGCCTTCATTTGCCCATCTTGTAACGGCAGCACGCCGTTTGAACTGGGCATCGATACCCACATCGATACCCCATGCCAGTATTGCGTCCTCAAAGAGGAGCACGCCATGTACAGCACGCAATGCAGCGTTGGCTTTTTGGTTGTCTTCATCGGGCTGCTGTATTGTGGCCGGGCGCATGCTTTCATGCGACGATGCATCAGTTCTAATGGTAGGCACGCGACAGGTTACTGCGTCGATAGGGGTGGCGGAGCAGGGCTACGTCGAGGGCATGCATGCAACGATGGAAAGGGCACTGCGTAGGCTTGGTCCATGCACCGCGTCAACTCTTGCCGTTGGATTCAAATGAACGGCCCTGATGCCCCAACGAGAGAGGCTGATCCAAACCCCACTGATTCAACCAATCAGCGCGTCTCATGCGGATCGATGCACACTGATTCAACCAATCAGCGTGTCTCATGCGGATCGATGCACACTGTAGCTAACCCTAGCGCCTGATCTCAACCGTCCACGCACAACGATCGATGACCCGGTAGTGTGCGGGGTTTTGAG
Source organism: Triticum aestivum (assembly GCF_018294505.1). NCBI lineage: Eukaryota > Viridiplantae > Streptophyta > Magnoliopsida > Poales > Poaceae > Triticum > Triticum aestivum. The sequence goes on from NC_057802.1 coordinate 566,424,237, forward strand.
GGGTTTTGACTGATTAGGGTTGAGCATAACTAATCCAAAAAAATCAAAAAATATAAAACTTGCGCACATAGTCTTATTATGTCGTATAGTAACGAGAAAAAAAATATAAATATGGTTTACATACATTTTTACGAAAAATCCTTCACAAAATTGTCATTCCTCGAACAATGTAGTATGGTGTTCAAGGGAGAGAGTAGTGGGCACCCGAGAGTAGGTGGGGTTTTGAAAATGAAAAGTGTGAAAACCTCACAAAAACTTCATTTTGGATTGACTAAGAAAGATCTTAACTTACTTTTCTCATTTTCATGTTTTAAACTTGTTTTATATATAATTTTCTATTAAACCTTGTTTTTTCAAAAAAAATAAAATAATAGAAAATTAATTCAATAAATAGTGAGACTTTAGATTTACACTATATAGGTAGAATAGATGTGTAGAAAAATTATTTGGCTGGTTTAGACAAGGTGCCAAAAAAACATGCTTAAATATGAGGCCGTTTATCCTACCTTTGGAGGTCATTTGAGACACACTTTTCATGACTATGAGTTCAACTTACCAAAAGGGCTCGGAATGATCAGCAAGCAAACATATTTCAGTTGAGGTACTTTAGATAACATTAAAACATCAATACCCCATCCCTAATTTAAATTTGAGCCCAAATTTGAATTTAAATTTGAATTTTATTTGGCTGGTTTAGACAAGGTACCAACAAACAAGTTCGAATAGAAATACGGGGATACATAGTGACTACCAGTACGCACCAAGTTACAAATATTATTACATGCGCCAAATTTTCAAACTGTTCTCTGTTCTACCTCTTCCTACCACGTCGCGTGCCCTTCTTCGCCTTAGCACTTCTTGTTTTTGGTTCTACTACACACACAAGTTCACTGATCATCTTGGTTTTCTTCACTGGTCTTTTCAACACCTCGCCAACACCCTCGTGATCAGTGTCTTCAGTCTCAATGTTGACAGCAGTTTCAGTTTCTTCGGTGTGTACCTCAACATGGGTTTCTTCAGTCTGAACCTCGACACGCTCAGGTTCAGTTTCAACCTCGAGAGCAGTTTCTTCAGTCTGAATGTTGACTGCAGCAAGATTTTCTTCAGTCTGCTCAGGCTCAGGCACACTTCTCTTCTTTCTACCGCCATTGACTCTTGCTTTTTTGTTGGCCAACACTATTCAACAACAAGGGGCTGACTTGCTCGCTTCCTCCTGGCCATTGGGAAAATGTTATAGATATAGTAATTGGAAAAAAGCACCAAATCAAAACACAAACGAATACACAAGAACATACTTTGGCTTATCAGGAGTGTAACGGCATTTGACAGATCCCACTCTGTGCCCAAGTTCCTGGCACAACTTGCATATGTTTTTGTTACCTTTTTGGGCCCTTTTGGCTTTCCATCTTTCTTTCCCTTCTTACTACTCCCACCTTTCTCAAACCATGCCTTGAATCTACTCTGTTTAGGCCTGCCAGCCTTTCTTTTCGTCAAGGGAGGACACATGGAAAATTCAATGTCCACTTCAGGCCACTGAGACTGATCTGTAAGTGCTGGAATTGGAGTAGCATATGCAGCTTTGAATCTTGCTACCGAATAATATTCATGCAAATATGGGTGCATGTTTATCTTCGGTTGGGATGCTAAGAAGAGAATGGCATGCTCACATGGTTTACCAGTGTGTTGCCACTCGAGGCAAGTGCAATCATGCAATTCAGTGTTAACAACATGTCTCCTTCCAGTTTTGTTATCTCTAACTTCAGCACCCCAAGGTGAAGATTTTTCAACAAACAAATGTGAAAGACATCTGCTCCTATTGACCATCTGTTGTACCACTGCTGGAATCTTATCACCTTGCAGACAATCACCTACCCTTCTTCTCAATTCCCACAACTGCATGAGCATGATCCTGATTTGGTCAACCATGTCATGCGCAGGCAAATCTTTTAACTCCTTCACCTTGTTGTTGAAACTCTCTGCCAAATTGTTGTTGATGTGGTCACACTTGATGGCAGTGTTGAATGCTGACCTGTACCATAACAAAGAATGGTAGGTGTTCAGCCATGGACCAAACTCATCACATGCCGCCATTATCTTATCAAGATGATATTTGTGTGTCTTTCTAGTGTAAGATCTTGCTGCTGGCCACATGCGCCCAAATTCTTCTCCTCTAAATCTTTTGATCAAATTCATCCACAAATGACAGAAGCACTCCCTCTGCTCAGCATGTGGGAAAACATTTTTCACTGAATTTTCAAGCCCCTTACATGCATCTGTGTGTATAGCCAAAGGTGACACTGGCCCTAGGCATCTTTTCAACTGGATCATGAACCATGTCCACGAAGCCTCTGTTTCTGACTGAAACAAGCCAACAGCAATAGGAAACATCCAGTTGTGTCCATCTAGAGCATTGCATGCTGCGAACTGACCATTCTACTTGCCTGTCAAAAATGATGAGTCTATGCTCAAATATGGACGGCACCCTGCTTTGAACCCATCGATGCAAGGCTTCAAAGCCATAAAAACTTGGAGAACTTGACTTCACCTTCAGCTGATACCTCTGTATCTATCTCCACAACACTGCCAGGTGACCTCTTTTCCACCTCTGCTTTGAAGTTGTAAAGCATCCTAAATGTATTTGCCCAATCACCATATAAATTTTTCATTGCCCTTTGTTTTGCCTTCCACACTGTGGTATATTTCAGTTTAATGGGGTACATCTTTTCCAAGTCTACTTTGAGTTTCTCGGCAGTAGTGTTTGGTGTTTTGGCTAAAATTGGGGTGATCTTTTCTGCAACCCAAAGTTGTGATGTCATGGTTGATACTCTCTATGAACTTGTAATACAAGTATGTTGATTGGGGATTTGGTTAACCCTGACAGTACTTCCATCAGGTTGCAGTCTAGCAGATATGTACCACTTGCAAGGCTTCACACTACCATCAAATCCTCTGCACCTCGCATAAAACTTCTTTCTATCAGTCCAAACAGTCTTGGCATCAAACTCATGTTTCACTGCATAAGTCTTGAAACACACTCTAAACTCCTTCATGCTTGGGAACAACTTGCCTACTTCAATGACAGGGTTTTCTTTGTCATACACATGCACCAGCTCATCATCATGTGCATCATCTACTTCATCCGCAGGTTGTTCCATCAACTGTTCATCTACTTCTTCATCAGCATTAGCACGCAAACTAGATTCGCCCCTCTCCTGCTTATCTCTGTCATCGACTGGAATGCCAAAAAGTTTGGCCATCTCAATGTCAGGCATTGGTGCAATGACCAAATCAGTAGGATCATCTAATTCAACTACATTCCAATCAACAGTTGCTGCAGTTTCAGTTTCAGTTCCAATCACCTGTCCCTCTTCGGCTATTACTGTAAGTTCAGTACACATGGGAATCAATGGCCTCTGTGTAGCCCAATCATCATCTACCATCTGCGCAGCCAATTGTGATGGCACATATCCAACCTTCGAAAAAATGTTCAGATCAACGAGCTCAGCAAAAAAATTAGCCCGTTTGCTTGTCCAGCCGTTTTGCCGATCGATTTCTTCAACAATCTGTTCACCATCTTCTATTCTCACATACTCTCCTTCCCAATCATCAAACCGCAACAGTGATACTTCTTCCTCTGGACCCCAAACAATATTCTCCCCAATTTTTTCCACCCATTTCTTCAGTGCCGTCTCTCCCATGTTCTGTAGAACTTGTGGATCAATCTCTGTAAACTCAACCTCCCATTTAACAATTGTGTCTCTCTCAATGTTCTGTATGCTACCATCAACTAATTTTGCCTTTGATGGAAATAAGTTGACTATCAATTCGAAGGTTTGAGCGGCAGCATCCCCTCTGTCAGTGGCGGACAGTGTGAGCCCGTGAGAAAGAGCAGACGAGGCCACCCCCTAATTGCATGCAAAGTTGGATCGGAGAGAGGCGCATTACCTATTCGAAGTTGAATCTGGCGGCTCCATCTCAGTATGCACACGGGCTCCCCTCACAACCTATCGATTCCGCAAGCGGAAACAGAGAAAACGAGCTGAGATCTAGGGCCCGAGAGAGGAACGGGAGGGCGACTAGGGTTTGAATTCACTCACCATTTTCTTATGATGAAGGCTCCGCTGCCGTTGAGAACGAGGGCTCCGCCGCCACCACCGAGAACGCAAGATCCGCCGCCACCGGAGAAGAAGGGGGGCAGAGTGGCGGGCCCGGCACGGTCGGGCGGCAGGGCATGGTCAGCTGTTTTGAGGAACAATTAAGTTGGACCCACATGTCCTAACATAAATGGGCGGGCTTGGTTGACGACCAATTTAACCACATTTAACACCCCATGTAGCCCTGGGCTATTTACACGCTCAAATGTGTCGCACCACAGCCATTCGCTCGAACAACGTCGCACTCTTGCCAATTCACCTCAAAAACGTCGCGCAGGAGCTATTGGCCCGAAAAGACCGGCACCTGCCACTTTATCTGCAATCCGGCCACGCGTGAGCATGCTTCTCTTGGGCAACCGTGGGACTTCAAGACCTTGGGGATGTACCGGCACCGCCCTACCGGCGAGTACCGTGTGCTGCTGCAACGGAGGGGCTGCAGGGACTCACCTAAAGGACAAATTGGCTGCTATCTCCTTGCGTTGGGCTCTTACCAGCCGCCGAGGTACATCGATGTCCGGACACAGCATTGTTGTGCTTCAAAAACCCCGTCCAGGTACGCGATAGCCTGCACTGGTACCCAATGTATTATGTGAGTGAAAGCAGCCCACTCCTAGATTTCGACAAGACTGAAAGCCAACTGCTAATTGTATTCGACACCATAGCTGAGTCCTTTCGCCATATGCGCTCCAATTGTTCCCACCTATTCATATATATTTGAGATGGACGGCACGCTCGGCATCCATAGCCGTAATAGGGACAAAGCGACTATTTATGTATGGGTGTTGCAGAACTATGAAAGCGAGGTTTGGGATTTCAAGTACAAGATTCAATTGCCGGTCACAGAAATTTGGAGGAAGTTTGAACCATGTGTTGGCAATTGGTATTGGAATGTGGACATTGTTTCGGGGGATGGTGACGTGCTCTTGCTTGTCAGATTTGGTTGGCATCTGCTTCATGTTGACAGTGATGGCAAGTTGATCAACAGTTTCAATCCTTTGTTTGGAGATGTCTATGTGTCTCGGTGTAGGCTCAAGCAAAGTCTTGTTAAGCATACCTTTTCTCCGTCTCTAGAAGGTTATGTTGTGAATGCTTTGCCTTTTGTCTGACGGCTGTTGCGTGAGGTGGCAATTCTTAACGGCCTACCTTTTGTTTCCTTATGAAGTTATGAGCTGGAATATCTTTGAATTAGATTAACTACGAGGCTATTGTCCTCTTTTTCTGTTTTGCATTAATGTATATACATTTTATGATTTGAAACTCTTACCGTTATGTGGTTATACATGAAATTTATGCTTGCCCCGCACTACCGGAATCACACCCTACGCTGACGGCGAGGGCCGTCGGCATAGCCCTGATATGCCGTCGGGACATGCCTATGCCGACGGCCCCCGTCGGCATAGGGCCGTCGGCAACATACCCGTCGGCGCAGCCCGGGAGGCCGTCGGCATAGAAAGGCCGTCGACATAGGATCTATCCCGATGGTGTCCGTACATCTATGCCGACGGCCCTGGCCGTTGGCAACGTTCCCGTCTAACGGCGGCCGCCGTCAAGTGACGACCAACCGCTGCTCGCCACGTGGCTCATCTATGCCGACGGCCTAGCCGTCGGCTTAGTTTAAATCTATGCCGACGGCGAGGCTGTCGGCATAGGCTTACCCAAGGAGCGCCCAGTTGCTGACACGTGGCATCTATGCCGACGGCCTGGCCGTCGGCTTAGTTTAAATCTATGCCGACGGTGAGGCCATCGGCATAGGCTTACCCAAGGAGCGCCCAGTTGCTGACGCGTGGCATCTATGCCGACGGCCTGGCCGTCGGCTTAGTTTAAATCTATGCCGATGGCCTAGCCGTCGGCATAGATGCCACGCGTCAGCAACTGGGCGCTCAGGCCAGCCCTATGCCGACGGCCTAGCCGTCGGCATAGTTTGTATTTGATTATTTTTTCTTTTTTCTGTTTGTTTTCAAATCAATTCAATTCAGATACACAACACATATCAACAGATATATATGATGGAAATAGACATATAGAACACATCTAAGTATCATCCGTCACCATCACAACAATATATGCATAAGCATCATCATAATCAACATAAAGATAAGCATAAGCATATAAAGAAGCACGCAAGTCATCTAAAGGACCATCAAAGACCACAAGTTTATCATCATCACCACACACAAGTCATCTAAAGATACATAAGCATAAGCACACAAGTAACCAAAAGGCTTAAGCGCCAGGACGTCGAGCACCGCGGAAGTCGTCACCGCCAAGACTGCTGAAGCCCAGGTCGTCACTGCTAGCAGCAGCGCTACCGCCAAGACCGCCTCCACCTCCGCCTCCGCCTGCATGGATCGGAGTGGTCGGGCTCCGTGACTCGGGAGTGCTGCGAAGACCACCGCCAACGGTTGATCCACCGGTTCCCTGGATGTTGAAAAGACATATTAACGGGATATATGACTGTGTTGAAAGGCATGATATGCTTTGAGTGAATAGATTGGGGATGAACTAACCGGCGAGGGGCCAACGTTCTGTGCCAAAAACTCCTCAAAGGTTAGCAACGTTGGTTGTGCTGGAGGACCCTCTGCTGATGGCCATTGAGGACACATGCCGGCCGCCATTTCCTAAAAAGCGTGCTGCATCTGGCGATCCCTCTGCTGATGGTATGCATGAAGGCGGTCGTGCCACGCCATGGTCTCCTGGCGTGTGTACTCCATGTAGGCCTACAGTATGACATGATGAAACTCATAAAACTACTAAATGCGGAAAATAAAGTGAGCAATGAAGATAAAAGGGAAAATACTTACAGTTTGCTGCTCCTGAAAGAGGGACAGTGACGGTGCACTGCTCATGGGCGTGCTCGTGCGCTGGCTCAGGGTCGGGTCGATCCGACGGAGCTGTGTGTAGGAGATAGTAGGAGTGATCACAGCATCGAGAACCGCCTCCCGACCGTGCTCCTTCGGCCCCATGCCCACCACCACCCTTTCGTCCAGATCCGCCGCAATGGGGTCAGGTGTGTCAGGATGTAACGCCAGATACCCATCGGAGTAGGCCTTCTTCCTATGTGCGGTCTTCTTGCCGTAGTACTTGGGCTCGCCAGGCTTGGGGTCCTTCCACGTATGGGCGATCTCCCACGTCTGCATGTGTGAGAGCGGCCGCTTCAGTTTCTCCTCCTGCACCACCAAACAGAGGTTAGTCATACATAAGAAAGTAATGGTAAATAGAAGAAGATGAATGTTTAATGGGGTTAGTCATACATTAACTGCCTTGTGGAGATAGTGGTTTCGGTTTCTCTGAGCATGTACTCCCTCCTTCCCTCGGTTAGCCTTGTTTTTGACTCTCATAGCCGCCCAGGCTCCAGCCTCATCACACCAAAGATCCACCAATGCCGCCCAGGACTCGTCTTTTCCATAACACCAATTTGGTAACACCTACATAATGAAAGCATAATGGCATGTCAACATGAAACGGTGAAATGTACCACAAGGTAATGAAAGCATAATGAAAAATCTTTTATACTTACCTTCAAGAACTCGTCCCTCTCCAAGGTAATGCCCATCCTCTGCGTGTCTTCCTTGGTCAGCTTCACACCAAGATAGCCGTGATGGTATGTCGAGATGGCCACATAGCGCACCTCGTACTGCATCTGGCGGGCTTTCTTCTTGCATTGGTGCATCACGATCTGGTCCGCTCTGGCCCTGTGCTCCGGGAGAACTCGATAGAATTTCTACAGTCATGCACGAAACAAGAATGGAAGAAGCCACGAGTTAAATCATTCATGAAACTAGAATGGACTTGTGCTTCTGAAGAGAACTCACCCAGAAAGTGGTGATCACGGCCTTGGCATGGGTCCCATGGTCCGCGTGGAGGGCCGCTTCCCAGTGCTCCCAGCTCGTGGCCAAGACCCGATGGTTCGGGTGCCTGACTGGATCCGGACAGTACAACCCCGGCCAGTGTAACTTCAGCAAGACGGTGATGAGGCCGTTGGGAATACGGACCCCTTTAGAATATATCCAGTTGCTGCAAAAGAATGAACTATTAGCATGTGACAAGCAAAATAAATAACAACCGGAATGAGCATGTGACAAGCAAAATAATGAAATTATTATAAAGTGGCACTTACTCTTTCCCGTGGGCTCAATGAGCCACTTCTGCTCCTCAGTAGCAGGAACCTGCTTTGGTAGCTTTGCGTTACCACGCAGCCACCCCTTGTTGTCAACCCCCTCCCCGCCACCACCATCATCCCCGCCACCACCCTCCTCGCCTACCTCCCCCTCCCCAACCTCCCCCTCATCCTCCTCCTCCTCGTCCTCCTCCTCCACCTCCTCCTCGGCCCCATCCCGAACCTCCTCCTCCTCGCCTGCCTCGTCCTCCTCCTCCTCCTCACCAGAGGAGGGTACCTCACTAGAGGATGGCCTCGAAGACAACACCCCTAAGTCGGTGAGGGTGCGCTCTTTTTGGCCGCGACCCCCTGTAGTGGCTCTCCCCCCACCACCTCGCCCTCTAGGGGCTCTCCCCCCGCCCCTCCTCCTCTAGGGGCACCTCTCCCTCAACCTCCCTGTGAGGAGTCATCGTCAAGTAGCCGGGGGGGGAGGATTACGTGCTCGACCACTCCGACTAGGCAGGCCAACGACCTTGCGTAGGAAACCCAGGCCGTCGGCCATCCCCTTGCCCATGTTCCACGAACCTGCATTGAAAATAGAATAAGAAATTAGTAAATTAATGAAATGAAGGAAAAGGCATGATAATAAACACAATAATAAAAATGCATAAAAGGCATATTCCTAAACTATAGAAAAAAAGACTTGACACGTACATCTGCTAGAAACGATATGAATCATCACTGTTGTAACCTCTTTCTCGGTCCGTCTCATCATCACTATCAATCATATCATCTTCGTTGTCTGACGGAGGTGGAGGCTCTTCCTCGTCGTCAGCGTCTTCGTTTAACTTTTCTAGCATAAGTATGTCATTTTCATTGACAATGGTCTCACCATCATTCCGTGCATCGTCGTCGTTTGGATCCACATCATCATCACCCAATGGTCTAGCGTCATCGTTTCTAACCACATCATCATCATCAGGTTGCTCTTGATAGAACACTCCCTCGTATGTCATGGGGTTAATGTTGTAGTAATCGTCTTCATTCGGGTTCGGTAGCTTACCATGTGGCGACACCTTGAACACAACTTCCCAACCCTTTAGGTACTCTTTCTGGCATGGGTAAGGCATATAATATACTTGTGTAGCTTGGGTAGCCGCAATGAAGAGATCGGCTCCGGCATAGACGGTTGATGGTTTAACTTCGACCAAACCAATGGAAGGCGTATGTTTTACCCCCTCCCGCGGATCGAACCATCGACATTTGAACACAGGCAGACTTAGGGTCTCGCGCACCTGGTGGAATTTAATCTCGTATATATTTTGTACCCTTCCGTAGTAGTCTATTGAATTTTGACCGGGGGTGTACACTCCGGTATTTATAGTTTTGGGATCAGGCCGGCTGTTCTGGTGCTCCTCTGTATGGAAGCGATACCCATTCACATCATACTTTTTACATGTCATGACGGCAGGGTCAAAACCCATGGAAACCCATCTCAATTCATCATCCATAGATATGTTCGGATCTTTTCCCTACAAGTATAATTGAAATTGTTGAGTGCATTAGTTAACTAATAAATGTTGAACTAGGTATTTAATAGGGGAGTGTGGAAAATTACTTTCTCCATGAACCAAGCAACAAAAATTTTACGTCCAGGGTTTCCATGACGGAGAAGAGTAAGTGCCTCCGCCTCAGTAGGAGGATTCATTCCCGTCCATTCCTCTTGAACGAAATCACTAAAAAAAAGAAAAGCGGTGTTACACCGGGACTAAGTGAACATAAAACATGATGATGTGGAAGACATAAAGGAATGGTGTAGTGGTCTTACTGTTGGAGAACGTAGCAGAAATTCAAAATTTTCTACGCATCACCAAGATCAATCTATGGAGTAATCTAGCAACGAGGGGAAGGGGAGTGCATCTACATACCATTGTAGATCGCGATGCGGAAGCGTTGCAAGAACGCGAATGAAGGAGTCGTACTCGTAGCGATTCAGATCGCGGTTGATTCCGATCTAAGCACCGAAGAACGGTGCCTCCGCGTTCAACACACGTGCAGCCCGGTGACGTCTCCCACGCCTTGATCCAGCAAGGAGAGAGGGAGAGGTTGGGGAAGACTCCGTCCAGCAGCAGCATGACGGCGTGGTGGTGATGGAGGAGCGTGGCAATCCCGCAGGGCTTCGCCAAGCACCGCGGGAGAGGAGGAGGAGGGAGAGAGGTAGGGCTGCGCCAAGAGAGGCCGGAAAACTCATATGTTGGGCAGCCCTAGACCTCAACTATATATAGGGGGGGAGGGGGCTGCGCCCCCTCTAGGGTTCCCACCCCAAGGGGTGGCGGCCAGCCCTAGATCCCATCTAGGGGGGGGGGGGGGCGGCCAAGGGGAGGAGAGGGGGGGGGGCGCCACTAGGGTGGGCCTTAAGGCCCATCTGGACCTAGGGTTTGCCCCCTCCCACTCTCCCATGCGCCTTGGGCCTTGGTGGGGGGGCGCACCAGCCCACCTGGGGCTGGTCCCCTCCCACACTTGGCCCACGCAGCCTTCTGGGGCTGGTGGTCCCACTTGGTGGACCCCCGGGACCCTCCCGGTGGTCCCGGTACATTACAGATATCACCCGAAACTTTTCCGGTGACCAAAACAGGACTTCCCATATATAAATCTTTACCTCCGGACCATTCCGAAACTCCTCGTGACGTCTGGGATCTCATCCGGGACTCCGAACAACATTCGGTAACCACGTATATCTATTCCCTATAACCCTAGCGTCATCGAACCTTAAGTGTGTAGACCCTACGGGTTCGGGAACCATGCAGACACGACCGAGACGTTCTCCGGTCAATAACCAACAGCGGGATCTGGATACCCATGTTGGCTCCCACATGTTCCACGATGATCTCATCGGATGAACCACGATGTCGGGGATTCAATCAATCCCGTATTCAATTCCCTTTGTCTATCGGTATGCTACTTGCCCGAGATTCGATCGTCGGTATCCCTATACCTTGTTCAATCTCGTTACCGGCAAGTCTCTTTACTCGTTCCGTAACTCACATCATCCCGTGATCAACTCCTTGGTCACATTGTGCACATTATGATGATCTCCTACCGAGTGGGCCCAGAGATACCTCTCCGTTTACACGGAGTGACAAATCCCAGTCTCGATTCGTGCCAACCCAACAGACACTTTCAGAGATACCTGTAGTGCACCTTTATAGCCACCCAGTTACGTTGTGACGTTTGGTGCACCCAAAGCATTCCTACGGTATCCGGGAGTTGCACAATCTCATGGTCTAAGGAAATGATACTTGACATTAGAAAAGCTCTGAGCAAACGAACTACACGATCTTGTGCTAGGCTTAGGATTGGGTCTTGTCCATCACATCATTCTCCTAATGATGTGATCCCGTTATCAACGACATCCAATGTCCATGGTCAGGAAACCGTAACCATCTATTGATCAACGAGCTAGTCAACTAGAGGCTTACTAGGGACATGGTGTTGTCTATGTATCCACACATGTATCTGAGTTTCCTATCAGTACAATTCTAGCATGGATAATAAACGATTATCATGAACAAGGAAATATAATAATAACCTATTTATTATTGCCTCTAGGGCATATTTCCAACAGTCTCCCACTTGCCCTAGAGTCAATAATCTAGTCCACATCACCATGTGACTAACACTCATAGGTCACATCACCATGTGACCAACATCCAAAGAGTTTACTAGAGTCAACAATCTAGTTCACATCTCTATGTGATTAACACTCAATGAGCTCTGGTTTGATCATGTTATGCTTGTGAGAGAGGTTATTAGTCAACGGGTCTGAACCTTTCAGATCCGTGTGTGCTTTACGAATATTTTTGTCATCTTGTGGATGCTACCACGCGCTATTTGGAGCCATTTCAAATAATTGCTCTACTATACGAATCTGGTTTACTACTCAGAGTCATCCGGATTAGTGTCAAAGTTCGCATCGACGTAACCCTTTACGACGAACTCCCCTTTCACCTCCATAATCGAGAAAATTCCTTAGTGCACTAGGTACTAAGGATAAGTTCGACCGCTGTCATGTGATCCTTTCCCGGATCACTATTGTACCCTCTTGACCAACTCATGGCAAGGCACACTACATGTGTGGTACGCAGCATAGCATACTTTAGAGCCTACGTCTGAAGCATAGGGGACGACCTTCGTCCTTTCTCTCTCTTCTGCTGTGGTCAGGTCTTGAGTCTTACTCAATACTCACACCTTGTAACACAGCCAAGAACTCCTTCTTTGCTGATCTATTTTGAACTCATTCAAAATCATGTCAAGGTGTGTGTTCTTTTGAAAGTATCATCGGGCGTCTTGATCTATCTCTATAGATCTTGATGCCCAATATGTAAGCAGCTTTTATCCAGGTCTTCCTTTGAAAGACTCCTTTCAAACAACCCTTTATGCTTTCCAGAAATTTTACATCATTTCGGATCAACAATATGTCATTCACATATACTTATCAGAAATGTTGTAGCGCTCCCACTCACTTTATCGTAAATACAAGTTTCTAACAAACTTTGTATAAACCCAAAAACTTTGATCACTCCATCAAAGCGTATATTCTGACTCCGAGATGCTTGCTCTAGTCCATGGAAGGATCTGGAGCTAGCATACCTTTTAGCATCCTTAGGATTGACAAAACCTTTCTGATTGTATCACATACAACCTTTCCTTACGAAAACCAGTAAGGAAACTTGTTTTGACATCCATCTGCCAGATTTCATAAATGCAGCTAATGCTAACATGATTCCGACGGACTTAAGCATCGTAGTCAACTCCTTGAACTTGTGGAAATACTCTTTGCCACAAGTCGAGCTTCATAGACGGTAACATTACCGTTCACGTCCGTCTTCTTCTCAAAGATCCATTTATCTCGGATTTCATGGCTTCTAACCATTTGTCGGAATATGGGCCCACCATCGCTTCTCCATAGCTCGTAGGTTCAGTATTGTCCAACAACATGATATCTCAGACAGGATCACGTACCACTCTGAAGTAGGACGCATCCTCGTCGTCCTACGAGGTTTGGTAGTGACTTGATCCGAAGTTTCATGATCACTATCATAAGCTTCCACTTCAATTGGTGTATGTGCCACAGGAACAACTTCCTGTGCCCTGCTACACACTAGTTGAAGTGACGGTTCAATAACCTTATCAAGTCTCCACCATCCTCCCACTCAATTCTTTCGAGAGAAACTTTTCCTCGAGAAAGGACCTATTTCTAGAAGCAATTACTTTTGCTTCCAGATCTGAAATAGGAGGTATACCCAACTGTTTTTGGGTATTCTATGAAGACGCATTTATCCGCTTTGGGTTCGAGCTTATTAGCCTGAAACTTTTTCACATAAGCATCGCAGCCCCAAACTTTTAAGAAACGACAACTTAGGTTTCTCTAAACGGTGTCGTATCAACGGAATTGCGTGGTGCCCTATTTAAAGTGAATGCGGTTGTCTCTAATGCCTAACCCATAAATGATAGTGGTAATTCGATAAGAAACATCATGGTATGCACCATATCCAATAGGGTGCAGCTATGATGTCCGGACACACCATCACACTATGGTGTTCCAGGCGGTATTAATTGTGAAACACTTTCCACAATGTCTTAATTGTGTGCCAAACTCGTAACTCAGATACTCATCTCTATGATCATATCACAGACATTTTATCCTCTTGTCATGACGATCTTCAACTTCACTCTGAAATTACTTGAACCTTTCAATAATTCAGACTTGTGTTTCATCAAGTAAATACACTCAGCATCTACTCAAATCATCTGTGAAGTAAGAACATAACGATATCCACTGCATGCCTCAGCACTCATTGGACTGCATACATCAAAATGTGTTACTTCCAATAAGTTTCTCTCTTGTTCCATCTTACTGAAAACGAGGCCTTTCAGTCATATTGCCCATGTGGTATGATTTGCATGTCTCAGGTGATTCAAAATCAAGTGAGGTTAAACGATCCATCTGTATGGAGTTTCTTCATGCATATATACCAATAGACATGGTTCGCATGTCTCAATCTTTTCAAAAACGACTGAGTCCAAAGATCCATCTACATGGAGCTTCTTCATGCGTTCTATACCAATATGACTCAAATGGCAGTGCCACAAGTATGTGGTACTATCATTACTATTTTATATCTTTTGGCACGAACATGTGTATCATTGCGATCGAGATTCATTTTAGGTGCAAGACCATTGAAGGTATTATTCAAATAAACAGAGTAACCATTATTCTCCTTAAATGAATAACCGTATTGCGATAAACATAATCCAATCATGTTCAACGCAAACACCAAATCTCGATAGTAGAGGGAGCATGCGATGCTTGATCACATCAACTTTGGAAACACTTCCAACGCACATCGTCATCTCACCTTTATCCAGTCTCCATTTATTCCGCAGCTTTTATTTCGAGTTACTAACACTTAGCAACCGAACCGGTATCTAATACCCTGGTGCTGCTGGGAGTACTAGTAAAGTACACATTCATATAATGTATATCCAATATACTTCTGTCGACCTTGCCTGCCTTCTCATCTACCAAGTATCTAGGGTAGTACTGCTTCAGTGACCGTTCCCCTCATTACAGAAGCACTTAGTCTCGGGTTTTGGGTTCAACCTTGGGATTCTTTGCTAGAGCAGCAAATGACTTGCTGTTTCATGAAGTATCCCTTTTGCCCTTGACCTTCTAGAAACTAGTGGTTTTACTAACCATCAACAATTGATGCTCCTTCTTGATTTCTACTTTCGCGGTGTTAAACATCGCGAGTTGCTCAAGGATCATCATCTATCCTTGATATTTATAGTTCATCACGAAGCTCTAATAGCTTGGTGGCAGTGATTATGGAGAACCATCACTATCTCATCTGGAAGATGAACTCCCACTCGATTCAAGCGATTGTAGTACTCAAACAATCTCATGCTCAACGATTGAGCTTTTCTCCCTTAGTTTGCAGGCTTAAGAAACTTGTCAGAGGTCTCATACCTCTTGACGTGGGCACTAGTCTGAAATCCCAATTTCAGTCTTCGGAACATCTCATATGTTCTGCGACGTTTCAAAAACGTCTCTGGTGCCACAATTCTAAACCGTTAGCATTACGCACTGAACTATCACGTAGTCATCAAAACGTGTATGTCAGATGTTTCGCAACATCTACAGACGACGCTGAGGTCAGCACACCGAGCGGTGCATTAAGGACATAAGCCTTCTGTGCAGCAATGAGGACAATCCTCAGTTTACGGACCCAGCCCGCATAATTGCTACTACCAACTTTCAACTAAATTTTCTCTAGGAACATATCTTAACAGTAGAACTAAAGCGCAAGCTATGACATAATTTGCAAAGACCTTTTTGACTATGTTCATGATAATGAAGTTCATCTGATTATGAACTCCCACTCAGATAGACATCCCTCTAGTCATCTAAGTGATACATGATCCGAGTCAAACTAGGCCGTGTCCGATCATCACGTGAGACGGACTAGTCATCATCGGTGAACATCTCCATGTTGATCGTATCTACTATACGACTCATGTTCGACCTTTCGATCTCTTGTGTTCCGAGGCCATGTCTGTACATGCTAGGCTCGTCAAGTCAACCTAAGTGTTTTGCATGTGTTCCGAGGCCATGTCTGTACATGCTAGGCTCGTCAACACCCGTTGTATTCGAACGTTAGAATCTATCACACCCGATCATCACGTGGTGCTTCGAAACAACGAACCTTCGCAACGGTGCACAGTTAGGGGGAACACTTTCTTGAAATTTTATAAGGGATCATCTTACTTACTACCGTCGTTCTAAGAAAATAAGATGCATAACATGATAAACATCACATGCAATCAAATAGTGACATGATATGGCCAATATCATTTTGCTCCTTTGATCTCCATCTTCGGGGCACCATGATCATCTTTGTCACCGGCATGACACCATGATCTCCATCATCATGATCTCCATCATTGTGTCTTCATGAAGTTGTCACGCCAACGATTACTTCTACTTCTATGGCTAACGCGCTTAGCAATAAAGTAAAGTAATTTACATGGCGTTATTCAATGACACGCAGGTCATACAAAAATAAAGACAACTCCTATGGCTCCTGCCGGTTGTCATACTCATCGACATGCAAGTCGTGATTCCTATTACAAGAATATGATCAATCTCATACATCACATATATCATTCATCACATCTTCTGGCCATATCACATCACATAGCACATGCTGCAAAAACAAGTTAGACGTCCTCTAATTGTTGTTGCAAGTTTTTACGTGGCTTGTATAGGTTTCTAGCAAGAACGTTTCTTACCTACGTAAAACCACAACGTGATATGCCAATTTCTATTTACCCTTCATAAGGACCCTTTTCATCGAATCCGTTCCGACTAAAGTGGGAGAGACAGACACCCGCTAGCCACCTTATGCAACTAGTGCATGTCAGTCGGTGGAACCTGTCTCACGTAAGCGTACGTGTAAGGTCGGTCCGGGCCGCTTCATCCCACAATGCCGCCGAAACAAGATAAGACTAGTAGCGGCAAGAAGAATTGGCAAATCGACGCCCACAACTACTTTGTGTTCTACTCGTGCATAGAAACTACGCATAGACCTGGCTCATGATGCCACTGTTGGGGAACGTAGCAGAAATTCAAAATTTTCTACGCATCACCAAGATCAATCTATGGAGTAATCTAGCAACGAGGGGAAGGGGAGTGCATCTACATACCATTGTAGATCGCGATGCGGAAGCGTTGCAAGAACGCGGATGAAGGAGTCGTACTCGTAGCGATTCAGATCGCGGTTGATTCCGATCTAAGCACCGAAGAACGGTGCCTCCGCGTTCAACACACGTGCAGCCCGGTGACGTCTCCCACGCCTTGATCCAGCAAGGAGAGAGGGAGAGGTTGGGGAAGACTCCGTCCAGCAGCAGCACGACGGCGTGGTGGTGATGGAGGAGCGTGGCAATCCCGCAGGGCTTCGCCAAGCACCGCGGGAGAGGAGGAGGAGGGAGAGAGGTAGGGCTGCGCCAAGAGAGGCCGGAAAACTCATATGTTGGGCAGCCCTAGACCTCAACTATATATAGGGGGGGAGGGGGCTGCGCCCCCTCTAGGGTTCCCACCCCAAGGGGTGGCGGCCAGCCCTAGATCCCATCTAGGGGGGGCGGCCAAGGGGAGGAGAGGGGGGGGGGGCGCCACTAGGGTGGGCCTTAAGGCCCATCTGGACCTAGGGTTTGCCCCCTCCCACTCTCCCATGCGCCTTGGGCCTTGGTGGGGGGCGCACCAGCCCACCTGGGGCTGGTCCCCTCCCACACTTGGCCCACGCAGCCTTCTGGGGCTGGTGGCCCCACTTGGTGGACACCCGGGACCCTCCCGGTGGTCCCGGTACATTACCGATATCACCCGAAACTTTTCCGGTGACCAAAACAGGACTTCCCATATATAAATCTTTACCTCCGGACCATTCCGGAACTCCTCGTGACGTCCAGGATCTCATCCGGGACACCGAACAACATTCGGTAACCATGTATATCTATTCCCTATAACCCTAGCGTCATCGAACCTTAAGTGTGTAGACCCTACGGGTTCGGGAACCATGCAGACACGACCGAGACGTTCTCCGGTCAATAACCAACAGCGGGATCTGGATACCCATGTTGGCTCCCACATGTTCCACGATGATCTCATCGGATGAACCACGATGTCGGGGATTCAATCAATCCCGTATTCAATTCCCTTTGTCTATCGGTATGCTACTTGCCCGAGATTCGATCGTCGGTATCCCTATACCTTGTTCAATCTCGTTACCGGCAAGTCTCTTCACTCGTTCCGTAACTCACATCATCCCATGATCAACTCCTTGGTCACATTGTGCACATTATGATGATGTCCTACCGAGTGGGCCCAGAGATACCTCTCCGTTTACATGGAGTGACAAATCCCAGTCTCGATTCGTGCCAACCCAACAGACACTTTCGGAGATACCTGTAGTGCACCTTTATAGCCACCCAGTTACGTTGTGACGTTTGGTGCACCCAAAGCATTCCTACGGTATCCGGGAGTTGCACAATCTCATGGTCTAAGGAAATGTTACTTGACATTAGAAAAGCTCTGAGCAAATGAACTACACGATCTTGTGCTAGGCTTAGGATTGGGTCTTGTCCATCACATAATTCTCCTAATGATGTGATCCCGTTATCAACGACATCCAATGTCCATGGTCAGGAAACCGTAACCATCTATTGATCAACGAGCTAGTCAACTAGAGGCTTACTAGGGACATGGTGTTGTCTATGTATCCACACATGTATCTGAGTTTCCTATCAGTACAATTCTAGCATGGATAATAAACGATTATCATGAACAAGGAAATATAATAATAACCTATTTATTATTGCCTCTAGGGCATATTTCCAACAATTACCTCATCCACACTTCCTCAACTTCCCTGATGTTGTGCAAGATATAGAACATGAGGTCCTCCCCTCTTGTCGTGGCATGTTATAAGGTTTTGAGGCCCCAGCCCTCCCACCTTGCGCGTTGAATAGATGGAGCCTGGGTTGATACTTCGGCTCTTCTATATTGTATCGAGGCACCTTGTTATGCAGATGGGGAAGGTTGTCTGGATAGTATGATTTCCTGAGGTCTGACACCTCCTCTAGGATAACTGCCTCAGCTATGGAAGCTTCAATCTTAGCTTTGTTTCCACATTTCTGTCGGAGATGCTTGTTCTGTCTCTCACGGCCGTACTGCCAGCGATTCTGCACAGGCCCCCCTAACAATACCTCGTTCGCGAGGTGCAGAATGAGATGTGTCATCGGTGTAAAGAAGCCTGGCGGAAAGATCTTCTCTAGCTTGACTATCAACTCCGGTGCCTTCTTATGCAATTTTTCAATCACGTCTTTACTTACTTCTTTAGCACAGAGCGTGCGGAAGAAATGCCTTCATGATTTTCTTTGTATCCTACATGCTTTTCGGCAGTTCATGACCCTCAGGGAGGCTGTTAGCCCATACTCCCAAGAATGCTTCGAAGCATTTCTGGCTACAGCCGTACTCAGCCTTGACTGCAATCAGTTGCGAGATGGCATCCAACTGAGATATTTTCGCACACGCATAAAGAGGTTTCTTCGATGAGGCCAAGACCTCCAAGAAGGCCTTTGCGGTTGCCTCCGGCTCCTCCGGTTCATTCTCTGAAGGTGTCGCATTCGCCGTTTCTGCAACAATGACATCATCTAGCATGTCCCTGACCCCGTCGTCCTCATATCCATTGATGCGTTGTCGCATCACCTCCTCTCTACCACGGTCCTGCTCGGCTATGTTTATCGGCGGCATGTCAAAGTTTGGCATATATCCGTGCGTGCAAAGGTGCTCACTCATGTCCGTCTGATTTCTACGGTGACGTCTGGCACATCTCGCACAGGGGCATGGTGGGATAATTCTCATTGGACGACGGAATATCTCCTTCAAATACACATCAGTTTTCGCGATCCACTCTGATGTTACTCGATTCCGACGGATAAAACCACTATACGTCCACTGATTATCTGCCATCCTCTGCTTTTTTGCAAGCCACACAACATAATTAAGGATTCACTTAAATTAATCACATCAAATTTTCAGTTTCTACCGCGTTGAATCCACCTACATCTCTAATAGGTAAAGATGGGTCCTAATCCCACCCGAGGATGTGTAGATTGAGTATGTTCTCCATTCTACCCCGTTTCGAGACAAAATTTCGGCAGCACCTCCCCGCCGTTCTCCAGATACACGTCTCGGCAAATAGCCGAGAGAATGTGCTCCGAAGAACAATGGGGAGGCGCCGCCGAAATCCTATCTCGGAACAGGGTAGAACATGGAGAACATAACCAATCTACACATCCTCGGGCTGTCCGTGGAAAACGCTGGACAATCCGAAAGAGCTGCGGTGATAAATATGCAATTGAATGCATATTTATCGATGCAACCCTTTCGGACGGGAGACGCCTAGGTTACGCCTGTTGACTTGAGAATGAAATCTAGTGACATGATTCGTAGCTCACCCTCGGCTGTAGAGGAAGTATTCGAATAGCAGACGGACGACTGGGGACCAACAGCTCCTACGCCGATCACTTCACCGAGATGGAACACCACAGAACCTGCACCGTGACAATAATTAAGTACATCACAATATATTCATCATCATCATCTAAAAATCACCGAATCATAAAAATCAGCATCCTATATCATCTCTTCCGCAAAAAAATCATTATCTATCATCAACATCATCATCTATCATCATGCACATCATCATCTATCATGTAACAATCATCATACATTTGCAACTATCATCAAAAAATCTATCATCTAACATCATGCCCCTTGTTAAAAAAATTGCATTTGTTGCATTTCTCACATTTGTAACTATCATCAAATCATCTATCATCTAACTATGCATCCATCCATCTAGTTACATAACTATGAACAACAACAAAATTAACAAAAAAATCTACAGATAGGGAGGGAGGGAGCTCACCGTGGGGGAGGGCCGGCTCGGGGGGAGGGGCAGGCACGGGGGAGGGGCAGAGCAGGCGGTGGAGGGCCGCCGCGGCGGTGGCCTGGTGCGGGGAAGGGCCGGCCGCGCGCGGGGCAGAGGCGAGGGCGGCCGGGTCGGGGACGGGGTGGACGAGGCAGCGACGGGGTGGCCGACGCAGGGACGGGGTGGCCGGGGAGGGGGGCGGTGTGGCCGGGAAGGGGTCGGCGGAGGTCGGGGAGGGGACGAAGTGGCCGCCGGGGCGGGGTCGACGGAGGTCGGGGCGGGGACGGAGGTCGGGGGAGGGAGGGCTGGCCGCGCGGGGGATGTGTCGAGGGAGGCCGGGGCGGGCGGATAGAGCGGCGGCGTGGGCTGATCCGCGCGGAGACGATGGCGACGTGGGCGGATCCAGGCGGCGGCGCGGTGCGGGTCGACGTGCCGGGGGGGGGGGGGTGAGACAGAGAGGGAATGGGTGGAGGAGGATGAACAACGAGTGGATAAGGTCACCCCTATGCCGACGGCCTGGCCGTCGGCATAGGCCTGGCCGTCGGCATAGGCTGGGTCCACAAGTCAGTGGAGCGGGAGGAGTGGATAAGGTGGCCCTATGCCGACGGCCAGGCCGTCGGCATAGGTGTGGTCCCACCTGACAGCGAGAGGGCCATCGAGTGGATAAGGGTGGGTCTATGCCGACGGCCAGGCCGTCGGCATAGATAGGAGGCCTATGCCGACGGCTACGCCGTAGGCATAGATGGCAACTACTATTTTTTTTGAAAAAATAGTCCCACCTCGCCGAGGGAAAAGAAATTTGACCTGTTTAAATAGTTCACTAATCCATACGTTATAAGCTCTGGTATTCATTAGACTTATATGAAGAAAATGGACAATTACTGTGAACTTTTCAGTGCCCGGGCAGCCGGCCCGGTGCCCGAGCACTAAAAGGTTCACAGTGATAGTACATTTTCAATGATGAATACCGGAGTTTTTAATCAATTCAATTATTACATTTTTAGATTCCTAGTTTACCGTCTGTATGGGACCCGGTACCCGGTGCGACGCCTGTGACACCGGGACCCTGGGGGTTAGGCGGTACGGGGGCCGTGGGGGGTAGCAATGCCACTGGAGCTTAGCCGTCGGCATAGATGGACATGCCACGTCCGGCGAAAGTCAAAGGGCTAGACCCGGCGGTCGTCTGTGTCAGGGATAGACAGGACGGGGTACCTGTGGGCGGGGGGGGGGGGTAGCAATGCCGTCCGTGAGGGCGGCCACACCCCGGAGACGCGTGCCGCCTCTTCGTACATGCCACCACACCACCCCGCATGTATGAGGGCCCGGTGCGACGCTCCGGTGGCATTGCTACCCCCAGGGTCCCCGTCCCGCCTAACCCTGTAGCGTTAGACCACGAGATCTAGCCCTCTGACTTTACACAGACAGGCTTTGACCAGTGGAACTCTCCCCCCCGGTTGTGTTAGGTCAGCCCATAGGAACACTTTGGAGCAACATCCGGGCCAAACCCACAGCAAGATCCCCTCCGTGTAGACCCGACGCGTCTGTTTCACCCCTCCAGGTGCCGGCGGCGGCGCCGTCCGTGAGGGGGGGCACAGCCCGGAGACGCGTGCCGCCTCTCCGGACATGCCACCACACCACCCCACATGTATGAGGGCTCGGTGCGACGCTCCGGTGGCATTGCTACCTCCCAGGGCCCCATCCCGCCTAACCCTGTAGCGTTAGACCACGAGATCTAGCCCTTTGACTTTACACAGACAGGCTTTGACGAGTGGAACTCCCCCCCGGTTGTGTTAGGTCAGCCCATAGGAACACTTTGGAGCAACATCCGGGCCAAACCCACAGCAAGATCCCCTCCGTGTAGACCCGACGCGTCTGTTTCACCCCTCCAGGTGCCGGCGGCGGCGCCGTCCGTGAGGGGGGCCATAGCCCGGAGACGCGTGCCGCCTCTCCGGACATGCCACCACACCACCCCACATGTATGAGGGCCCGATGCGACGCTCCGGTGGCATTGCTACCCCCAGGGCACCCGTCCCGCCTAACCCTGTAGCGTTAGACCACGAGATCTAGCCCTTTGACTTTACACGGACGTGCTTTGACCAGTGGAACTCTCCCCCCGGTTGTGTCAGCCCATAGGAACACTTTGGAGCAACATCCGGGCCAGACCCACAGCAAGATCCCCTCCGTGTAGACCCTACGCGTCCGTTTCCCCCCTCCAGGTGCCGGCGGCGCCGCCGTCCGTGAGGGGGGCACACCCCGGAGACGCGTGTCGCCTCTTCGGACATGGCACCACACCACCCTGCATGTATATATGAGGGCCCGGTGCGACGCTCCGGTGGCATTGCTATCCCCCAGGGCCCCCGTCCCGCCTAACCATGTAGCGTTAGACCACGAGATCTAGCCCTTTGACTTTACACGGACGGGCTTTGACCAGTGGAACTCTCCACCCGGTTGTGTTAGGTCAGCCCATAGGAACACTTTGGAGCAACATCCGGGCCAGACCCACAGCAAGATCCCCTCCGTGTAGACCCGACGCGTCCGTTTCCCCCCTCCGTGAGGGGGGGCACACCCCGGAGATGCGCGCCGCCTCTTTGGACATGGCACCACACCACCCCGCATGTATGAGGGCCCGGTGCGACGCTCCGGTGGTATTGCTATCCCCCCAGGGCCCCCGTCTCGCCTCTTCAGACATGGCACCACAGCGCCCCGATGGTAGCAATGCCGCTAGGTGTTGCTTTGGGCCCTCCTACGGTTGTGGAAGCGTGGTGGCTGGCGCAGGCACCCGGCACGCAGCTCCGGGGTGTGCCCCCCTCACCGGCGTCGTTGTGGGGCACGGCGGCAGCAACGTCCGTGAGGGGGGCAATCGATATACCATCGGGGTATGTTTTTTTTGTTACATAAGGCACATTTATGTTGTGAAAAAAAACAAGAAAAAGTAAATAATATAAAAAAATAGAGGTATGCCGACGGCAAGGCCGTCGGCATACTTGCGCACACGGCCACGGATCGATGACGTGGCAAAGGGCGGGGATCGATGACGTGGCAACATCCATGGGCCAGGCCTATGCCGACGGCCAGGCCATCGGCATAGATTTGCCACCCCACGGACCGGCGAGCGACGCGGATCGATGACGTGGCGGGCGACGCGGATCGATGACGTGGGGGCTATGCCGACGGCTGCCGTTAGCCCGTCGGCGTAGACTGACGCCGTCAAAAGGCCGTTTCCGCCCGGGTAGCGGGGCCCACGTTCTATGCCGACGGGCTTATCTATGCCGACGACCGACGTAGGCATATTTCTAGCGACGCCGACGGCCGAACTTTGCCGACGGGGGCCGTCGGCATAGATGGATATACGTCGACGGCTTTTCTATGCCGACGGCTTGGGCTGGGCCGTCGGGATAGGACAATCTATGCCGACGGGGGCCGTCGGCATAGGTTCGGCCGTCGGCATCGCCAGTTATTCTGGTAGTGCCGGTACCCTTTTGGACTAAAGTGACTAATGTTGTGTTGAATGCTCGGCTTTTAAAATATTTGTCAACTGATCTGCCTCATGTGTCTATTTTGTTGGACTGGGAAATTGGCTTTGCTTTATTGTAATCATACAGTGGTCCTCTTATTCTTTGTATACTCAATTGGGCGGGGAAGTGGCTTTGCCTCTTTTGATTATTTAGTGGTCTTCTTAGTATACTCAATTGGGGGAATTGGCTTTGCTTTATTTTAGTTATCTAGTGGTCTTCTTAGTACTCAATTGTCAGCAATCTATATGGTATATGCCTTTCCCTCTTCTTTGAACTGAAGAATTGAACTTACCTTTTTATCTACTGGTCTTCTTAATTATTGATATATAGAGTGTTCCCTGACTCTACCCTTTCTTGTAGCTGACGATGGAAAGAGGCAGATTTTCCTCTTTGTTGACTTGCAAGCTGCGTCTGATTTTTAGAGGACCTTGGAACACTACTCATTAGGTCGGGTAGGAGTCAACTTCTCAATGGAACCTTCTGTCACGAATTCATAATTCGCTGTTCTCTATGAATCAATTGCATCTGGTCAGGTAGGTATTATGGAGACTAATAAGGTCGACATCATAGCAAGATTGGACATAGTTATATTTGTTTCGTTCCGAGGAGTTTTAGTATTCTTGTAGGATAGACTGGTACTGCATTCTGAAAATTTATGAATACCTTTTTGTTCTTCCATACAGACTCTGTTTTTAATTACATTGCACTGTTTGAAACGAGCTCTTATTATTTCCCTCTGTCTCTTAACTATTTTAGGGATTACTAATGCTTCATGCAGTGCACGTTTTGAACAAAAGTTCGAGAATTAAAACATGCACTATTAAATACAAAGAGTTTTGCCATGGTGTGGCTGAGGTCCCACGTTGTTCATGTCTTGAGCAGGACAGCACCATGCCTGTTCTGTGACTGTACAGCTGTAGAAGTAAGTTGAAAGTCACTCTGATCACACCCGCATCAGAGTGAAAGTAAGTTCATCATCCAGATAAATTGATCCAGTTGAAATTCTCTTCACCTTAAACCGTATGATGTGCTCTTTGGTGCAAAGCTCGCATGCAGCTGTACCAGAGCTCATGGTCGATGCAATGGAGCGAACTGAACAGTAGTCTCCTCAGTTTGGTGCCATGTGTATGCTCAAACTTGTCCTTATATTATAGGCCAAGAGAATTCAGAGTAGGAGTTTGAATATGGACCAGTAGGTGAGATTGAGTTTATCCATGGAACGGCGGGTGCATGCACAGCTGCTAGTTCTCACACTATTGTACATCTATAATTTCTTCACCTCGAACTGCTGCATCAGTTCTTGGTTCATTTTCTGAAGAAGGATTGTGCCTTGGTGGAGTTCTTGAGAAGCTATAGTTAGCACTGGACAGCAGCTTCTGTTGCTGGAATGGATCTGCATAGGCCTGGAGGATCAGGTTGGGGAGGCCCTGGACGGTGGGTTATAGCACCAGCTGGAGGGCCTGGATTTCCGGGTTGCCCTGGCCCTGGGTTTGGTGGCCTTTTGGGATCCTGGTAAGTTTAATCCTCAGCTAATTAGTGGAACCACTAAAAAAAAAGCTAATTAGCGGAACTTCACCTAAAAAATTTAACCAATGGAACTTTATACATTGCATCTGTCCACTGGCATTGTCAATTCATTCAGTTAACAACTGTCAAAATTTTATATTCAGTTCACATCTACATTTCATCCAGTTAGATGATTGCTGGTTGAGGGGTCAATTAAATCAAAGTGGAATATATAAGCGATGAAACAAACACTAGTCACTTAGGTTTATTCTTCAAAGCGTTCTTCCTCTGTTTCTTTCCGTTGCTAACAAATTTACTCTTCTTTCTCTTTGTCAAAACACATCCAGAGTGCACTTATGCCGTCCATCTAATGCTTGAACAGCTCAATCTCTTTTGGTTTGTGGCATATTTTTTCTGGAGTGTGCAACCATTGTTACAATGGCCAACTTGCACAATATGCTTCAGTTCCACTCTAGGAACTGAGTGCTAGCAAATATTGCTCCCATCTTTACCTTTACTTTTTAGAGCGAGAATGGTAAGAGATAGAAAATTTGTATTGAAACAATCAACTGAAAGATTATGCACATGCTGCTCCTGTCCATTGTGGAATAACTCAGTCATGTTTGGCTGCCATTGTGGAAAGATTAAGATCACAATTCAAAACTATGAAATGTGATGAAGCAGGTGATAATAAAATTCAGAGGTAGTTTTTCCCCATTGGTATCAGCGCAGCATGCTAGAACTATACTTGGAAATAACAATGCCTTATATGTCAATAGTAGTTCTGATACTCTCGAGTCGTTTATCGAGTTTTTATCTTGACATGCAATAAATTTGGTTTAATGCCACTTAAAAAAACCTTGCACATGTTGCGTACTTAAAATCTCATATGTCGACAGTAATCCTGAAACACTCTTGATTGTGGAGGGAAGCATGATTATCACATTTCAAATTGGTGTGTTATGATAATTTGCATTTGTAAATTAGTTCAGGGAGAACATAATTCTTGCGAATATCAGGAGAGTTGGATAGTTAATAAACTCCAGAGCATTGACCGTATCACTGATTCTGTTTTCTTGGTTCTGCTGCAGGGGAACATCGTGATGATATTAGCAGCAATCCAAGCTAACAAGGTGGCTGAAGACAGGGTTAGAGGATGCAAGGGTTGATGTTTTGCTGAGAGTGCCTAAATTGGAATTGCGGTCGGCGTGAGAAGATGAGCAATCTTTTTTGCATTGCATCAGACAACTCATCAACTGAAACATCACCCCAACGATTCAGCCAAACACGCAGCATGACAAAGGGCGCGACATGGCATCCCGACTTCGAACACTTGGTGCTGGCGCCATGGTTTAGTGTCATCATAAGAGCTCCCATGCGTAGAAATGTGTTACAATTTATTCTTGTTTTCTTCACTATACGTGGAGCACTGCTGTCGGTCAGATAAATTTTTGTCCCGATGGTCACTTTGTAGCTTATAAAACTAACACTAGTAGGAAAAGGGGCTTTTACCCCGGTTTGTAAGGGCCTTTTGTCCCGGTTCTCGAACCGGGACTAAAGGGTCGTTACTAAAGCCCTAACCCTTTAGTACCGGTTCTTACACGAACCGGGACAGAAGGTCCTCCACGTGGCCGCTGCTGCCAGCCCAGGCAGGGGGGCCTTTGGTCCCGGTTGGTGCCACCAACCGGGACCAATAGGCAGGGCCTTTTGTCCCGGTTGGTGTCACCAACTGGGGACCAATAGGCATCCACGCGTCAGCAGCTGGCAGGAGCTGAGGTTTTTGTTTTTTTTGAAAGGGGGTGGTTTAGGGGTTTTGGGGGGTTAATTTCGGTGTTTCATATATTGTGTTAGCTAGCTAATTAATAGAGAGAAGTGTCCTCTCTTATCTCCGTGCTTTGTCGACGCTACGTACTATATACGTATGGAGAGGAGTAGACACGCTAGCTAGTAATCAAATGAAGGAAACAGAAGATCGTCATGAACATTTGCATACGGAGAGAAGTGATATCGACCACCTCTCCTTCTCCGAGATATTGGTCGAACAACAAGTTCTCGTATATCTATCCGACACTACCGGCTACATATATACAATAATTATGTCTTACAATACAATCTCCTAATTAAATTGTAGGAACACAGGGTCCACATAGTATTCTCCGTTTTCAGCGATCACGTGGTCAAGGAAGAATGCCGCCAATTCCTCTTGAATTCCTCGCATACGATCTGGTGCTAGGAGTTCATCCCGCTTCCGAAACATCTAATTTGAAGAAGGGGGGTCAATACATATATATATATATATATATATATATATGAATAAATGAAACTCAACACAAATGATGGTAATAAAATAAAATTGTGAATATTATTGCTTACGCACTTCATATTGTTCTTCAGTGTAGCCCCGCTCACAGGTCGTGTAGCGGATGGACTCGCAAACGTAGTATCCACAGTAATTATTCCCGGGTTCCTGCCACAACCACTTTACAAGAAATAGAGGTCAATCAAACTGATAAGCAAGCATGCTAAATGGTATTGATGAAACTAGCGCTTGAATCACTAGGAGATGCGCGGAACATGCTACTATAGTACTTACTTTCGGGTGATTAAATTGCAGCTTCTTCGGCAGTCCCGGAGCTTTTGAGGTGAATTTTCTCCAAACCCTGCCAGACAAAGAAAACAATTACTTGATATCAGGAAATGAACAAAGTTGCTGATATGGTGGATAATGATCGATTTAACTTACTTCTCGAGCATTTGAGTCATGTTCGCATAGTCCTGGGGATCTTTTCGTCTCGAGTCTAAGACGGTTACTACTCCCTGCTCAAGCTTAATCTCTAGGAGAATATAGTGGAAGCTGCGCATGCATGCATAAGTCATCAATTACATTACCATAACCTGGACTAATAAGGGAAACCGAATATGCACAAGACAGTAACACTCACTTGAAGTTGTAAGGAAAGAGTATTATATCTTTGTTTTGATTTAATACCAACGATTGTAGCAAGTTGGCCTCGGCTTCTTTGGGATGTTTTTCAACCGTATATGCATCTATGAGATTTGTGTTAATGAACCCAATATCACCGATTTGTCTTTTCTTCAATTCGGCGATCTTCAATCTGCATAATATAGTGAGGATAATTATAAATACATGCAATGAAAGAGCTGACCTATATAGAGAGACTTAATGACAGAAGTAGTACTACTTACAGACAGTAGCAAGTGATCGTTGTTTTATCGAGGGCCTTTTGATTGTAAAACTGGAAGAAATCCTCAAATGGAACATTCAGCAGATCAATTCCAACGAGGTCATGCTCCGGTTTAACTCTCAGCGTCAAAGTATCCATCCCATCAGACTCTCTGCAGGTTTTCATGTACCAATCATGTAGTCTTCGCATCATCGTTGTTAGAGATCTTTCATCTTTGACGAGAGGCTTCCCGTAATGGTATTTGTGTTCGTCCACCTCCATGATTTCATAATGTACATCGTCGGGCAGGTAATCTCCAAGATTGCTATAACCGGGCACCATACTCGGATCATTAGCGACGATGTCTTTTGACACCTTGAGCGGGGGGCACGATTGGTTCGCTTGTTCGCCGAGCTGGGCAATTTTTTTCCCAGCTCGTCGTTCTTTTAACCTTTGATCACTGACAGTACTTCCCGACCGCTCCGCTTCGGCATATGTCTTTGCAAGAATGCGCTCATAGTTGCCTCTCGGCGGAGACTTTGGTGGTTTTGTCAGGGCAGCCAGAGTGCGCTTTGCTTTCACCGGATCTACCTTCTCCTCCGGAGGTGGATGTTTCTTTGCTTTCACCCCTTCAAAGAAGTTTGTCACTTCGGCTCGCACGATCTTCCTGGTTTCCTCCTCGGTCCTCTCGTATGGTAACTTCTCTGGAGTCTTCAGAGAAGGACCGAATCTGTATTGCCTCCCGCCTCTGGCAGCTGTACTGCTAGACGCCGGCAGAGCAGACGGAGCGGCTGCGGCTGTCTTCTTTCCTTGCTTACGAGGCGGAGGAGAAGGACTACGACGCGCCGGAGCAGCCGCAGCGGCGGCGGGTCTCTTCCGCCCTTGCTGACGAGGCGGAGAAGGAGGAGGCTGGCTGCTCTGGCGCGCCGGCGCTGGCGGAGAAGGAGGCAGAGTGCCGCCACGCGCCGGAGAAGGAGGCTGAGTGCCCTGATCACTCGCCGGAGGAGGCGGAGGAGGAGGCGGAGTGCCCTTACTCGCCGGAGCCGTCCAGTTCGGAAGCTTGATGAGCTCCTTCCGCCATAGGCATGGAGTCTTCAGAGCAGAACCCAGCCGAGTCTCCCCTTCACCGGTAGGGTGGTCAAGCTGGAGCTCCTCAAATCCCTCCGTTATTTCATCCACCATCACCCTAGCATATCCTTCTGGAATCGGCCGGCAGTGGTAGGTTGCGCCGGGTTCAGGAGGTAAAACAGAGCCAACAGCCGCCTTGACTTTGAAGTTCTGCCATTCCGCCATAAGGTGGCAATGTTGAGACTCCGTGATAGCATCCACGGGGTAGCTAGCAGGAGCCGCATGCTCCAGCTGAAGCAGCTCGGTGGAAGCCACGCTGCTTCTCCGCTGAGATGGCGGTGTAGCTTCGGGGGCAGTTTCGGCATGTCGATTGCCGTCTCGTTCCTCTAGCGCTTGAACCCTTTCGTGCAGCTTCTGAATTTGGATCTGCTCCACTTTTTTCCTCCTCTCCTGGCTTTTGTAACCGCCCGCGTCCGGAAAACCAGCCTTCCACGGAACGGAGCCTGGCGTGCCTCGTGTCCGTCCAGGGTGCTCAGGATTCCCGAGGGCCATTGTGAGCTCGTCGTTCTCTCTGTCTGGAACGAACGTCCCTTGCTGCGCTGCATCGATATATTGCTGAATCTTCTTGACTGGTATTCTCAAAAGCTCGTTCGTCCAAACGCACCTCCCTGATACAGGGTCCAAGGTTCCGCCAGCCCCGAAGAACCAAGTCCGGCAACGGTCTGTCCAGTTCATTGTCTGTGGTTCGATCCCTTTTTCAAGCAGATCATTCTCAGCCTTGGCCCACTTAGGTCGGGCTTTGAGGTAGCCACCTGACCCCGTGCGATGGTGAAGCTTCTTCTTTGCAGCATTCTTCTTGTTTGTCGCTGACATCTTCTTACTCTTTTCCGATGTCTTGTGGGCCACAAATGCGGGCCAGTGATCTCTGATCTTCTCATACCGGCCGATGAATTCTGGTGTCTCTTCTTTGTCGACAAACGTTTTCAGCTCATTCTTCCACCTCCTGAATAGGTCTGCCATCTTCTTAAGAGCATGAGACTTGATTAATTGCTCTATAACTGGCTTCTCCGGATCCTCCTCTGGCGGTAGGGTGAAATTTGCCTTCAGCTCAGTCCAAAGATCATCTTTCTGCATATCATTGACATAAGACACCTCAGGGTCTTCCTTCTTAGGCTTATACCATTGC
The DNA here is from genome assembly GCF_018294505.1 of Triticum aestivum. NCBI lineage: Eukaryota > Viridiplantae > Streptophyta > Magnoliopsida > Poales > Poaceae > Triticum > Triticum aestivum. Next base: position 566,455,498 of record NC_057802.1, read on the forward strand.
TGGATGCTGATCGGGATCTTGTCCCTAACTAGAACCCCGCACTGAGCAGCAAATGCATCCTTTGTCCGGATGGGTTCAATCGGTTGGCCGTCGCGCGCGATTGCTGTGATCTCAAACCTTTCATCCGAGCGCAACTTTCTCTTCGGGCCTCGTCTCTTTACCGAAGTTGTGCTCGATCCGGAGGGCTAGAAAAAAGAAGAAAGACGAGTGTTAATTAATATGTGTACATACCAAAACAATGAATGCATCAATTAGCTAGTCAGCACAGGCTTAACTAATATATTTACCTGGCCGGACTCTGTTCGGTCACCGGAGCCGTCACCACGGGCTCCTTCTTGCACCAGCATTGGGTCACCGGAGCCATCATAATCATGTCTTTCCTCCTCCACTCTTCGATCACCGTAGCCTGCTTCTTCACCCTGTTCTTCCAGACCATCATTGTCGTTAAGATACGACAAGATATCACCTCCGGCTAAGATTATGTCCCCCAACACCTCTTCTGCTTGCTCGTCTCGTCCGTGCTCCATTGTTTCTGCAAATATTACAACATGGCAATTATTACACAAACATGACAGCAGGTGGATATATTAGTGCAAACGTAGACCTAGCTTATTCCGGGTTTGGGGTGGCCTAGGCAACGCTTCAAGGGTAGGGGCGCGGCGGGAGGGGGTAGGAGACCGACATCGTTTTTTTCTAGGGTTTGGGTGTCCTCGAGAGTTTTGGTCGAGCGAGAGGGCCGGGGGGTGCTCCCGTGGTATAAGTTATCACGGTCGAGAGGGGGTATAAATATCGACCGTCCATCATGTCGAAGTTATCTGGGAGGGAGTTATATATATCGACAACGACGACATACATACATGGGAAAATAATGTTATCGGGGAGGGGGTATATCGACCCCCCCCACGTGTTGAAGTTATCGGGAGGGGGTTATATCGACAACGACGACATACGTACATGGGAAAATAATATTATCGGCGGGGAGGGGGTATATCGACCCCCCCTCGTGTTGAAGTTATCGGGAGAGGGGTATATCGACGACGACAGACCCGATAAAACATAAGAAAACGAAGAAGAAATAAAAAGAGGAGAAGAAGAAAAGGAATAGAGGAGAAGATCGAAGAAAAAAAGAAGAAAAAAAGAGGAGAAGAAGAAAGGAATAGAGGAGAGAAGAAGAAAAAATAGAATTTTTCTATTTTTTCTTCTTCTCTTCTATTCCTTTCTTCTTCTCCTCTTCTTTTTCTTCTTTTTCCTCTTCTTATTTCTCCTCTTCTTCCTCCTCTTCTTCTCCTTTCTTCCTCTTCTTATTTTCCTTTTTATATGAACATATCATCATATATATGAACATACATTTTCTTTGCATATGCATATGAACATACATTTTCTTTGCATATGCATATGAACATACATACATACATTTTTCTTTCATATGAACATACATACATACATTTTCTTTGCATATGACCATACATACATTTTTCTTTGCATATGACCATTCATACATTTTCTTTGCATATGCTTTGCATATAAACATACATACATATGAACATACATACATACATATAAACATAACATACATACACAAAAAATTCTAAAAATCTGCCTAAAAAATTATATGAAAAAAAGCATACATCATCCATCCATCCATATAATGAACATATACATCATCCATCCATCCATATAATCAACATATGCATATGAAAAAAATTATATGAAAAAAATATATGAAGAGGATCGAGGGGACAGGGAGGAAAGGGGGTCGCCGGAGCCGGACCGAACGGGGAGGAGGGGCGGCGTCGAGGCAGGGGCGGCAGTGGGGGCGGGCGCCGGCGACGACGACAATGGTGGGGGCGGGCCGGGGCGCAGGGGCGCGGCCGTGCGTGCTCGGGGACGGGGCAGGGGCACGGGGCGGCGGCCGGCGTGGGCTCGGGCGCGGGGCAGGGGCACGGGGAGACGGGGATGGCGGCCGGCGGCGGCGACGGCGACGAGGAGCGCGCGAGCGATTTGGGCAGCCTGGCGGCGGGGGCAACTGGCGAGGGAGGCGACGGAGATGTGAAATTTTCACAAGTCCTGGTTATATAGCAAGGGCATTGGTCCCGGTTCGTGGCACCAACCGGGACCAATGCCACCCTTTAGTCCCGGTTGGTGCCACCAACCGGGACCAAAGGTCCCTTTTCAGCAGCGCAAAGGGCGGGAAGCGGCGGCCTTTGGTCCCGGTTGGTGGCACCAACCGGGACTAAAGGGGGGGCATTGGTCCCGGTTGGTGCCACGAACCGGTACCAATGCACCCCTTTAGTCCCGGTTGGTGGCCCCAACCGGGACCAAAGGCCTCTTGCTGCCCGCGTCGCGGCCAAAAGTTTAGTCCCACCTCGCTAGTTGAGAGGGGCTCGGAGTGGTTTATAAGCCCCGCTGCGGCTGCTGTCTCGAACTCCTCTCTATAGCAGGCTTCTGGGCCTAACTTTGGCGCGCTGCCCGTTGTGCCCTCTAGCCCTTCTGGGCCTGTATTTGCAAACCCGAGGGTTGGAGGGCCCAGCGGGCAGCGCCCCAACAATTTTGTTTGTTGTCCGCATCGCGGCCAAAAGTTTAGTCCCACCTCGCTAGCCGAGGGGCGCCCGCACCAGTTTAAATGCCGCGGCGCGGCTGCTGTTTCGAACTCCTCTCTATAGCAGGCATCTGGGCCTAACTTTGGCACGCTGCCCGTTTAGCCTCCTAGCCCTTCTGGGCCTGTATTTGCAAACCTGAGGGTTGGAAGGCTAAGCGGGCAGCGCCCCAACAATTTTTTTTGCTGTATTTAGTTTTTTGTTTTCTTTTTTGCTTTATTTATTTTGTTTTGTTTCTACTTACAACAAAAAACTTATTTATTTTATTTTATTTTGTTTCTAATTAATTATTTATTTTACTTTATGATAATTCTTTTTGCGATTAAAGTTTCTATCAAAAAAAGTTCTTTATGAAAATTCTTTTTGCTTTTAATGATTTTGAACAGAAAATACTTCGATAATTTTAGTTGCATCAATTTTATATGATTTTAGTTTCAATAATAATAGAGGTTTCTTATAATGTTTTGAACAGAAAATACTTTGTTAATTTTAGTTTCATAAATTTTATTAAAGTTTATTTTATTTTGTCGGAACACAAGAAGTCCGGAGTTGTAATAAGTTATTAAAAATAAAAAAGAGGCGCAATGCTCGTTGATTTGCTTCAAGCCTTTCGGAATAGTGTAGACTGCACTGCACATAGCTCCATGCAGTCTACCTTATTCCTCAAGGCTTGAAGCTAAGCAACGTGAGCATTGCGCCTCTTCTTCATCGTCTCTGCACTCAGGGCTTATAAACCGCTCATAGTGCCTCTCAGCTAGCGAGGTGGGTCTAAAAAACTGCTTAGTAAGAAACTCTAGTACCGGTTCGTGCCACGAACCGGTACTAAAGGTGCTCGTGGGGCCACAGCCTCATTAGTACCGGTTCGTGGCACCAACAGGGACCAAAGGGTGGAATTGGTCCCGGTTCGTGCCACCAACCGGAACCAATGGCCTTGCACAGCGGCGTGGTGGTGAGTTTAGTCCCACCTCGCTAGCTGAGAGAGAGCCGCACCTGTTTATAAGGTGCGGTGCGCCTGAGCTGTCGAGCTCCTCTCTAAAGCAGGCTTACGGGCCTAACCTCTCTGTACATGCCTGTGGGCCTACTGGGCCTTCTGCGGGTCTGAATCCTGGCCCATGGATGGGTTTCTAATCGTATTCAGGCCGTGGTGGCCCAGTAGGTGGCATAATTTTTAATTTTTGGCCTGTTATTTTTCATGCATTTACTAATTATTTTGAGCTATAAGACCCTAAAATTGAAAAGCATTTCAAATGAACTCTGAGAAGGTTGAAAGTTGGCATGGTATCATCATTTCATCCACATAGCATGTGCAAGAAAGTTGAGAGGGTTACGGCAAAAACTAGATGCACTTCTTGTACAAAACGGACAATGGTATCATACTCGTCTATTACAAAGTTGGCATGGTATCATCATAATAGTTGCGGGAGAAAGTCTTCACTTTTTCTTCGCTTGTGTCATTTGCTTATTGCGCCGTAACCATGGATAATCTTCATCGTTTATCAGGATGCTTGGTTCAGCCTTGACTTTGAAGGGAGGAATTTCATGAAACTTTTCATAATCTTCAGACATGTCTGTCTTTCCCTCCACGCCCACAATGTCCCTTTTTCCTGAAAGAACTATGTGGCGCTTTGGCTCATCGTATGATGTATTCGCTTCCTTATCTTTTCTTTTTCTCGGTCTGGTAGACATGTCCTTCACATAGATAACCTGTGCCACATCATTGGCTAGGACGAACGGTTCGTCAGTGTACCCAAGATTGTTTAGATACACTGTTGTCATTCCGTACTGTGGGTCTACCTGTACCCCGCCTCCTGACAGATTGACCCATTTGCACTTAAACAAAGGGACCTTAAAATCATGTCCGTAGTCAAGTTCCCATATGTCCATTATGTAACCACAATATGTGTCCTTTCCCCTCTTGGTTGCTGCATCAAAGCGGACACCGCTGTTTTGGTTGGTGCTCTTTTGATCTTGGGCGATCGTGTAAAATGTATTCCCATTTATCTCGTATCCTTTGTAAGTCAATACAGTCGAAGATGGTCCCCTGGACAACGAGTACAACTCATCACAAACAGTGGTGTCACCTCTGAGACGTGTTTCCAACCAACTGCTGAAAGTCCTGATGTGTTCACATGTAATCCAGTCATCACACTGCTCCGGGTGTTTGGAGCGCAGACTGTTCTTTGTGTTCATCGACATATGGGGTCACCAAGGTAGAGTTCTGTAGAACTGTGTAGTGTGCTTGAGACCAAGAATGCCCGTCCCTGAATATAATTGAGTCCGTTCCTAGCGTGCCTTTTCCAGTCAGTCTCCCCTCATACCGCGATTTAGGGAGACCTATCTTCTTAAGGCCAGGAATGAAGTCAACACAAAAACCAATGACATCCTCTGTTTGATGGCCCATGGAGATGCTTCCTTCTGGCCTAGCGCGGTTACAGACATATTTCTTTAGGACTCCCATGAACCTCTCAAAGGGGAACATATTGTGTAGAAATACGGGCCCCAGAATGACAATCTCGTCGACTAGATGAACTAGGACGTGCGTCATGATATTGAAGAAGGATGGTGGGAACACCAGCTCGAAACTGACAAGACATTGCGCCACATCACTCCTTAGCCTTGGTATGATTTCTGGATCGATCACCTTCTGAGAGATTGCATTGAGGAATGCACGTAGCTTCACAATGGCTAATCGGACGTTTTCCGGTAGAAGCCCCCTCAATGCAACCGGAAGCAGTTGCATCATAATCACGTGGCAGTCATGAGACTTTAGGTTCTGGAACTTTTTCTCTGGCATATTTATTATTCCCTTTATATTCGACGAGAAGCCAGTCGGGACCTTCATACTGAGCAGGCATTCAAAGAAGATTTCTTTCTCTTCTTTCGTAAGAGCGTAGCTGGCAGGACCTTCATACTGCTTCGGAGGCACGCCGTCTTTTTCGTGCAAACGTTGCAGGTCCTCCCGTGCCTCAGGTGTATCTTTTGTCTTCCCATACACGCCCAAGAAGCCTAGCAGGTGTTGGGGAACGTAGCAGAAATTTAAAATTTTCTACGTATCACCAAGATCAATCTATGGAGTCATCTAGCAACGAGAGAGAGGGGAGTGCATCTACATACCCTTGTAGATCGCGCGCGGAAGCGTTCAAGAGAACGGGGTTGATGGAGTCGTACTCGTCGTGATCCAAATCACCGATGATCCTAGCGCCGAACGGACGGCACCTCCGCGTTCAACACATGTACGGAGCGGGGACGTCTCCTCCTTCTTGATCCAGCAAGGGGGGAGGAGAAGTTGATGGAGATCCAGCAGCACGACGGCGTGGTGGTGGAAGTAGCGGGATCCCGGCAGGGCTTCGCCAAGCGCAAGCGGGGAGGAAGAGGTGTCACGGGAGGGAGGGAGGCGCCAGGGCTTGGGTGCTGCTCCCATGCGCCTCCCCACTATATATAGGGGTGGAGGGGGCTGGTTTCTTGCCCTCCAAGTCCATTGGGGCGTTGGCAAAGGTGGGGGAAAGAAATCCCATCATTTCCCTTCCCCACCGATTGTTATCCCCCTTTTTTAGGGATCTTGATCTTATCCCTTCGGGATATGATCTTATTCCTTCTAAGGTGGGATCTTGGTGCGCCTTGACCAGGGGTGTGGGGCCTTGCCCCCACTACCCACGTTCATGTGGGTCCCCCCATGCAGGTGGGCCCCACTTCGGAACCTTCTAGAACCTTCCCGGTACAATACCGAAAAATCCCGAACATTTTCCGGTGGCCAAAATAGGACTTCCCATATATAAATCTTTACCTCCGGACCATTCCGGAACTCCTCGTGACATCCGCGATCTCATCTAGGACTCCGAACAACTTTCGGTTAACCGCATACTAATATCTCTACAACTCTAGCGTCACCGAACCTTAAGTGTGTAGACCCTACGGGTTCGGGAGACATGCAGACATGACCGAGACGACTCTCCGGTCAATAACCAACAGCGGGATCTGGATACCCATGTTGGCTCCCACATGTTCCACGATGATCTCATCGGATGAACCACGATGTCGAGGATTCAATCAATCCCGTATACAATTCCCTTTGTCAATCGGTACGTTACTTGCCCGAGATTCGATCGTCGGTATCCCAATACCTTGTTCAATCTCGTTACCGGCAAGTCACTTTACTCGTACCGTAACGCATGATCCCGTGGCTAACTCCTTAGTCACATTGAGCTCATTATGATGATGCATTACCGAGTGGGCCCAGAGATACCTCTCCGTCATACGGAGTGACAAATCCCAGTCTCGATTCGTGCCAACCCAACAGACACTTTCGGAGATACCTGTAGTGCACCTTTATAGCCACCCAGTTACGTTGTGACGTTTGGTACACCCAAAGCATTCCTATGGTATCCGGGAGTTGCACAATCTCATGGTCTAAGGAAATGATACTTGACATTAGAAAAGCTCTAGCAAACGAACTACACGATCTTGTGCTATGCTTAGGATTGTGTCTTGTCCATCACATCATTCTCCTAATGATGTGATCCCGTTATCAATGACATCCAATGTCCATGGTCAGGAAACCATAACCATCTATTGATCAACGAGCTAGTCAACTAGAGGCTTACTAGGGACATGTTGTGGTCTATGTATTCACACATGTATTACGGTTTCCAGTTAATACAATTATAGCATGAACAACAGACAATTATCATGAACAAGGAAATACAATAATAACCATTTTATGATTGCCTCTAGGGCATATTTCCAACAGTCTCCCACTTGCACTAGAGTCAATAATCAAGTTCACATCACCATGTGATTAACACTCAAAGTTCACATCGCCATGTGACTAATACCCAAGAGTTTACTAGAGTCAATAATCTAGTTCACATCACCATGTGTTTAACACTCAATGAGTTCTAGGGTTTGATCATGTTATGCTTACGAGAGAGGTTTTAGTCAACGGGTCTGCAACATTCAGATCCGTGTGTGCTTTACAAATCTCTAGGTCATCTTGTAGATGCAGCTACCACGCGCTACTTGGAGCTATTCCAAATAACTGCTCTACTATACGAATCCGGTTCACTACTCAGAGTCATCCGGATTAGTGTCAAAGTTTGCATCGACGTAACCCTTTACGACGAACCCCCTTTCCACCTCCATAATCGAGAAAATTCCTTAGTCCACTAGATACTAAGGATAAGTTCGACCGCTGTCATGTGATCCCTTCCTGGATCACTATTGTACCCCTTGACTAACTCATGGCAAGGCACACTTCAGGTGCGGTACACAGCATAGCATATTGTAGAGCCTACGTCTAAAGCATAGGGGACGACCTTCGTCCTTTCTCTTTCTTCTGCCGTGGTCAGGTCTTGAGTCTTACTCAATACTCACACCTTGTAACACAGCCAAGAACTCCTTCTTTGCTGATCTATTTTGAACTCCTTCAAAATCTTGTCACGGTATGTATTCATTTGAAAGTACTATTAAGCGTTTTTGATCTATCCTTATAGATCTTGATGCTCAATGTTCAAGTAGCTTAATCCAGGTTTTCCATTAAAAACACTTTTCAAATAACGCTGGATGCTTTCCAGAAATTCTACATCATTTCTAATCAACAATATGTTAACAACATATCAAAAATTCTATAGTGCTCCCACACACTTCTTTGGAAATACAAGTTTCTCATGAACTTTGTATAAACCCAAAATCTTTGGTCATCTCATCAAAGCGTTCATTCCAACTCCGAGATGCTTACTCCAATCCTTAGAAGGATTGCTGGAGCTTTGCATACTTGTTAGCATCTTTCAGGATTGACAAAACCTTCTAGTTGTATCACATACAACCTTTCCTCAAGAAAATCGTCGAGGAAACAATGTTTTGACATCCTATCTGCAAGATTTCATAAATAATGCAGTAACTGCTAATATAATTCTAACAGACTCTTAGCATCGCTACGAGTGAGAAAGTCTCATCGCAGTCAACTCCTTGAACTTGCCGGAAAACATCTTAACGACAAGTCGAGCTTTCTTAATGGTGACACTTACCATCATTGTCTGTCTTCCCGTTAAAATCCATCTGTACCCAACAGCCTTACGACCATCAAGTAGTTCTTTCAAAGTCTATACTTTGTTTTCATACATGGATCCTCTCGGATTTTATGGCCTCGAGCCATTCGTCAGAATCCGGGCCCACCATCGCTTCTCCATAGCTCGTAGGTTCATTGTTGTCTAGCAACATGACTTCCAAGACAGGATTACGTACCACTCTGAAGTAGTACGCATCCTTGTCGTCCTATGAGGTTTGGTAGTGACTTGATCTGAAGTTTCATGATCACTATCATAAGCTTCCACTTCAATTGGTGTAGGTGCCACAGGAACAACTTCCTGTGCCCTGCTACACATTAGTTGAAGTGACGGTTCAATGACCTCATCAAGTCTCCACCATCCTCCCACTCAATTCTTTCGAGAGAAACTTTTCCTCGAGAAAGGACCCGTTTCTAGAAACAATCACTTTTGCTTCCAGATCTGAAATAGGAGGTATACCCAACTGTTTTGGGTATTCTATGAAGATGCATTTATCCGCTTTGGGTTCGAGCTTATCAGCCTGAAACTTTTTCACATAAGCGTCGCAGCCCCAAACTTTTAAGAAACGACAGCTTAGGTTTCTCTAAACCATAGTTCATACGGTGTCGTCTCAACGGAATTGCGTGGTGCCCTCTTTAAAGTGAATGCGGTTGTCTCTAATGCCTAACCCATAAACGATAGTTGTAATTCGATAAGAGACATCATGGTATGCACCATATCCAATAGGGTGCAGTTATGATGTTCGGACACACCATCACAATATGGTGTTCCAGGCGGTATTAGTCGTGAAACAATTTCCACAATTTCTTAATTGTGTGCCAAACTCGTAACTCAGATATTCATCTCTATGATCATATCACAGACATTTTATCCTCTTGTCACGACGATCTTCAACTTCACTCTGAAATTACTTGAACCTTTCAATAATTCAGACTTGTGTTTCATCAAGTAAATATTCTCAGCATCTACTCAAATCATCTGTGAAGTAAGAACATAACGATATCCACTGCGTGCGTCAGCACTCATTGGACTGCACACATCAAATGTATTACTTCCAACAAGTTGCTCTCTTGTTCCATCTGACTGAAAATGAGGCCTTTCAGTCATCTTGCCCATGTGGTATGATTTGCATGTCTCAAGTGATTCAAAATCAAGTGAGTCCAAATGATCCATCTGTATGGACTTTCTTCATGCATATATACTAATAGACATGGTTCGCATGTCTCAATCTTTTCAAAAACGAGTGAGTCCAAAGATCCATCAACATGGAGCTTCTTCATTCGTTTTATACCAATATGACTCAAGTGGCAGTGCCACAAGTATGTGGTACTATCATTACTATCTTATATCTTTTGGCATGAACATGTGTATCACTATGATCGAGATTCAATAAACCATTCATTTTAGGTGCAAGACCATTGAAGGTACTATTCAAATAGACAGAGTAACCATTATTCTCCTTTAATGAATAACCGTATTGCGATAAACATAATCCAATCATGTCTATGCTCTACGCAAACACCAAATAATTATTATTCAGGTTTAACCCCAATCTCGATGGTAGAGGGAGCATGCGATGCTTGATCACATCAACCTTAGAAACACTTCCAACACATATCGTCATCTCACCTTTAGCTAGTCTCCGTTTATTCCGCAGCTTTTATTTCGAGTTACTAACACTTAGCAACCGAACCGGTATCTAATACCCTGGTGCTACTAGGAGTACTAGTAAAGTACACATTAATATAATGTATATCCAATATACTTCTATCGACCTTGCCAGCCTTCTCATCTACGAAGTATCTAGGGTAGTTCTGCTTCAGTGACCGTTCCCCTCATTTCAGAAGCACTTAGTCTCGGGTTTGGGTTCAACCTTGGGTTCCTTCACTAGAGCAGCAACTGATTTGCCGTTTCATGAAGTATCCCTTCTTGCCCTTGCCCTTCTAGAAACTAGTGGTTTTACTAACCATCAACAATTGATGCTCCTTCTTGATTTCTACTTTCGCGGTGTCAAACATCGCGAGTTGCTCAAGGATCATCATGTCTATCCCTGATATGTTATAGTTCATCACGAAGCTCTAATAGCTTGGTGGCAGTGACTATGGAGAACCATCACTATCTCATCTGGAAGATTAACTCCCACTCGATTCAAGTGATTGTAGTACTCAGACAATCTGAGCACATGCTCAACGATTGAGCTTTTCTCCCTTAGTTTGCAGGCTTAAGAAACTTGTCAGAGGTCTCATACCTCTTGACGTGGGCATTAGTCTGAAATCCCAATTTCAGTCTTTGGAACATCTCATATGTTCTGCGACGTTTCAAAACCGTCTTTGGTGCCACAATTTTAAACCGTTCATCACACACTGAACTATCACGTAGTCATCAAAACGTGTATGTCAGATGTTTCGTAACATCTACAGACGACGCTCGAGGTTCAGCACACCGAGCGGTGCATTAAGGACATAAGCCTTCTGTGCAGCAATGAGGACAATCCTCAGTTTACGGACCCAGTCCGCATAATTGCTACTATCAACTTTCAACTAAATTTTCTCTAGGAACATATCTTAGTAGAACTAAAGCGTAAGCTACGACATTATTTGCAAAGACCTTTTGACTATGTTCATGATAATTAAGTTCATCTGATTATTTAATGAACTCCCACTTAGATAGACATCCCTCTAGTCATCTAAGTGATACATGATCCGAATCGACTAGGCCGTGTCCGATCATCACGTGAGACGGACTAGTCATCATCGGTGAACATCTCCATGTTGATCGTATCTACTATACGACTCATGTTCGACCTTTCGGTCTCTTGTGTTCCGAGGCCATGTCTGTACATGCTAGGCTTGTCAAGTCAACCTAAGTGTTTTGCTTGTGTTCCGAGGCCATGTCTGTACATGCTAGGCTCGTCAACACCCATTGTATGCGAACGTTAGAATCTATCACACCCGATCATCACGTGGTGCTTCAAAACAACGAACCTTCGCAACGGTGCACAGTTAGGGGGAACACATCTCTTGAAATTTTAGTGGGGGATCATCTTATTTATGCTACCGTCGTTCTAAGCAAATAAGATGTAAAAATGAGAAACATCACATGCAAATCATAAAGTGACATGATATGGCCAATATCATCTTGCGCCTTTTGATCTCCATCTTCGAGGCGCGGCATGATCACCTTAGTCACCGGCATGACACCATGATCTCCATCATCATGATCTCCATCATCGTGTCTTCATGAAGTTGTCTCGCCAACTATTACTTCTACTACTATGGCTAACGGTTAGCAATAAAGTAAAGTAATTACATGGCGTTTTTCATTGACACGCAGGTCATACAATAAATTAAGACAACTCCTATGGCTCCTGCCGGTTGTCATACTCATCGACATGCAAGTCGTGATTCCTATTACAAGAACATGATCAATCTCATACATCACATATATCATTCATCACATCCTTTTGGCCATATCACATCACATAGCATACCCTGCAAAAACAAGTTAGACGTCCTCTAATTGTTGTTGCATGTTTTACGTGGCTGCTATGGGTTTCTAGCAAGAACGTTTCTTACCTACGCAAAAGCCACAACGGTGATATGCCAATTGCTATTTACCCTTCATAAGGACCCGTTTCATCGAATCCGATCCGAATAAAGTGGGAGAGACAGACACCCGCTAGCCACCTTATGCATCAACTGCATGTCAGTCGGTGGAACCTGTCTCACGTAAGAGTACGTGTAAGGTCGGTCCGGGCCGCTTCATCCCACAATGCCGCCGAATCAAGATAAGACTAGTAACGGTAAGCAAATTGAACAAATCGTCGCCCACAACTACTTTGTGTTCTACTCGTGCATAGAATCTATGCATAAACCTGGCTCATGATGCCACTGTTGGAGAACGTAGCAGAAATTTAAAATTTTCTACGTATCACCAAGATCAATCTATGGAGTCATCTAGCAACGAGAGAGGGGAGTGCATATACATACCCTTGTAGATCGCGCGCGGAAGCGTTCAAGAGAACGGGGTTGATGGAGTCATACTCGTCGTGATCCAAATCACCGATGATCCTAGCGCCAAACGGACGGCACCTCCGCGTTCAACACATGTACGGAGCGGGGACGTCTCCTCCTTCTTGATCCAGCAAGGGGGGAGGAGAAGTTGATGGAGATCCAGCAGCACGACGGCGTGGTGGTGGAAGTAGCGGGATCCCGGCAGGGCTTCGCCAAGCGCAAGCGGGGAGGAAGAGGTGTCACGGGAGGGAGGGAGGCGCCAGGGCTTGGGTGCTGCTCCCATGCGCCTCCCCACTATATATAGGGGTGGAGGGGGCTGGTTTCTTGCCCTCCAAGTCCATTGGGGCGTTGGCAAAGGTGGGGGAATGAAATCCCATCATTTCCCTTCCCCACCGATTGTTATCCCCCTTTTTTAGGGATCTTGATGTTATCCCTTCGGGATATGATCTTATTCCTTCTAAGGTGGGATCTTGGTGCGCCTTGACCAGGGGTGTGGGGCCTTGCCCCCACTACCCACGTTCATGTGGGTCCCCCCATGCAGGTGGGCCCCACTTCGGAACCTTCTAGAACCTTCCCGGTACAATACCGAAAAATCCCGAACATTTTCCAGTGGCCAAAATAGGACTTCCCATATATAAATCTTTACCTCCGGACCATTCCGGAACTCCTCGTGACGTCCGGGATCTCATCCGGGACTCCGAACAACTTTCGGTTAACCGCATACTAATATCTCTACAACTCTAGCGTCACCGAACCTTAAGTGTGTAGACCCTACGGGTTCGGGAGACATGCAGACATGACCGAGACGACTCTCCGGTCAATAACCAATAGCGGGATCTGGATACCCATGTTGGCTCCCACATGTTCCACGATGATCTCATCGGATGAACCACGATGTCGAGGATTCAATCAATCCCGTATACAATTCCCTTTGTCAATTGGTACGTTACATGCCCGAGATTCGATCATCGGTATCCCAATACCTTGTTCAATCTCGTTACCGGCAAGTCACTTTACTCGTACCGTAACGCATGATCCCGTGGCTAACTCCTTAGTCACACTGAGCTCATCATGATGATGCATTACCGAGTGGGCCCAGAGATACCTCTCCGTCATACGGAGTGACAAATCCCAGTCTCGATTCGTGCCAACCCAACAGACACTTTCGGAGATACCTGTAGTGCACCTTTATAGCCACCCAGTTACGTTGTGACGTTTGGTACACCCAAAGCATTCCTGTGGTATCCGGGAGTTGCACAATCTCATGGTCTAAGGAAATGATACTTGACATTAGAAAAGCTCTAGCAAACGAACTACACGATCTTGTGCTATGCTTAGGATTGGGTCTTGTCCATCACATCATTCTCCTAATGATGTGATCCCGTTATCAATGACATCCAATGTCCATGGTCAGGAAACCATAACCATCTATTGATCAACGAGCTAGTCAACTAGAGGCTTACTAGGGACATGTTGTGGTCTATGTATTCACACATGTATTACGGTTTCCAGTTAATACAATTATAGCATGAACAACAGACAATTATCATGAACAAGGAAATACAATAATAACCATTTTATTATTGCCTCTAGGGCATATTTCCAACAGCAGGTTCACGCAAAGGTTCCTCGTCACGTGCATCACGTCGATTGAAGAGAGGACCTCTAGCTCTTTCCAGTAGGGTAGGTCCCAAAATATAGATTTCTTCTTCCACATGGGTGCGTGTCCCTCAGCGTCATTCGGAACAGCTAGTCCGCCGGGACCCTTTCCAAAGATTACGTGTAAATCATTGACCATAGCAAGTACGTGATCACCGGTACGCATGGCGGGCTTCTTCCGGTGACATTGATGGTTGGTCGGAAGAAATCGACGATGGCCCAGGTACACATTCTTCCTGCTTTTGTCCAGGTATATACTTTCAGTGTCATCTAAACAGTGCGTGCATGCGTGGTATCCCTTGTTTGTCTGTCCTGAAAGGTTACTGAGAGCGGGCCAATCGTTGATGGTTACAAACAGCAACGCGTGCAGGTTAAATTCCTCCTGTTTGTGCTCATCCCACGTACGTACACCGTTTCCATTCCACAGCTGTAAAAGTTCTTCAACTAATGGCCATAGGTACACATCAATGTCGTTGCCGGGTTGCTTAGGGCCTTGGATGAGAACTGGCATCATAATGAACTTCCGCTTCATGCACATCCAAGGAGGAAGGTTATACATACATAGAGTCACGAGCCAGGTGATGTGATTGCTGCTCTGCTCCCCGAAAGGATTAATGCATCCGCGCTTAAACCAAACCATACGTTCCTTGGGTCAGCTGCAAACTCAGCCCAGTACTTTCTCTCGATTTTTCTCCACTGCGCCCCGTCAGCGGGTGCTCTCAACTTCCCGTCTTTCTTACGGTCCTCACTGTGCCATCGCATCAACTTGGCATGCTCTTCGTTTCTGAACAGACGTTTCAACCGTGGTATTATAGGAGCATACCACATCACCTTCGCAGGAACCCTCTTCCTGGGGGGCTCGCCATCAACATCACCAGGGTCATCTCGTCTGATCTTATACCGCAATGCACCGCATACCGGGCATGCGTTCAGATCCTTGTACGCACCGCGGTAGAGGATGCAGTCATTAGGGCATGCATGTATCTTCTGCACCTCCAATCCTAGAGGGCATACGGCCTTCTTTGCTGCGTATGTACTGTCGGGCAATTCGTTATCCTTTGGAAGCTTCTTCTTCAATATTTTCAATAGCTTCTCAAATCCTTTGTCAGGCACAGCATTCTCTGCCTTCCGCTGCAGCAATTCCAGTACAGTACCGAGCTTTGTGTTGCCATCTTCGCAATTGGGGTACAACCCTTTTTTGTGATCCTCTAACATGCGATCGAACTTCAGCTTCTCCTTTTGACTTTCGCATTGCGTCCTTGCATCGACTATGACCCGACGGAGATCATCATCATCGGGCACTGGTTCCTCTTGATCTTCAGCAGCTTCCCCCCTTGCAGCATCATTGGGCACATCGTCTGGTTCCTCTTGATCTTCAGCAGCTTCCCCGTTGCAGCATCACCGTATTCATGGGGCACATAGTTGTCATCGTCCTCTTCTTCTTCGCCGTCTTCCATCATAACCCCTATTTCTCCGTGCCTCGTCCAAACATTATAGTGTGGCATGAAACCCTTGTAAAGCAGGTGGGTGTGAAGGATTTTCCGGTCAGAGTAAGACTTCGTATTCCCACATATAGGGCATGGACAACACATAAAACCATTCCGCTTGTTTGCCTCAGCCACTTCGAGAAAATCATGCACGCCCTTAATGTACTTGGAGGTGTGTCTGTCACTGTACATCCATTGCCGGTTCATCTGCGTGCATTATATATAATTAAGTGTGTCAAAAACAATTACAGAACATCATGAATAGATAATTAAGTGACCAAATTAATAGAAGTTCATCATCACATTAGAACCAAAGTACATACATAGTTCTCATCTAACAACATATATATAGCTCTCCAGAGCATCTAATTAATTAAACCATACATTGAAACTATGTAAAACATTTCAATGCGAAAACAAATGCGATCATAATCGCAACCAAGGTAACAATTGATCCAACGGCATAATGATACCAAGCCTCGGTATGAATGGCATATTTTCTAATCTTGCTAATCTTCAAGCGCATTGCATCCATCTTGATCTTGTGATCATCGACGACATCCGCAACATGCAACTCCAATATCATCTTCTCCTCCTCAATTTTTTTTATTTTTTCCTTCAAGTAATTGTTTTCTTCTTCAACTAAATTTAACCTCTCGACAATAGGGTCAGTTAGAATTTCCGGTTCAACCACCTCCTAGATAAATAAAATCTATGTCACGTTGGTCGGTATATTTGTCATAAACAATAAATGAACCAAATAGTTCTAAAAAGATAATATATACCACATCTGAATCATATACAGGACGAGGGCCGACGGGGGCGGATACCAAAACCATCGCACTATGTAATAAGAAGGAATAATAAAAGTAACAAAATTAGACAAGTAACTATCTAAAGTAAGAATTTTTTCCTTTCAGAAAGAAGATAAGAACAAGAGGCTCACCACGGTGGTGCTGGCGACGAGATCGGCGCGGGCGATCGACGGCGGTGAAGACGGGGACGGGACGTGACGGACCGCTAAACCTAGACAAATCTCGGGGAAAATGGAGCTCGGAGGTCGAGTTTCGAGAGGACAAAGATTAACTAGTGTGGCTCAGACATTTCATCGAACACCTCATGTGCATAGGAGGTGAGCTAGAGCACCCAAATGCTCTCCCCTCGCCGGCCAGAAAAAACAGAGCACTCTGGAGTGCTCTGCTGTGGCGATGGGGTATATATAGGGAACTCATTGGTCCCGGTTGGTGGCACCAACCGGGACTAAAGGCCTTTGGTCCCGGTTGGTGCCACGAACCGGGACCAATGCCCCCTTTAGTCCCGGTTGGTGGCACCAACCGGGACCAAAGGCCTTGTGCTGCCCCGCGTCAAAAGTTTAGTCCCACCTCGCTAGTTGAGAGAGCTCGAGAGTGGTTTATAAGCGCTGCTGCGCCCACCCTCTCGAACTCCTCTCAACTGCAGACTTTCGGGCCTAACTGTTCTCTTGGCCTGTGGGGCCTACTGGGCCTTCTGCGGGCCTGAATCCTGGCCCATGCATGGGTTTCTAGTCGTATTCAGGCCGTGGTGGCCCAGTAGGTGGCATAATTTTTTTCCTCTGTTTTTTTTCTCTTTTGCTTTATTTGTTTTGTTTTGTTTCTACTTACAACAAAAAACTTATTTATTTTATTTCTAATTACTTATGTATTTTAATTTAATTATTTTATTTATATTTATTTTACTGCTGCTATTTTTATTTATTTTACTGCTGCTATTTTTACCTAATTTATTAAGGTTTATTTATTGTAGTTACTATAGTTTATTTTATGTTATTAAGGTTTACGAGCTGTGGGAGGGACGAGGGGTGGCGACGTGCTGTGGGACACGATGCAGGGGCCAAGGAGGGACATACAGGAGGGGCCGAGGAGGGAATTTAGGGTTAAGTTTTTATACGGGAACGGTTAGACGGGCTTTGGCGGGCTTTCACCGGGCTTGTGGGGTTTTACCAGGTCATCGATGAGAGTTTCCAAAAATGTCATTAGAAATCCGTCATGGATTAACAGGTTTCTTGTAGTGATATGTCGAGCACAATGAGTGGTGATCCTCCGGCCTCCCAATCGCACGCAGCCGCCGCCACCCTCCCGCTCGCTCGCCGCCGCCGTCGTCACCAGTCCCGGCCATGGCGCCGCCGCTGCCGTCGTGCCCCTGAAGACCTATTCATCTTGCCTGAAGGTGATCCTGTGTCAGATCCTGCACGATACCTCATCACTACAACACGTCGGCGGCGGTGTATGAGGCGTCCATGGCCCTGCTGGCGCCTTCAAGGGAGGACGCATGATCTTCAAGGGAGGACAGGCCATCAGATTCATCCACTCGGTAGCGTCTTTGTTCATCCAGGTTTGACGATTCATCTTTTCATTATCTAGTCTCTCAGGGATGTCAAACGTACCCTCAACAACTAACGTCAGCATTTATTTTGTTCTGTAGTGAACCCCCTCGATGAATGCATGTCTGTTGCCGTGGCTAGAGAAAATTCTACATATCCACATCCTGATAACCAACAAGATAAGTAGCAGCTTTGATATAGAGGTATTTTCCTTCACTGCGTGCTTTTTCTTTGTGCCCTTTACTGTACTGTAGTAGCATTTGCTAAATTGGATTGAGAGAATAGGACGGCACAACAAGCTAGGGCTTCAAGAAAACCAACCAAATTCCTTTTTTTTTGGGATCAACCAACCAAATTGTTGTAATAGCACGATCCGCAAGACCTAGAAGGGATCTACACATGACATCGGTGGCTTCTCCTCCGCCTGCTATTTGCCGCTTTGACACTGTTGACAGATCCGAGTTCCACCTGCTAGGCTCGAATGGTAGATGTTACGGTCAACTGTATGTGAATCCCACTCCAAGGGATCGCCCTTCTCTATCCCAGATATGGCGGTTATGGAGTTGATGGCTCGTGTTTTTTTTTTCTCTTTTGCTTTATTTGTTTTGTTTTGTTTCTACTTACAACAGAAAACTTATTTATTTTATTTCTAATTACTTATGTATTTTACTTTAATTATTTTATTTTTATTTATTTTACTGCTGCTATTTTTATTTATTTTACTGCTGCTATTTTTACTTAATTTATTAAGGTTTATTTATTGTAGTTACTATAGTTTATTTTATTTTATTTTATTAAGGTTTATTTAGTTTTATTTATTTTATAAATATAAAAAAATGAACATAGATGCGCTTATAGAGAAAATTAAACCTAAATTCATAGTAAATTTTAAATTTCTATGAAATTTACTGTGAATTTAGGTGAAATTCCCTGTATAAGGGAATCTATTTTCACTTTAAGAGAAGCTCAACAAGGCATAGAGGGACGGGCTTATAAACTGGTGTGAGCGCCCTTCGGTTGGCGAGGTGGGACTAAACATTGGCCGCAACTAGGACCAGCCCTTTAGTCCCGGTTTGTGGTAGGAACCGGGACTAAAGGGTGGTGGGCCAGGAGCGTGGCCCATTGGTCCCGGTTTGTCCCACCAACCGGGACCAACGGGTCCGGACGAACCGGGACCGATGCCCCTACGAGGCCCGGCAGGCCCTGGCCGCACGAACCGGGACCAATGCTCACATTAGTCCCGGTTCGTGACTGAACCGGGACTAATGTGAATATTGCCCTGTGACCAAAGCCCAGTTTTCTACTAGCGTAAGTTGATGCAAACTGTAGTCTTGAACTCATTTCCCCTGTATAAACAGGAAGTACTCCCTCCGTAAAGAAATATAAGAGTGTTTAGATCACTAAAATAGTGACCTAAACGCTCTTATATTAGTTTACAGACGGAGTGTTACTGATGTACACGAGACCTTATTTGTGGATAATGGGCATAATAGGGCATTCCGTGTGAGATTAATCTTGTAATGTTATCTCAGTTTCACTTGAAATATCAGACTCTGTTTGTGTTACATGCCAAGCATATGAACACTGCAACTAGCCTGAATCTAGAGGAACTTTATGCAAAAATACACTTTGGATCAAAGGACGAAGAACTTTATGCAAAAATACACTTTGAACCAAGGGGCGACACTTGTTAGTTTATTTTGACCTTAGAAAGAGCAAACATTTCTGTAATTCCACAGTAGGGACAATTTTATACTCGTATTTCTTATTCACATCGACTGCAGTTAATTTTTCTGCAGTGCTTAAGCAGAGATTACCTTTATGAAAAATAATAAGCCATCCCTAGAGTACTGGCAGAAGACATTATATTATCATCTGCTTCTCATTGAAACATCAAAGGCACATAACAGTACACAGTTCCAGCACAAAATCTGCAACATCCATCCAGTGCCAAGCAAGCATACATCCAGCAAGGTCAAATGGCGCGGATAAGATTCAAATATGAAACAAACAAGGACCTGTTAGTCTAGCACAGTAGACCAAGTCACCCTTCACCAAGATAGAGACAAACTGAAGCATTATTTGCTGACAGGCACATCCATGGATGTTCGCTTGGAAGTAACAGCAGTGTCCAAGATCACCATTTTTAGAGCCCTTTTCCGGCCGTATTTGAAATTCAAATACATCCAAGTATCCATCTCTACGGCAATCATGGATCTTGTTAAGCCACATGACTCAAAAAACAGCAGACCAAGTCACCTTCACTGAGATAGAGGCAGGCTTAAGTTTTATTTGTCGACAGGCACGTCCATGGATGCTCGCTTTGAAGTATCAGCAGCGTTCAAGCTCACCATTTTTAGAGCCTTCTTGACCATATTTGAACTTTAGATGCATCGGAGTATCCTTTGTTACGGAAATCACACATCTTCTTAAGCTACATGACTCGCCAATAGTGCCACGAAAGAGCTCAATTCTGTGAGGTGACCCACGGATAAACACGAACGAACTGAGAGACAAATTGAATCCACTCTGCAGTTTTGATATGTCAACCTCTATTGTTACCTCCACTGCCCTGTACAACATTGCTAAAGTGATGTCAACTGCACCACAATC
The DNA here is from genome assembly GCF_018294505.1 of Triticum aestivum. Lineage (NCBI taxonomy): Eukaryota > Viridiplantae > Streptophyta > Magnoliopsida > Poales > Poaceae > Triticum > Triticum aestivum. Next base: position 566,476,288 of record NC_057802.1, read on the forward strand.
CCCATGAATGCGATTCGTGAATGGCGTGCAAGGCATATGGTTAGATTGCAGTAGTCTGCTGCCCCGTCAACTAATTGTAGATCATCTTCTTCTTGCTCTCCTTTCTTAATCCTCATGTCAAACTCTATTAGAACAGAGGAAGTCATTGAGATGCCTCGCTTAGGTCCAGTCATCTCAATGAGAGAACCCTGCAAGACTATTATTAAGTAGCTCCTCATGGTAACACCAGAATTATCTAAAGCTTATACTTCTCCTCTAGCCAATTGGAAATTGAAGTCAAATAAATGAAAAAATGATTTCTATTCACAAAAAACTAAAATAATGTGAGTTTTTTCACCATAAAAATGTCGGTTGCACATGACACTTAACGTTGCTAAACCGAACATAATTAACCATAGGCATGCTACATATATGCAAAAGGACAAACTCATCTTGGTATAACATCCTCCAACCGCACACATATTTGCATACAAGAATCCACGAAAATAAAATCCATAAAATAGAGCCAGCATCACCAACACCTCAAATGTTTATAGGAGTAATTGTCTTACAAGAATTAAGGGTCCAAAATTATCCGACTTGATATTAATTAAATACATATTAGTCTATTACTGGTTAATAGATCACTAAATTACACACTATAGTTTCAGTAGTAAGTTTCTTCTAACTAATTGTAATTCCACAACATGATTCTCCAATTGGTAACATAGTGGACAAATAGTTATTTTCACAATTTCGGTATGACACTTTTTAATAGAGTTAAGCACATGGAAGAAGATATGCAACCACAACACAAAAATATTATTAAATAGGTAAAAATCAATTCATTATGAAATACTTATTTAAAGAACGACAATAAAAATAAACTAAGCATGTGTTATTTATTAAGAACTAAGAACATCACAACAAAACTAAGAACATAATTAATAGTATTTTCATTACATATACCAATCCACATGAGATAAAAGATATTAAGCATGTACAATATTCACCTTCGATCCCAACTTTTATGATTAAAAAGAGATGAAGTAGTTGAAGTATATACCCAAACAATGTTTATATTTTGATCCATTTTGTGCAATGCATGTGATGGGATTGAACTTATAAATTAAAATAAATGAATTATTTGAAACAATTTGTGCAAGTAAAGATATGCACCTGTCGCATAATGATGGGATCATCCCTGCTACGATTAATAACATAATTAAGCAATTGATCTTGACAATCCCGCACTGCTATGTATCCATATAGTTGTATGGAGTCCATGTTAGTAGAAGTTCTAGCCAACTTTAATGAGAAAATTTGCATCATGCAACTAGTATAATGCACACAACACCTTGCCCTATCAGGCCAGCAATCTGTGGGTTCTGTTATCATCATTGGCTCCAGTTGTGCTTCACCAAAAAAACATCTGTATTAATAAACAATAAGGTAAACACATCAAAATATCCTCCTCTCCCATTTCCAGCTTGGTATGAATACATGAGTTTATATGAGACTTATTTATTAATGTGATTTCTAAAAAAATTGCTAGGACAAAATGCATTATACTCTCTTAGTAATAAAGAAAACTATGAATTGGCACCAACTGTAACAACATTGTTGCAGATTGAGATGGCTATAATACGAACACTAATTGTGCATATACATAACTAAGCATGTTGTAGATAGCTAGCCTTTTGGCTATATGTATTAGCATATACTGCTCACACAAAAATCAAACCATTAGCATAGACACTAGACACTAGTAGCAATTATCTTTCATAAGGATGATGTTCCTGATAAGGTCGCCAAACAGTCTGTGGGACTGGATCCTGGTGAAAAACTTAGCTCTTGTTACCCTGGTAATAGGCATGCTAGAGCTTGTGATGAGTGCAGTGAGCCTGAAGGGCTGCCTGACTCTGATGACTTGTTAGATCCACCTATTACCCCTGAAGTGCTAAAAAGGATTCCTTCTATGTTAGATGATCATAGTGTGATCTGGTCTAAAAATCTCTAAATATGGACGGGGCAAGCACCCCAGGAAAGCCTTTTCAAAATGAATTGCCTTTCTGGAATATTAGAGAGATCACCACCCCCGGGAAAAAACATGCATCTTGGATATGATTGCCAAGATTAACCCTAGTATTATTGCTTTCCAAGAGACTAAGAAAGAGCAGCTTTCTACATTTTTCCTTAAATCTATTAGTGGTAATAAGAATTTTATCTTGCAACATTTGCAACCTATTGGCATCTCTGGGGTCATCGTAGTAGGTGTTGATAGTGATATCTTTGATATAGTTGACTGGACTTCTCTTAGATTTTCTGTTTCACGTAACCTAGAGATTAAAGTTTGTGGTAAAAAAATAGATTCATTGCTGTATATGGGTCTCCCTATGATGAAGGCAAGAGAAAACCAAAAGGATACAAGCCCATTGGTCACCCGCCCCCGCGTCGCTCCCTTGGGGCGACTTGGGCGGCCCCCAACCCTAGCCCGCCTCTGGCCTCTTCCCTCCTCCCTGCCGACCTTGCCGCCACCGGAGACAGCCGCCGGCAAGCCCGCGCGGCGCCGAGGAAGGTGGTGGCGAGGCTTGCCGCTCCTGCCTCGTGCGGAGGGCATGGTGTGCCGGGGTGGCGGCCCCGGTCAAGGTGGGCAGCGCTGTTCCCTGCGGCGGACGGCGGCTGCGGGTGCTCGGCTGGGCTCCTCGGCTTGCTTGGGCGGCGAGGCCCCGGTGGATGGAGCTCGCGGTGGCCGGATTTCCTCCGTCGGTCGGCCTCCAGATCAGAATCGACCAGCTCCAACTCCACCCTCCTCACCTTCTCCCGTTCGATCTTAGCTCCGGTGCAGCCCTGCTCGCCGGATCCGGTGGTTGGCGGTGTTTGGGCGGTGGGGCTCCTGGGACCGGGGGAAACCCTTGGCCGCCGGTGGCGGCCACAACGTCGACGATGCCGCGGCGTCGAACTACTTCTTGGAGGCTTCATTGAGGTATCCCACCCCCCACCCATCCGCCCCCGCATCTAGGTGAAAACCTTGGTCCTGCTTCGGGATGACGGCAGCGCTACGACACCGTTCCCCTTCCTGAAGGCGCCGTCCTTGGACTGCGGGGTGGATGTCGAGTTTGGATGTATTGGTGGCTGCAGTGGCGGCATTGCTCTTCATCAACCTCTCGCCGTCTCGATTTGGGTCGCGTTCCTATCCTGCAGTGCGCGTCTCCTTCGTGGCTGTGCCATGGCAACTGAAGTTTCTTGTGGAGCACAATGTGGTCTGTTGCAGCCCCTCCCATGGTACACCTGGTTGCCATTTGTGAATTCGGGTTCTTGGGGAACCACTTCGCCTGCCGACGACGAGAAGGTTGTGGCCTCCTACGGCGACGAAGACGGATTTCATTATGCCCAGGTTGTTCATCATGCTGGAGTGGACTCGGGCCTTCTCCTTTCACATTGTTGCTTTCCACAAGTTCGATGTTTGTCCGGTGCTGGTTGCTTCAGTGGACGAAGACCTTGACTGATCAAGCTTAGTTCTTCAGTTTCATCATGGTAGCTGCTTGTGTAGTCTTAGGTTTGTGCACTGTCCTGTTTTGCACCTTGTATCGGCCGCCTGAGGTTGTTCTGCCTCAGTGTCTTCCTTTTCTTTCTTTTTCTTGTTGCATGTATGTGGTTGATTGATGTAATCCTGGCCGGTTGATGGCTTTGTTAATTCAAAGCCGGGCTAGGTTCGAGCCTCCTCTCGGGCTCGGCCGATGCCTTTCCTCTAAAATGATGAAGGCAAGCATGACCTCGTTTCTGAATTACATAGTTTGTTCATTGATGATCACCAACCAACTCTGATTGGGGGTGACTTCAACCTAGTTATATATCAGAAGGATAAAAGTAATGGTAATATCAACCACTCCTGGAGTGACAAGCTTAATGCCTGGGCTGAAATCTGGAGTCTATTAGAGATTAGAATGCCAAGAAGGCAATTTACCTGCAAATAACCAGGAGAACTTGATCATGTCTACCATAGATAGAATTTTTTGCACTATTGAACCAGATGCCATTTTCCCTTTAAGCAACTCTCAAGCCCTTCCTAGGATAGGTAGTGACCACACCCCTCTCCTCTGGCTCTGGGTCTCAGGGGTGAGTAATCCCCCCCCCCCCCCGCCCCCCATGAAAAAAGTAATTGTAATATGAACCACTCCTGGAGTGACAAGTTTAATGCCTGGGCTGAAATCTGGAGCCTATTAGAGATCAAAATGTCAGGAAGGCAATTTACCTAGGCAAATAACCAGGAGAACTTGATCATGTCTACCATAGATAGAATTTTTTGCACTATTGAACCAGATGCCAATTTTCCTTTAAGCAACTCTCAAGCCCTTCCTAGGACAGGTAGTGACCACACCCCCCTCCTCTAGGTCTCAGGGGTGAGTAACCCCCCCCCCCCCACCACACACACACACGAAAAAAGCAATAGTTATAAATTTTTAAAATGGTGGTTACTTAGGGAAGATTCTAAAGAGCTTGTAGAGAAAAACTAGAATGCCCGTGTTAAAAGTGTCAAAGCTATTAACACTTCGCAGGAAAAAGCCAGGAGATTTAGGAAATTCACCAAAGGGTGGAGTAGTAATATTAATGCTGAGATTAGGAAGAGTAAGAACTCCTTGTCAACTGAGTATGATGAGCTTGACTGGACGGCTGGACCTCTCTTTGATCTTGAGATAGATAGGATGAAAATCATTCTTCAAGAGCTTCAGAAAATTTGGCTTCAGGAAGAAACCTATGCTAGACAAAGAGCTAGGGATATGCTGCATGGAGATAGGAATACTAATATTTCCAGGCAATAGCTAATCAAAGGAGGAAAACTCTGATTAATTCTGTAGATGGTCCAGATAGGTCTGTTACTGACACTAAAGGTACATTGGACATAACTTCTTTATACTACGTACAAGGACCTTTTGAAAAAAGGGGATGAATCAGGTTTTACTTTAGATGGTAGATTCTTCTCTGAAGGAGAAAAAGTCACCAGTAGGGATAATATTTCCTTACAAAAGCCTTTCTCTGAAGAGGAAGTGAAGGAGGCAATCTTTAACTCTTATGCAGGTGGAGCTCCAGGCCCAGATGGTCTCTCCTTCCTCTTCCTGCAACATTTTTGGGGAACCATCAAAAAAGACCATCAAAAAAGACATTATGGCCTTGTTTGATGACTTCCACAAAGGGGAATTGGATCTATATAGACTTAATTTTGTTGTCCTAACTCTTACCCCTAAAGAAAAAGATGCAACTAGTATGATAAAACTTAGACCAATCAGTCTCCTCAATTGCATCTTTAAGGTCTTTACTAAAGTCCTGACTAACAGGTTAGCTCTTTTGACGAATACATTGACATCTAGTAATCAATCAGCTTTCGTCAAGGGGAGATATATACTTGAGAGTGTGGTTACAAGACATGAAGTGTTGCACTCCAGTTACCATTCTGGTAACAGAGGGCTTGTTCTAAAATTAGACTTTGAAAAAGCATTTGACAAGGTCAACATAGATTTTCTCATGGACTTCCCAGAGAAAAGAGGGTTTGGTCCACTTTGGTTAAAATGGATCAAACAAGTTACTCATCTAGGATCTGTAGGGGTTAAGATTAATGGAATCGAAGGGAACTTCTTCACAACTAGTAAAGGAATGAGACAAGGAGACCCCTTGTCCCCCCTTCTCTTTAACCTAGTGGTAGATGTTTTAACTTAGATGCTCTATAAGGAAGCTACTCATGGGATGATTAGTGGCTTGTGCTCGGAGCGTATTCCTGGAGTCATTTGCTTACAATATGCAGATGACACAATACTATTACTAGAAAATAATGAGCAAAAAGCTACTAATAGTAACATGAAAATAGAGTTCTCAGTAGCTTATTTCAGGGTATTACATCATAAATTGCTGTGATCGAAAAATCCCCTCTCCCCCGTGCCGCTCCCGCGAGCGGACGGCGGAACCCTAGCCACCGCACTTCAGCTCCCTCCCATCGGGCCTCCTCCTCCCTTGCCGCCACCTCGGGTTGCCGTCGGGCGAAGCCCGGCCGGTGTGGGCGGCTACGGGGTCGCCTCCTCCCCTCCTTGTGGACCCCCTGGCTGCTGCAAGATGGCTGGCCGCTGGAGGTGTCGGTCTATGGCGGGGCTCGGCGGCGCGGCTCCATGTGTTCCTGGTGGCGGCGGCTCGATGTCCCCCTAGGGCTTCATGGTGGCGCGACGACTACCATGGATGGGCGCACCTGGGCGCGGTTCGGCGTTGATCTGGTGGCTGGATTTGATTCGAAGCGACGCGGGCTGCAGGCTGGCGCCCCCGCCGTGGACTCGGCTTGTGGTGCTAGTGCCGCAGCAGTGGAGAGATGGTGGACGGGCGGGTCAGCTTCAGTTGCTCCGGCGGCAGATAGCAGCTTGCAGCGCAGATGTCTCGGGACTGCCCCTCGGGGTCTGGGCGTGGATGTGGGCTGCCATAGCGTGGTGGTGGCTCATGGCGGCGGTCAGGGTCATTTCACGGCGGCGGCTAGACATATCCGGCATGGGCCCATTGGTGTGCGGCTTGTGTCGTCCTTCGATTCCTCTTCGTCGCCTGGGCGCTACCTTCATCAAAGGGTTGGCCCTCTCCCAGCTGCGGCCCATCGCTCGTCTCATGCCCGATGCTACAGGATCGAACTCGTCTCGCGCCCAGCAGCAGGACCGAGCTCGTCTCGTGCCCGATAGCAGGACCAAGCTCGTCTCTCGCCCCGCGGTAGGACCAAGCTTGTCTCGCGCCCGGCAGCATGATCGAGCCCGTCTTGTGCCTAGCAGCAGGACCTAGCTCGTCTTGCGCCCGGTGCCGCAGGACAAGTCGATGGAGGCCAGTTTTGGCCGGCCTATTGGGTCTCGATGCTGGGGGTCGCCCAGGTGTTGGGGGGATGACCCCCGGGTAGGTCCATCAACACTTGGCAATTTTCAGAACATCGGGGCGGCAAAGCTCCCCTCAGTCCGGCTAGCCTTCCAGCCGGGCCGACGGCACAGGCAGTCCGGCTAGGCCGCGGGCCGGCAGACGGCGGGTCAGCGCCCGTCCCATCCAACCATACGACAAGACCGCTCCCCCACGACGGGGAGAGCATGGCGATAGTGCACCCCTCACTGCTGACCCGGGCCCAGAGCCGGCGGACCTCACGAGAAGGCTTAGAGACTGACGCCAGAGCCCAGCCCTCATGTACATTTACCGTTGTACCCTGGGGGCAGACTATAAGACCCCCCAGGAGCCCTCCATGCAGAGGGTCTTCTCTTTGCCCCCCCCCCCACACACACACTCATACACTAGGAGAAGGAGAGAGCTAGCTCTTCTTACTCCTCCACCCAACACAACTCAAGGAGCACCATTGTAGCCCTCTTGTGATCCATCTAGTAGATCTTGCAGGACTAGCGGTGTTACCTCCTACGGAGGGCCCCGAACCTGGGTACTACCACCACTTGTCTGTTTGGTTGGGGTAGCCGCGAGTCTCGGGTGAGGTGGTATCAAGGTCTTAGATGCTGGGGCGGCGGCTCTGGTGGTGGTAGTGCGGTGCTGCCTGGTGACGACCATGGCCGTGTGGGCGGCGTGGTTGCCGGGTGTGGCGTTCGGTGGCGGTGAGTGTCGGCCGGGGTGAAAACCTGTTCTATCTTCGGACAGACCGGCGACGGCGAAGCTCGTTCCCTTCTTGAAGGCGTTGTTGCGGCTCTCATTGCCCGTAGTGTTGCTCCAAGGGAAACTCTGACCCTCGGGTCGGGCGGTGGCGGCACTCCGGTGCCGTATCCTTCCTGAAATCAAACAGTTCATTTGCTTTCCTTCTTCAAGTTTCCCAAGTGGGCTCTGGACTTGATAAATAGTCAGTTAGCCCACTGCCTATGGAGTGATTTTGAGGGGAATAGAAAACTCCACCTGGCCAATTGGCATCTAGTCTGCAGGAAGAAAGATCATGGTGGACTAGGGGTTCATAACATCAAGGATGTTAATCTTTGTTTGTTCGGAAACTGGGTGAAGAGATATATTAAGGATGAAGGAAAATTTTGGAGAACCATCACAGATAAGAAGTATGTGAGGGACTCTGCCAATATCTTTGCTAGTAATACCCACGACTCTTCCAGATTTTGGCAGGGGGTCATGTGGGCTGCCAAAGCTCTTAAATTTGGCTATAGATGGGTTGTAGGAGATGGATCCAATATCAAATTCTGGGAGGATATTTGATTTGGAACACCCCCTCTATCTGTCCAATACTAGCCTTTATATTCCATCTGCCAGCAGGAGTGTGCTACTCTTGCTGAGATTTGGAATGGCCAAGAGATTAGACTGACATTTAGAAGAACCTTCTCTCCACATATGATGGAAAGCTGGTATGAATTAGAGCAAATCATCAAGGGGACTCAATATCTCACAACAAGTTAATGACTAAAAACAATTTAGCAAAAAGAGGGATCCTGAAACCCCCTGAGTGTGCTTTCTGCAATGAAACTGAAAGCATCAATCACTTATTCTTTGATTGTGTGGTGGCCAAACAGATTTGGCTTTTGGCCTCCGAGTTCCTTGGTGTTAATCTAGGACATGACTACCTCTCTATTGCAAAGTTTTGGCCTGCCAACAAAAAGAAGAGTGCTTTGAACTCTATTTGTTCCTGTGTGCTGTGGTGCATCTGGAAATTCAGGAACTCAATGATTTTTGACAATGTGTATTGGACTGATATCAAACAGGTGTGGCTACTGATTCTGAGAACAATGAGAAAGTGCTTGATCCTCTACAAGGAGGAATCCCTACTGAAAGTGGATAACTTCTGTGGGTGATATCTTGCTTCCTCAAGGCCCCCCTTCAGATCTCAGTGGGGTAGTCGCCGCTGACAAAAACACTGAAGGTGTTTTCAGTCAGGTGCTGCGAAACAACCTGAATCTGGGGAGTGACAGGCCTGCCTCCCGACTACAGGATGGAGCTTGACTCCCCTCCCAGAAGCCCTGGTAAATGGACAGACAAGCAAAGCTTCCTCAGCCCCGTCACATCGCTGGATCTGCCCTGCTCGCCTAGTACACCACTGGTGAAGAAACTCAAGGGACCAGGAACTCACCAGAGGGCGCTGGCAGCTGAAAAAAGAGGAGTTATTCACCTAGCAACCGCGCTGGACGTCGAGGTGCTGGGTGCTTGGGCGATTAGCTATGGAAGATGTAGCATCTATAAAACTAGTGGTTTTTGTTTTATCTCCCTTGTAATAAGCAGCAGAAGTTAGAGCCCCATCGCCCAGGTTTCACCAATCTGCTGACTGTGTGTGAGCTGGGGATGCAGCTTCGGTTGCTGTGGTGTCTTTCGACTTAGTGGCAGTAGTCTTCCGCTGCTGTTTCTTGTGCTCTCTCATACTGACACCCTCCGTGGAACTTAAGAACTACTCCATATATTACTAAATCATCACATGGATCATTAAGCATATTGCCTTTTGTCTTCGTGTCCATGGACCTATTTATAGGGCTACAGGACTACTGTCAAGATTCTAATTAACTGTCCATCACCTATCACCAAATTTCCTACATGTTTTAAATTAAAGATCCTACACGTAGATTTACTTTTTGCTATACACATTGCCATTAGAACATTCCAGATATACACTGCATATTCCAAAACAAAATGATGCTTGTCAAATATGCTAACAATAAGATGTATCAAGATAGCGAAGAGATTTGGAACACTTACTCTCACCACGCTCAGTAATACGGCATTGTCCCTGAAGACCAGAGTCTCTTGTGTATATAGAACCGTCGCGATGGCTGGTATTCTTAATGACGTAGGCTGAGCTTACATAACCACCATCATCACGGTTAGCAGGATGGCTAACAAGGACTTCTGCGCTATCTGTCCCTTTGGTGGTCGCAAAATGTTGACATAGGGCATTACTTGAGGCGCAGAAAAGATCATTGGCACAAGGGGGGCGGCAGCGCCAATTCGGCTTCCCCCGTTCCTTCACGCCTTTCACTCCAATGTTCCTTGCCATGAACCAGGATCCGTAAGCAGATCTATTATCACAAGAGCGCAATTTATAACCAGGCTCAAGTAAAAAAAATTTTAAAAGGAATATATTAATATCGCGAAAATACCAATTACACCTAGCCTCTACACCAACAAGAAGTCTTGAAGAAGGCTCAAGTAATATACAGGGAAATAAATTATCCGCTAGATTTGAACTCTAGCGCAACACACAATGTTGATCTCAATGCAGAGACGAAAGTCAATTCTCCAGTGTGGTACCGACGAGAATAATGTACACGATGAGGGGACAAAACTCACCGGGAAACACGGTATGAGTAGTGGAGCATCTCGTGGCGAAGGCTCCGGAGGTGGAGAGAGTTGGGCGGAGAGGACACCGATTTGGGGGCGGGAGGGACGAGGCGGCGGGCGGAGCGAGCATGAGGAACTACCAACACCGAGTCACTATCCATCACATCGTGCCGCCCATCGCCCCCGGGCAAAAGAGATGGGCTTGGCCCAGCCCATAATATACATCCCGCCAAAGAGATTGAGAAACACGACCACAACTCCACCGCTCTTTCTTTGCTCCTCGGACGGATCCGGAGCGACCACGCTCGAGGAGCGACGCCTCTCCTCCCTGGCCTCCTGGACAACATCGCCATCTGGGAGATTCTAGCTCGTCGACGGCCGCGCCTAGCGTTGCACGTCTTCCTCGTCCAGCTTTAATCCAGTTGATGTTGTTCCTAGTCGCGCTAATCTATTTTAGATTGATGGCATGCTCGGCATGTCCAGCTTTAATGATGGATCAACAATATTTGACATCTGGTATGAAATTTCAGGTGCCGGGTTGAATTGCCGGTTGGGGAGGTCATGACGCGGTACGGAAAATTTGAGAAGTGGGATGTGATGGTCATGCCTGTGGATGGTGAGTTGCTCGTCGATCAGTTTTCTGACTACTGCTTCATGGCAACGTGGATAGCAATTTGGTTGCTCGTTTTCGTCATAAATAGGCTTATGTCTTGTTCCGCATACCTTCTTTCGACACTACATGGTTATGTTATCAATGCTACGCCATTAGCTAGTATCCATATAAACACACAACTGACTCGGTTCATCTAAAACACATCAGGAAACATAAACACAAGACATATGTTGGTGAAATTTAGATCTTAGACTGAATATCTGAAACAAACAACAGGAGTAAGTCATGCAGGGGAGGAGCATATGTCGTTTCCACCAGAACAATGGAGCCTAAAAATGATAAAAATGAAATGAAAATGCTGATAAGTTGACATTTAATAGAATCATGGAATTTGCTTTCCAATTTATATCATTGTAAATGCTACATTCCTCAATGGAGTATGCACTTTCCAAAAATGAAGTTGACAATTAAAGCACTCATCAATGGCCTCAGTCCAAAAATACTGCCTACGCCTAACATGTTACAAAACATAAAACTAACACATGCACCTAATCAAGTGGACCCTTATCACAGTAGGTCATGTGTTTTTAAGCTCAGGCCTGGAGAAACAAGGCATCCCCTTTAATAGTAAACTCACACTGTTTATTTTTTCGAAACATGAGCCCTGCTCATATGAAGTAGGATGCATGTACCACAATAATTCGATGTTCAGTTAGTCGAAGGAGAGAGAATGTCAGTGTAAATACAAATAGAATCCTAGCGGTTCTCAGTCTTCTAGAGAAAATGACGTTGGCAGGTTGATCTCAACATCATTATACCGATGATGTTCTCTATAAGACCTCAATCATCGAGCGAGATTAGAACATGTTGATATTTGGATTTTTCTTTATACAAATTCTTTGAGACCCCCACATTCCAATTCCCATGAATCATTCAAGTAATCTCTAACCGATAAAATTCGAAATGTCGAGATTAAAAATAAAAACAGTAGAGCACGGCATTAGATTGCAAAACTTAATAACGGAAACATCATACAAATTACGACACCTACAGGGTGAGTAGGAGCTCACCTGGAGCTTAGGTGTTTTGCCCGCCATCCACACTCTGAATAAAATGGATGGTGATGAGCAAGGGGAGGGTCGAGAGGGTGAGGACAAGCAGAGATGCACGTGCAAGGGATCAAACCTGCTGCAAATTCCTGCACAAAAGGCGACCCTCTACTTAGTTTCTCTAGATTCAGGTTCTGAAGAAAGTCAATACACAAACCAACTGAGACCATCAGTTTCAAGCTTACTGGAAATAAGAAAGTGGCACGTCAATAACATTTCTTTGTGTGTGCTCAGTAGGAAAAGGATACGCAACATACATGTCCTCTGAAGCTAATATGAAATCATGTTGAGTAATAGGAAACCACACCATAACCAGATTAATAAATATTGAAGCAAGCTGACAAAATCTGTGAATAAGTATTACTGTTCAGACAAACTAAATAGGCTCCATGTACTACCCATGTATGCCAGAATGGAAATCCTCATATACATTTTCTATGCATCAACATATAACCCATTAAAAACAGAGAACACTTGATGTGCATCCACCTATACTTACTAAAACACAAAGAGAATGGTAACTGTTCCTCTACTATCTGAATGAGTTCACATACACTCGTTAGAAAAACAGAGAATACTAATTGCTCCTTTACCTCTGCAAAGCCTAAGAAACATGAGCCAAAAATCGATCCGATGGAACATAACACCAGCTCCTGATATGTCAAGCAGTACAGATAATGCCATAATAGTGGAAAATTAAATAAGCTCCATGTACCAACCAGGTAATCCAGAATGGAAACCACCATATACATTTTCTATGTATCACATATAATCGTTAAAAAAAGAGAGAACACTTTATGCACATCCACATGTACTCCCTAAAAAACGAAGAACACTTTATGCACATCCAGATGGTAATTGCTCCTCTACTATCTGTATGCATCCAGACACACACTCATTAAGCCTAATTACTCCTCTAACCTCTGCAGAACTTTACAAACAAGAGCTAAAAATTGATCCAGTGGAACCTAACACTAGCTCCTAATCTGTCAAGTACAGAAGCAGTTCCTCTAAACAAAACACATAACAAAAAATGAGCATATGATCATAAGGCATTACGCTCAAGCAAGCATCACTAATTTTTTTTTGGACATCAAGCATATCCAACCTCGATAATAGGAGCACAGCACGGACTTTGCATCAATCATCATAGAATCTGTACCAAAAATCAAGCCCGATTCAAAGAAAATAGAAGTTAAAAATACAACTGAGAAATGCAAAACCTTTGAATATGTAGACGCGTTTATCAGACAATCCCAACAATTTAGCAATATCATAAGTTCTAACCCTTCTCATAAGCAAAAGGAGGGATGGGTGAAGAGAGAGAGAGAGAGTGAGAGAATTAATGGAGAGCAGCAGACTACGTGTGCAGGCATACAAGCGAGATCCGGGGATGGGAAAAACCGGGGGTGGCACCACTTCCCTGCGGAAGCTGCTGCTCCTTGGCATTGATGGGAAGCAGTGGTCGGAGCGCCGGGAGGCTTGCTCGGATCGCGCCTCCACGTCCTGCATCAAAGTGAACCACAGATCGAATGCCCCGCCGTCATCATGTACTCGCTCCTCTCTCTTGGAGAGCCACTGGTAGGGACGTCTATCTCCGCCACTGGTGGGCGTGCTCTCGACCTGGGCGACCTCGGCCAGGGAAAAGGTGAGGGGAGGAGAGAAGGGGTGGGGCGCAGGCTGCGCGAGAGGGCGCCGGTGGCGCCGGCGGGGGAGGTCGTCCAAAGAGAGGGAGGGGGGAGGAATCAGGGGATGGGGAACGGGGGCTGGTGGGGCTGGCGATTCGTTTCTTTCTTAGTCTCATAGCTTGCGGACGTGGACAGAACGAGAGGGCGCCCCTTCCGCAGACGTTAATGTGTTTGATGTCTTGTTATGGGCAAGAAAAAACATGTTTTAGATTTTCAGACTGGTGGTATGTGAAGCTTATGTACGCCTATGTGGTCCAGGGCGCGAGTGTCACGTTTCATCTATTCTCGTAACACTCTCGAGCGTCAATGAATCACCGTATGTAGTCCTTCCTGTTGTTACTTGTTCTTTGTTGGATTTCTGGGCATTACATCAAAATGGCCCAACACAATTTGTAGCAAAATTTTAGTTGGGAATTTCCCTGTTTTTAATGAAAGAGAGGCCTCCCCTTCAGATTTCTATCAAATGAAACCATCTGGTTCATTACATAAACCCTACCTAAGACTACTAACCTAAAGCAACACGTCACATTATCATCAAAAGTTTGTAAGCAAACCAACCAAACAGACAACAACCACCAGACTCCAAACTTAAATTACATGACCATAAAACACCACCGGACCAAATTATAATCTATCACACCGAGGAGGTCAAATTAAGAGCTTCAGCCACTGATCCGAAGAACTCCACGACTCTTGCAATGCTTGATAGTTGGTACACTTCACTTGCTACATGCTCTATGATTTTTGCTCCCGGCATTAGCACTTTTTTGGCTTTCCTCCTATCCGCAAAATTGCCCAACTCATTATCCAATGATAAATCAATTTGATCAGTACAATTACAATTTGATGATTGATCATCTTCCTTTCCAATACTATGTCATTTTTACATATCCAAATAGTCCAAAATATAGCAGCAACACCAACCGACATTGGCAACAGTGTTACACATCGGCTGCTTTGAGTGTGGATGAAAGAGGCGTGGATGACACATTACATTGACCAGGTGGTTGGATTGACATGCACATATGGCCAAGATCAGTTTGATCTGCCCCTATGGTTTTTGTATATTGGTATATAGATATATATACAGATATAGTTCACAACAAAATGGTTCACGTCTCTTTGTACTACGGACTATGTTGCACATTTCTTTCTCCTACTTTTGTCACTTGTTCTTTGTTGAATCTCTGGGCATCACAACATAATGGTCCAAAACAATTTGTAGCAAAATTTTAGTTGACAGTTAATTATGTGCTTTGCAGTTAAAGATTTCTTTTTTGCGAGTATTTGCAGTTGAAGATTGTTTTTTTTAGGGGTGCAGCTGAAGATTGCTGATAAGAATTAAGAAGTTAGGATGCAACATTTTATTTTTGGAGAAACAACGATTATAAGGTAGAACTCAAAACTGTAGGCGCCATAAATCCTTTCAGCAATCTGCAGGCAAAATATTTGTAGTTTTTTCTTATGAGAAATAGGGTTTTTTTTCTTTTTAAGTGCAAGTATTGGACTGCAAAGTTCACGGCGAGGTGCTTCTGGGCTAAAAAGCCCAGCCCGTTTCAGAGACACTTCAAAGTTCACGGTGATATACTGATGCAGTGATTCTCATTTCCAATCCTATCCCCACCAGAATCCCTAAGAGCATCTCCAGTCGCGCCCCCAACAGGCCCTCCCCAGGCGTTTTTGCCGCGTTGGCGCCGAAAAAACGGCACAGTCGCCCTCCAGAAGCCCGTTTTTCGTCGGCTCAGGCCGAAACTGGTGCCGGCGGACCCAGGCAGAACCCGGCGCCCTGGGGGGCGCCTCGGGCGCCGGCACAAGCGAAAAGGGCGCGTGGGTCCGCCCTGTCGGCGAGTCCAGCGCCTATTCCCGCCGTTTCTTCCCGCTTTTCCCCCACTTCCCTCCCATTTTCTCCTTTCCTCCCGCCAATCTCCCTCCCGCTCGCCTCCCAGCCGGCCGCCATGCCACCGAAGAAGTACGTCGTCCCCCGCGCGGCGGCAACCGCGACCGCCTCCGTCGCCCAGCCGAAGCAGAGGAAGCCGAGGGCGCCTCCGTCCAAGCCACCGGGCATGCCAAACGCCGAGCGGAGGGCTCTCCATCGCCGCAGCCATGGGGATCGCCCTCGCCGAGCTACGCCGACGGGGACGCGCACGGTGGGTTCAACCCAAACGTCACCTTCCCCATGGACACCCGGCCCAGCGCACGCCCTCGCCCGCCTTCACCGGCGTGCAGTACCCTCCATACAACTACTCGCCGCCCGCCTACGCGTCCTCCCCGACGCCCCATCTACGCCGTTGCGTGCTGCCCTTCTCGCACCTCGGCGACACCGACGAGACCGAGGGCGACATGGACGGCATCATCGCGGCAGGTTCGGCCGCGGCCGCCGCGTCTCCCGGGTTCGTCACCCAGGACAAGACGGTGGATCTCAGCAGCGACATGGACAGCGAGCTCGGCTACGTCTACGGCGAGGACGAGCAGGAGGAGCAAGAGCAGGAGGACGAGGACGACGAGGAGGAGGAGGAGGAGGAGCCGGCGCCTGTTCCGGCGAAGGGGCGCAAGAAGAAGAAGCGGGCGGCCAGGTCAGGCGAGCCGCGCATCAAGTGGGCATCCAAGGAGGAGGAATGCCTCGCCGAAGCATGGAAAGTCGTCTGCCTCGACCCGACCACCGGCACGAACCAGAGCATCGAGACGTACTGGGACCGCATCAAGGCCGAGTTCGACAAGCGCAAGCTCGTCGACCCCTACTTCAAAGGCGTCTACATGCAGCGCGGCTCAAAGGCGATGGCGAACCATTGGGGGCGTATCCAGGGGGCATGCAACAAATGGCATGGGGTCGTTGAGGAGGTCGCGGCTCGCCCGGAGAGCGGCGCCAGCGTTGAGGATCAGGTATGCCACGCCGGTCTCCCGCCTCTCTTCGCCGTGTGCGCCCGCCAACTATTTGTTCCTCCGCGCAGTTGCTGCGCATGTTCGCCCTGTATCGGCAGAGCAATAGCGACGCCGAATTCAAGTACCTCCACATTTACAAGCGCATTGACAAGTGCGAGAAGTGGGCGGAAGTCCGGCGCACCCTCGACAAGGCCAAGGAGACCTACAAGCCGGACGCGCCGACCCCGGCGCATCAGAAGGGCGGCCGGACGGCAACAAAGGTGCCAAGGGAAACACGCCGACGCGGCCACCGCTCGAGTGCAGGAGTCCATCGAGCACTGCCTCGCTGACGCACAGGCCCGGGCCGTCCTTCGTGAAGAGAAGAACGACGCGCGGTGGTCGGCGTTGATGTCGAGTAGCGCCGCTAAGCTCGACCTACTCCGGACCAACGTCGCCGCGAAGAAAAGGAACACCGGCCTCGCTTTCCTGCTGGGCGGGGCGGACATGCTCCAGAGCAACGACGAGGCGTTCAAGGCGTGGTACTTGGCGGAGCGTGGCCTCATCCTGAACCAGCTTCCCTCGAGGACGCCGTCCACGCCCACGCCCACGCCGACGCCCACGCCGACGCCAAGCCCGAGCGATGATACCGCCGAGACTCCCCGCAGCACAGAAGCCACCCCAACGCCGCCAAGCACAGAGATCCCGCCAAGCCCGCGCACGCCGACTCCGCCAACGCCGGAGGCCGACCTCGCCGTCTGATGCGCACGCGCGTCCTTTTCTGCTTTTTGTACGCCGAACTTTTCATCCGATCGCCGAACTTGTGGCCGCTTGATCGCCGGATTTGTGGCGTCTATTTTGTGCGCGGGAATGACTACGTTTGAATTTGCCGCGACTGGGGGACGGCGCCTGGGGGCGTGGCTGGGAGCTAGATCGCCCCTAGGGGCCAATCTAGCGCCGGTTCGCCCCTAGGCCGCTCTTTTTCGGCGCTCTGGGGGGCTGAACGGCTGGAGATGCCCTAACTCAGTTCTCCTCCGCCGCCACCACCACCAGCCAGGATCCGGCGACAATGGCGGAGGCCGCAATAGCCGGGGCGAATCCTCTCCTCAGCGGGCTCCCAGATGAGATCGTGATCTGGGAGATCCTCGTCCGCCTCGACCCCAAATCCCTCCTCCGCTGCCGCGCCGTCTGCCGCGCCTGGCGCTGCGCCACCTCCGCCCGCGGCTTCCTCCTCGCCCACCACGCCCGCCAGCCGGCCCTCCCCGTCGGTAGAGGCAAAGATGACGGCAACAGCCGCTACTACCGGAGCATCATCATCTTCGACCACCAGGCCGCCGACGCCCAGCTCCAACACGTCACCCGGCTTGACGACGTGTTCTCTTGTCTGGAGGCCTCCTGCGACGGCCTCCTCCTCCTCCGTTCCCATGGCCCGACTGGCGCCTACTACTCAATCTGTAACCCAGCCACTCGCCAGTGCGCTCGCCTGCCAGTGCTTTCTGACTTCTTCGTCTTCGGAATGTACCAACACCATCCTACCAGCGAGTACCGAATACTGTTGTACCATGAAAATCAGGAAATCGTCGGTCTTGATGCCTGCCACATCTTTGCATTGGGTTCCGTCCAGCCGACAAGGAACATCGGGTGGCAGCAGGAGGCGGAGGAAGCGTGTTACCGCAGTGTGGAAGCTGTCTTCAGAGAAACTCATAGATTAAAATCGCGGGAGAAATGATTTCGCGGCGGCCTCTCCCAGCAGCTATAGCGGCCGCCATAGCGGGCAATCGCGGCAAATAGCGAAAAAATTTCTGGTGGAAGAGATTATTTCTAGAGGGTTTTGCTCATTTTTGAGCCATTTAGAGGGATTTGTGGGGATATCGCGGCAGCAGCCATAGCGTAGCGGCGAGGCTCCCGGGCAGCTATAGCGCAGCTATAGCGGCTATTTCGCGGGCTATTTTAATCTATGGAGAAACTTGATATTGGAAGCAACAATATAATTGTTTTTGACACCACAACCGAGTCGTTCCAGGCGATGCATGCTCCAGTTGCACCAATCGTCCCTTGCTACAATCTCCTGTTTGAGATGGATGGTGTGCTCGGCATGTACTGCTATGGTGATGTTGTGACTACCATTGATATCTGGGTGTTGCCAGACTATGAAAGCGAGGTCTGGACCTGCAAGTGCAAGATTGAATTGCCGGTTACTGAGATCAAGGAGCTGTGGGGAAAACATGAAGGTTGTAGGTCTGCAGTGGTCGTGCCTGGAAATGGTGAGTTGCTCGTGCTGGTCAAATCTGCCGAGTGGCTATTTCAGATTGACATGGATGGCAAGTTGGTCGCTACTTTCCATCGCAAGGAAGTGGTTCCTAGTCGATTTAAGCTCAAACAAACTCTCGTTCCACATGCTTTCTTTCCAACATTAGATGGTAATTTTGTGACTGCAATGTCCTAAATCTGAAGGCTGTTTAGTGTGTCGGCGCTTTTTAACGCCTAGATGTTTGTATCCTCATGAGCTGCAATATGTGTCAATCGGATACACTATAAGCCTAGTAGCTTATTTGTTGATGCATATACCGTTAGATAGTTGCATGAAATTTATGCTTGTGTCCATACCCTTCCATGTTCAAGGAAGTGACTGTCGTGCATGTTGATTCTAAAATTATCAAGTCATTTTAATGCACATTTGAAATATGTGCTAACTATTCTGCATGATGTTTCTATTATCTTGAACCGGAGAATTATGTTGCTCTTTTATCTAGTTGTCTTCTTAGCAGTTGCTAACTTAGCAATCTACCTACCTTATGTCTATTTATTGAACAGAAGAACAGACTTCCTGGTAGGTATTTTTTCCCGAGAGATTATCTATGGTGTTCTCAATACTATATTCTTAATACTATTAGCAATCTGCACGTGTTATCTGTTTCTAAGTTTGCCTGACGAATAAATGTGGCAGTTTTTTTAAGGGAAATAAATGCGGCAACTGATCCTCATAATTAGTTCACTAGTGAGAACACTACTCGTAAATTGAATTAATAATTGCATTGTGTTCTCAACTTATTAATTCTTCATGAATCCATTTAAAATTATTGAAATGTTCTGTCATAATTCCTTCTTTCTAGTCCATTGTTTGGAATTATCTCCATTATCTCACATTAGCTGCTAACCATTTTAAGGAAACAATGCTTCATGTGGTTCCATTTTAAGCAATAGATGTTACAGATCCACTAGCTTCTTTGTCAACGTATACAAAGTTATGCTCAGGAACTGTTACATGGCTGCATGAAAATTATTTTTCTTTGGATATTCTTTTGAGCCGAAGTGGCTACTGTGCATGCTGATGCTAAAATTATCAAGTCATTTTGGTCGTCATTGAAGTATTTGCCAATTAATCTGTCTCATGTCTTTGATTTTCGTAACTGAATTGGTTCAGTGATCCAGTGATGATCCATTAATCTTGGCTTTTTGTCCTTTTGAGCTGAAGTGGCTACTTGCCTTTAATCTTGGTCTTCTTCTTCTTTGGAGATGATCCAGTGATTGTAATGAGTTACTAGTAGCATCGATGCATTATTGCTGGTCCTAACATTTGTTGTGGCTGCCGATGAAATTAAGGCAGATTATCCTCTTTCTTGACCAGCAAGTTGCACATGGTTTTTAGTCATGAATCCATTGCATCTGTTTAGGTGCTGAAATGTTTTGCCTTTCTGTTGCATAGTTGGGAATTATCTATATCATTTCCTTTTAGCTGGACAACACCAGGAATCATGTGGCAATGCAGCTGTAACAGCAATTTGAAAGCTCCCTCTCCTCAATTGTATGCTTGTACTATGCCGTTGAAAGATGACTCGTCGTTTGCTACTGCATGTGCAGTATGTGCCAGTACAGGGGCAGTTGTTCAGCTGCTCAAATTTAGGCTACTTTTTTTTTTTGCTTGAAAATTTAGTCTACTGAACAGCCAATTTTATGCTGCATTGCCATTTGGGAGTGTCTGGTTACATTTAGGCTACTCTTAACTTTTTATTGGTTTAGTATATGTATATCCAGCATATTAATGTTCTCCGATGAGTTCAGGTCATGAAGCCGGCCATTGAAACAAATCTCTTTGTTGCTCTGCACTCCTATAAACTAATGTAAGAGCGTTTAGATCATTATTTTAATGTTCTAAATGCTCTTATATTAGGCCCCGTTCGGATCTCATCTAGCTTCTAGATTAGCTGGCTTCTGGAATTCTCGCTGGCTTCCAGCTTCTCGCTGGAGCAGCCTCGCGTTCGGCTGGCCTGAGCAACTCCTCGCGTTACACAGCCCAGTAAAATGGGCTTGGCCTGTTCGGCCAAGAGCTGGGCCGCAGATGCGGGATTTGACTGCTAGCGGTGACTGCAGGCGGCGAAAGACGGACACCTGCCGGATGTCAGTCTTATCGAGCTAGCTGTGGCGTTGTGTCACATTTAGTCTGAATTTCGTTTTCAATAGAACATGGACAGATTATCTGATCATGTCAAAGACTTGTTTTTATGTTTTGCTTGTTGCAAATAACCCTGACACGTGCTGCGTTCATATGGAGGTTAGTTAGTTTCCGCTTATTCAGTTGTAAGCGCCGCACAATCCGGTCTTGTGGGATGGCACAGGAAATCAAGGATCGTGGAGGGCGTAGGAATCGGTCACGATCGTTAAGACGTCGTGCACCTGAGAATAAAAAAAAGGAGCAGAAAAGACGCAGGTTTTTACGCGTCGCAAAATCTCTCTCGCCTCCGTGTTCGCGTGTGTTCCCTGTGTGCGTGAGTCCACCGTCGGCGTGTTCGATCCGGCCTGAAAACCATCAATTGGTATCAGAGCTTTAGGCTTAGGATCTTGGGCGTTTGGCGACGCTGATCGGAGGAGTTTCTGCGGTGGTGATGGGGGATACATCTCCGAAGAGTAGCGACGGGAAGAGCAGTAGCGGTGGCGGAAAGTACACGCCGCCGGCGGCCAGGAAGGCTGCTACAGCGGACGATGGCGCTGTCGTGCTCGCTACCCCGTCGAGGGCCATGAGTGTGCCCGTCCAGTATCCGATGCTGACGGACACCAACTACTCGCACTAGTAGGAAAAGGGGCTTTTACCCCGGTTCATAAGGGCCTTTAGTCCCGGTTCTGGAACCGGGACTAAAGGGTCGTTACTAATGCCCTAACCCTTTAGTCCCGGTTCTTACACGAACCGGGACTAAAGGCCGTCCACGTGGCCGGTGCGGGGAGCCCAGGCAGGAGGGCCTTTGGTCCCGGTTGGTGCCACCAACCGGGACCAATAGGCATCCACGCGTCAGCACCTGGCAGGAGCTGAGGTTTTTGTTTTTTTTGAAAGGGGGTGGTTTAGGGGTTTTGGGGGGTTAATTTAGGTGTTTCATATATTGTGTTAGCTAGCTAATTAATAGAGATAAGTGTCCTCTCTTATCTCCGTGCTTTGTAGACGCTACGTACTATATACGTATGGAGAGGAGTAGACACGCTAGCTAGTAATCAAATGAAGGAAACAGAAGATCGTCATGAACATATATATATGCATACAGAGAGAAGTGATATCGACCACCTCTCCTTCTCCGAGATATTGGTCGAACAACAAGTTCTCGTATATCTATCCGACACTACCGGCTACATATATACAATAATTACCTCTTACAATACAATCTCCTAATTATATTGTAGAAACACAGGGTCCACATAGTATTCTCCGTTTTCAGCGATCACGTGGTCAAGGAAGAATGCCGCCAATTCCTCTTGAATTCCTCGCATACGATCTGGTGCTAGGAGTTGATCCCGCTTCCGAAAAATCTAATTTGAAGAAGGGGGTCAATACATATATATATGAATAAATGAAACTCAACACAAATGATGGTAATAAAATAAAATTGTGAATATTATTGCTTACACACTTCATATTGTTCTTCAGTGTAGCCCCGCTCACAGGTATGGTAGCGGATGGACTCGCAAATGTAGTATCCACAGTAATTATTCCCGGGTTGCTGCCACAACCACTTTACAAGAAATAGAGGTCAATCAAACTGATAAGCAAGCATGCTAAATGGTATTGATCAAACTAGCGCTTGAATCACTAGGAGATGCGCGGAACATGCTACTATAGTACTTACTTTCGGGTGTCTAAATTGCAGCTGGTTCGGCAGTCCCGGGGCTTTTGAGGTGAATTTTCTCCAAACCCTGCCAGACAAAGAAAACAATTACTTGATATCAGGAAATGAACAAAGTTGCTGATATGGTGGATAATGATCGATTTAACTTACTTCTGGAGCATTTGAGTCATGTTCGCATAGTCCTGGGGATCTTTTCGTCTCGAGTCTAAGACGGTTACTACTCCCGGCTCAAGCTTAATCTCTAGGAGAATATAGTGGAAGCTGCGCATGCATGCATAAGTCATCAATTACATTACCATAACCTGGACTAATAAGGGAAATCGAATATGCAGAAGACAGTAATACTCACTTGAAGTTGTAAGGAAAGAGTATTATATCTTTGTTTTGATTTATTACCAACGATTGTAGCAAGTTGGCCTCGGTATCTTTGGCATGAAATTTAACCTGATAATCATTTATGAGATTTGTGTTAATGAACCCAATATCATCGATTTGTCTTTTCTTCAATTCGGCGATCTTCAATCTGCATAACATAGTGAGGATAAGTATAAATACATGCAATGAAAGAGCTGACCTATATAGAGAGACTTAATGACCGAAGTAGTACTACTTACAGACAGTAGCAAGTGATCGTTGTTTTATCGAGGGACTTTAGATTGTAAAACTGGAAGAAATCCTCAAATGGAACATTCAGCAGTTCAATTCCAACGAGGTCATGCTCCGGTTTAACTCTCAGCGTTAAAGTACTCATCCCATCCGACTCTCTGCAGGTTTTCATGTACCAATCATGTAGTCTTCGCATCATCGTGCTTAGAGATTTGACATCTTTGACGAGAGGCTTCCCGTAATGGTATTTGTGTTCGTCCACCTCCATGATTTCATAATGTACATCGTCGGGCAGGTAATCTCCAAGATCGGTATAACCGGGCACCATACCCAGATCATTAGCGACAATGTCTTTTGACACCTTGAGCGGGGGCCACAATTGGTTCTCTTGTTCGCCGAGCTGGGCAATTTTTTTCCCAGCTCGTCGTTCTTTCATCCTTTTATCACTGACAGTACTTCCCGACCGCTCCGCTTCGGCATATGCCTTTGCAAGAACGCGCTCATAGTTGCCTTTTGGCGGAGACTTTGGTGGTTTTGTCAGGGCAGCCAGAGTGCGCTTTGCTTTCACCGGATCTACCTTCTCCTCCGGAGGTGGATGTTTCTTTGCTTTGTCCCCTTCAAAGAAGTTCTTCACTTCGGCTCGCACGATCTTCGCGTTCTCCTCCTCGGTCCTCTCATATGGTAACTTCTCTGGAGTCTTCAGAGAAGGATCGAATCTGTATTGCCTCCCGCCTCTGGCAGCTGTACTGCTAAACGCCGGCAGAGCAGACGGAGCGGCTGCGGCTGTCTTCTTTCCTTGCTTACGAGGCGGGGGAGAAGGACTACGACGCGCCGGAGCAGCCGCAGCGGCGGCGGGTATCTTCCGCCCTTGCTGACGAGGCGGAGAAGGAGGAGGCTGGCTGCTCTGGCGCGCCGGCGCTGGCGGAGAAGGAGGCGGAGTGCCGCCACGCGCCGGAGAAGGAGGCTGAGTGCCCTGATCACTCGCCAGAGGAGGAGGCGGAGTGCCGCCACGCGCCGGAGAAGGAGGCTGAGTGCCCTGATCACTCGCCGGAGGAGGAGGCGGGGTGCCCTTACTCGCCGGAGCCGTCCAGTTCGGAAGCTTGATGAGCTCCTTCCGCCATAGGCATGGAGTCTTTAGAGCTAAACCCAGCCGAGTCTCCCCTTCACCGGTAGGGTGGTCAAGCTGGAGGTCCTCAAATCCCTCCGTTATTTCATCCACCATCACCCTAGCATATCCTTCTGGAATCTGCCGGCAGTGGTAGGTTGCGCCGGGTTCAGTAGGTAAAACAGAGCCAACAGTCGCCTTGACTTTCAAGTTCTGCCATTCCGCCATAAGGTGGCAATGTTGAGACTCCGTGATAGCATCCACGGGGTAGCTAGGAGTAGCCGCATGCTCCAGCTGAGGCAGCTCGGTGGAAGCCACGCTGCTTCTACGCTGAGATGGCGGTGTAGCTTCGGGGGCAGTTTCGGCATCTCTATTGCCGTCTCGTTCCTCTAGCACTTGAACCCTTTCGTGCAGACGCTGAATTTGGATCTGCTCCACTTTTTTCCTCCTCTCCTGGGTTTTGTAACCGCCCGCGTCCGGAAAACCAGCCTTCCACGGAACGGAGCCTGGCGTGCCTCGTGTCCGTCCAGGGTGCTCAGGATTCCCGAGGGCCATTGTGAGCTCGTCGTTCTCTCTGTCTGGAACGAACGTCCCTTGCTGCGCTGCATCGATATAGTGTTGAATCTTCTTGACGGGTATTGCAAGTTGCTCGTCCGTCCAACGACACCTCCCTGATACAGGGTCCAAGGTTCCGCCAGCCCCGAAGAACCAAGTCCGGCAACGGTCTGGCCAGTTCATTGTCTGTGGTTCGATCCCTTTATCAAGCAGATCCCTCTCAGACTTGGCCCACTTAGGCCGGGCTTTGAGGTAGCCACCTGACCCCGTGCGATGGTGAAGCTTCTTCTTCGCAGCATTCATCTTGTTTGTCGCTGACATCTCCTTACTCTTTTCCGATGTCTTGTGGGCCACAAATGCGGGCCAGTGATCTCTGATCTTCTCATACCGGCCGATGAATTCAGGTGTCTCTTCTTTGTCGACAAACGTTTTCAG
Source organism: Triticum aestivum (assembly GCF_018294505.1). Lineage (NCBI taxonomy): Eukaryota > Viridiplantae > Streptophyta > Magnoliopsida > Poales > Poaceae > Triticum > Triticum aestivum. The sequence goes on from NC_057802.1 coordinate 566,501,610, forward strand.
CTCATTCTTCCACCTCCTGAATAGGTCTGCCATCTTCTTAAGAGCATGAGACTTGATTAATTGCTCTATAACTGGCTTCTCCGGATCCTCCTCTGGCGGTAGGGTGAAATTTGCCTTCAGCTCAGTCCAAAGATCATCTTTCTGCATATCATTGACATAAGACACCTCAGGGTCTTCCTTCTTAGGCTTATACCATTGGTGGATGCTGATCGGGATCTTGTCCCTAACTAGAACCCCGCACTGAGCAGCAAAAGCATCCTTTGTCCGGAGGGGTTCAATCGGTTGGCCGTCGCGCGCGATTGCTGTGATCTCAAACCTTTCATCCGAGCGCAACTTTCTCTTCGGGCCTCGTCTCTTTACCGCAGTTGTGCTCGATCCGGAGGGCTAGAAAAAAGAATAAAGACGAGTGTTAATTAATATGTGTACATACCAAAACAATGAATGCATCAATTAGCTAGTCAGCTCAGGCTTAACTAATATATTTACCAGGCCGGACTCTGTTTGGTCACCGGAGCCGTCACCACGGGCTCCTTCTTGCACCAGCATTGGGTCACCGGAGCCATCATAATCACCACAGCCTGCTTCTTCACCCTGTTCTTCCAGACCATCATTGTCGTTAAGATACGACAAGATATCACCTCCGGCTAAGATTATGTCCCCCAACACTTCTTCTGCTTGCTCATCTCGTCCGTGCTCCATTGTTTCTGCAAATATTACAACATGGCAATTATTACACAAACATGACAACAGGTGGATATATTAGTGCAAACGTAGACCTAGCTTATTCCGGGTTTGGGGTGGCCTAGGCAACGCTTCAAGGGTAGGGGCGCGGCGGGAGGGGGTAGGAGACCGACATCGTTTTTTTCTAGGGTTTGGGTGTCCTCGAGAGTTTTGGTCGAGCGAGAGGGCCGGGGGGTGCTCCCATGGTATAAGTTATCACGGTCGAGAGGGGGTATACATATCGACCGTCCATCATGTCGAAGTTATCTGGGAGGGAGTTATATATATCGACAACGACGACATACATACACGGGAAAATAATGTTATTGGGGAGGGGGTATATATCGACCCCCCCCCCCACGTGTTGAAGTTATCGGGAGGGGGTTTTATATCGACAACGACGACATATATACACGGGAAAATAATGTTATCGAGGAGGGGGTATATCGACCCCCCCCCCTCGTGTTGAAGTTATCGGGAGGGGGTAATATCGACAACGACAACATACATACACGGGAAAATAATGTTATCGGGGAGGGGGTATATCGACCCCCCCCCCACGTGTTGAAGTTATCAGGAGGGGGTTATATCGACAACGACGACATATATACACGGGAAAATAATGTTATCGGGGAGGGGGTATATCGACCCCCCCTCGTGTTGAAGTTATCGGGAGGGGGATATATCGACGATGACAGACCCAATAAAACATAAGAAAACGAAGAAGAAATAAAAATAGGAGAGAAGAAGAAAGGAATAGAGGAGAGGATTGAAGAAAAAAAAGAAGAAAAAAAGAAGAAAAAAAGAGGAGAAGAAGAAAAAATCTATTTTTTCTTCTTCTCCTCTATTCCTTTCTTCTTCTCCTCTTCTTTTTCTTCTTTTTTCCTCTTCTTATTTATATCTCCTCTTCTTCCTCTCCTCTTCTTCTTTCTTTCCTCTTCTTATTTTCTTCTTTCCTATCCTTCTTGTTCTTCTTCTTCCCTTCCTAGCTAGATATATAAAACTTTTCTAAAATTGTAACTTTTGCATATATAAAACTTTTCCATGTGGATCATCATTTCTCATATATATCGAATATATATCCATTGTCATATATAAAAACTTTCTATATATGAACAAAAACTTTCTATGAACAAAAAAACATTTTTGACATATATATTCATACATTTTGAACATCTACATACATACAATTTTTTTTTGTTCACATATACATTATAGCCACATACACATATACATCACATATGAACAAAAAAATTAAACTAATAAAAATAAAAAAAACAGAGCCGGGGCGGCGGCTCTCACAGCGGGGGAGGCTAGGACGATGGCGACGGCGGGGGCGGGGGCGGCGAGGGCGCCGGCGGACGGGGCCGGGACGGGGCGGGGGCGGCGAGGGCGCCGGTGAGCACGCGCGGGCCGGGCAGGGGGGCTCGGGGCGCCGAGGCGGCGCGCGCGAGCAGGGGAGCACGAGGCGGGACGGCGTGTGGGGGCAGGGCGACGGCGACGAGCACCGGGCGGCGACCCGTCGAGGCAAGGGCGCGGGGTGACGGCGAGCACGGGCAGCCTGGCGGCGTCGGGGGCAACTGGCGAGGTATGTCGAAAATTTCCTAAGTGTGGACTTATATAGCAAAGCCTTTAGTCCCGGTTCGTGGCACCAACCGGGACTAAAGGTGGGCATTAGTCCCGGTTGGTGCCACCAACCGGGACCAAAGGCCTCTTTTCAGCAGCCCAAAGGGCGGGAAGCGGCGGCCTTTGGTCCCGGTTGGTGGCACCAACCGGGACTAAAGGGGGGGCATTGGTCCCGGTTGGTGCCACCAACCGGGACCAAAGGCCTTGCGCTGCCCGCGGCCAAAAGTTTAGTCCCACCTCGCTAGTTGAGAGGGGCTCGGAGTGGTTTACAACTCCACTGCGGCTGCCCTCTCGAGCTCCTCTCAAATGCAGGCTTACGGGCCTAATGTCACACTATGCTGTCTGTTGGCCTATTGGGCCTTCTGCGGGCCTGAATCCTGGCCCAGGTTGGGTTTCTAGTCGTATTCAGGCCGTGGTGGCCCAATAGGTGGCAGTTTTTTAAAATTTTTGCATTATTTATTTTCTTTTGTTTTTTGCTTTATTTTTTAATTTTTTTTGCTTTTAGGTCAGCAAAATTATAAACTGTCTGTTAGTGCCATTAGTTTTAGAAAACATATAAACTTTCTATTAGTGCCATTAGTTCTTTATGAAAATTCTTTTTGCTGTATTTAGTTTTTTATTTTCTTTTTTGCTATATTTATTTTGTTTTATTTCTACTTACAACAAAAAACTTATTTATTTTATTTTATTTTATTTCTAATTACTTATTTATTTTACTTTATGATAATTCTTTCTGCTATTAAAGTTTCTATCAAAAAAAGTTCTTTATGAAAATTCTTTTTGCTTTTAATGATTAAAAATAAAAAAGAGGCGCAATGCGCGTTGATTTGCTTCAAGCCTTTCGGAATAGTGTAGACTGCACTGCACATAGCTCGATGCAGTCTACCTTATTCCTCAAGGCTTGAAGCTAAGCAACGTGAGCATTGCGCCTCTTCTTCATCGTCTCTGCACTCAGGGCTTATAAACCGCTCCTAGTGCCTCTCAGCTAGCGAGGTGGGACTAAAAAACTGCTTAGCTAGTAAGAAACTCTAGTACCGGTTCGTGCCACGAACAGGTACTAAAGGTGCTCGCGGGGCCACAGCCTCATTAGTACCGGTTCGTGGCACCAACAGGGACCAAAGGGTGGAATTGGTCCCGGTTCGTGCCACCAACCGGGACCAATGGCCTTGCACAGCGGCGTGGTGGTGAGTTTAGTCCCACCTGCTAGCTAAGAGAGAGCCGCACCTGTTTATAAGGTGCGGTGCGCCTGAGCTGTCGAGCTCCTCTCTAAAGCAGGCTTACGGGCCTAACCTCTCTGCACTCAGGGCTTATAAAGCATTTCAAATGAACTCTGAAAAGGTTGAAAGTTGGCATGGTATCATTATTTCATCCACATAGCATGTGCAAGAAAGTTGAGAGGGTTACGGCAAAAACTAGATGCACTTCTTGTACAAAACGGAGAATGGTATCATACTCGTCTATTACAAAGTTGGCATGCTATCATCATAATAGTTGCGGGAGAAAGTCTTCACTTTTTCTTAGCTTGTGTCATTTGCTTATTGCGCCGTAACCATGGATAATCTTCATCGTTTATCAGGATGCTTGGGTCAGCCTTGACTTTGAAGGAAGGAATTTCATGAAACTTTTCATAATCTTCAGACATGTCTGTCTTTCCCTCCACGCCCACAATGTCCCTTTTTCCTGAAAGAACTATGTGGCGCTTTGGCTCATCGTATGATGTATTCGCTTCCTTATCTTTTCTTTTTCTCGGTCTGGTAGACATGTCCTTCACATAGATAACCTGTGCCACATCATTGGCTAGGACGAACGGTTCGTCAGTGTACCCAAGATTGTTCAGATTCACTGTTGTCACTCCGTACTGTGGGTCTACCTGTACCCCGCCTCCTGACAGATTGACCCATTTGCACTTAAACAAAGGGACCTTAAAATCATGTCCGTAGTCAAGTTCCCATATGTCCATTATGTAACCATAATATGTGTCCTTTCCCCTCTCGGTTGCTGCATCAAAGCGGACACCGCTGTTTTGGTTGGTGCTCTTTTGATCTTGGGCGATCGTGTAAAATGTATTCCCATTTATCTCGTATCCTTTGTAAGTCAATACAGTCGAAGATGGTCCCCTGGACAACGAGTACAACTCATCACAAACAGTGGTGTCACCTCTGAGACGTGTTTCCAACCAACTGCTGAAAGTCCTGATGTGTTCACATGTAATCCAGTCGTCACACTGCTCCGGGTGTTTGGAGCGCAAACTGTTCTTTGTGTTCATCGACATACGGGGTCACCAAGGTAGAGTTCTGTAGAACTGTGTAGTGTGCTTGAGACCACGAATGCCCGTCCCTGCATATTATTGAGTCCGCTCCTAGCGTGCCTTTTCCAGTCAGTCTCCCCTCATACCGCGATTTAGGGAGACCTATGTTCTTAAGGCCAGGAATGAAGTCAACACAAAACCCAATGACATCCTCTGTTTGATGGCCCATGGAGATGCTTCCTTCTGGCCTAGCGCGGTTACGGACATATTTCTTTAGGACTCCCATGAACCTCTCAAAGGGGAACATATTGTGTAGAAATACGGGCCCCAGAATGACAATCTCGTCGACTAGATGAACTAGGACATGCGTCATGATATTGAAGAAGGATGGTGGGAACACCAGCTCGAAACTGACAAGACATTGCGCCACATCACTCCTTAGCCATGGTATGATTTCTGGATCGATCACCTTCTGAGAGATTGCATTGAGGAATGCACATAGCTTCACAATGGCTAATCGGACGTTTTCCGGTAGAAGCCCCCTCAATGCAACCGGAAGCAGTTGCGTCATAATCACGTGGCAGTCATGAGACTTTAGGTTCTGGAACTTTTTCTCTAGCATATTTATTATTCCCTTTATATTCGACGAGAAGCCAGTCGGGACCTTCATACTGAGCAGGCATCAAAGAAGATTTCTTTCTCTTCTTTCGTAAGAGCGTAGCTGGCAGGACCTTCATACTGCTTCGGAGGCATGCCGTATTTTTCGTGCAAACGTTGCAGGTCCTCCTGTGCCTCAGGTGTATCTTTTGTCTTCCCATACACGCCCAAGAAGCCTAGCAGGTTCACGCAAAGGTTCTTCGTCACGTGCATCACGTCGATTGAAGAGCGGACCTCTAGCTCTTTCCAGTAGGGTAGGTCCCAAAATATAGATTTCTTCTTCCACATGGGTGCATGTCCCTCAACGTCATTCGGAACAGCTAGTCCGCCGGGACCCTTTCCAAAGATTACGTGTAAATCATTGACCATAGCAAGTACGTGATCACCGGTACGCATGGCGGGCTTCTTCCGGTGATCTGCCTCGCCTTTGAAATGCTTGCCTTTCTTTCGACATTGATGGTTGGTCGGAAGAAATCGACGATGGCCCAGGTACACATTCTTCCTGCTTTTGTCCAGGTATATACTTTCAGTGTCATCTAAACAGTGCGTGCATGCGTGGTATCCCTTGTTTGTCTGTCCTGAAAGGTTACTGAGAGCGGGCCAATCGTTGGTTGTTACAAACAGCAACGTGTGCAGGTTAAATTCCTCCTGTTTGTGCTCATCCCACGTACGTACACCGTTTCCATTCCACAGCTGTAAAAGTTCTTCAACTAATGGCCTTAGGTACACATCAATGTCGTTGCCGGGTTGCTTAGGGCCTTGGATGAGAACTGGCATCATAATGAACTTCCGCTTCATGCACATCCAAGGAGGAAGGTTATACATACATAGAGTCACGGGCCAGGTGCTGTGCTTGCTGCTCTGCTCCCCGAAAGGATTAATGCCATCCGCGCTTAAACCAAACCATACGTTCCTTGGGTCAGCTGCAAACTCAGCCCAGTACTTTCTCTCGATTTTTCTCCGTCAGCGGGTGCTCTCAACTTCCCGTCTTTCTTACGGTCCTCACTGTGCCATCGCATCAACTTGGCATGCTCTTCGTTTCTGAACAAACGTTTCAACCGTGGTATTATAGGAGCATACCACATCACCTTCGCAGGAACCCTCTTCCTGGGGGGCTCGCCGTCAACATTACCAGGGTCATCTCGTCTGATCTTATATCGCAATGCACGGCATACCGGGCATGCGTTCAGATCCTTGTACGCACCGCGGTAGAGGATGCAGTCATTAGGGCATGCATGTATCTTCTGCACCTCCAATCCTAGAGGGCATACGACCTTCTTTGCTGCGTATGTACTGTCGGGCAATTCGTTATCCTTTGGAAGCTTCTTCTTCAATATTTTCAATAGCTTCTCAAATCCTTTGTCAGGCACAGCATTCTCTGCCTTCCACTGCAGCAATTCTAGTACGGTACCGAGCTTTGTGTTGCCATCTTCGCAATTGGGGTACAACCCTTTTTTCTGATCCTCTAACATGCGATCGAACTTCAGCTTCTCCTTTTGACTTTCGCATTTCGTCCTTGCATCGACAATGACCCGGCGGAGATCATCATCATCGGGCACTGGTTCCTCTTCATCTTCAGCAGCTCCCCCCCTTGCAGCATCATTGGGCACATCGTCTGGTTCCTCTTGATCTTCAGCAGCTTCCCCCGTTGCAGCATCACCGTATTCAGGGGGCACATAGTTGTCATCGTCCTCTTCTTCTTCGCCGTCTTCCATCATAACCCCCATTTCTCCGTGCCTCGTCCAAACATTATAGTGTGGCATGAAACCCTTGTACAGCAGGTGGGCATGAAGGATTTTCCGGTCAGAGTAAGACTTCGTATTCCCACATGTAGGGCATGGACAACACATAAAACCATTCTGCTTGTTTGCCTCAGCCACTTCGAGAAAATCATGCACGCCCTTAATGTACTCGGAGGTGTGTCTGTCACCGTACATCCATTGCCGGTTCATCTGCGTGCATTATATATAATTAAGTGTGTCAAAAACCATTACAGAACATCATGAATAGATAATTAAGTGACCAAATTAATAGAAGTTCATCATCACATTAGAACCAAAGTACATACATAGTTCTCATCTAACAACATATATATAGCTCTCCAGAGCATCTAATTAATTAAACCATACATTGAAACTATGTAAAACATTTCAATGCGAAAACAAATGCGATCATAATCGCAACCAAGGTAACAATTGATCCAACAGCATAATGATACCAAGCCTCGGTATGAATGGCATATTTTCTAATCTTTCTAATCTTCAAGCGCATTGCATCCATCTTGATCTTGTGATCATCGACGACATCCGCAACATGCAACTCCAATATCATCTTCTCCTCCTCAATTTTTTTATTTTTGCCTTCAAGTAATTGTTTTCTTCGTCAACTAAATTTAACCTCTCGACAATAGGGTCGGTTAGAATTTCCGGTTCAACCACCTCCTAGATAAATAAAATCTATGTCACGCTGGTCGGTATATTTGTCATAAACAATAAATGAATCAAATAGTTATAAAAAGATAATATATACCACATCCGAATCATAGACAGGACGAGGGCCGACGGGGGCGGATACCAAAACCATCGCACTATGTAATAAGAAGGAATAAAATAGTAAGAAAATTAGACAAGTATCTATCTAAAGTAAGAATTTTTTTCTTTCAAAAAGAAGATAAGAACAAGAGCTCACCACGGTGTTGCCGGCGACGAGATCGGCGCGGGCGGTCGACGGCGGTGAAGATGGCAATGGGACGTGACGGGCCGCTAAACCTAGACAAATCTCGAGGAAAATGGAGTTTTGAGGTCGAGCTTCGAGAGGACAAAGCTTAACTAGTGTGGCTCGGGCATTTCATCGAACACCTCATGTGCATAGGAGGTGAGCTAGAGCACCACAAAGCCCTCCCCTCGCCGGCCAGAGAAAAACAGAGCACTAGAGTGCTCTGCTCGCGGGCGAGGGGTATATATAGGCACCTCATTGGTCCCGGTTCGTGGCATGAACCGGTACTAAATCTGGGCCTTCTGTCCCGGTTCATGCCAAGAACCGGGACAAATGGTTGTGGGCCAGGAGCGAGGACCATTAGTCCCGGTTCGTGGCTCGAACCGGGACAAATGGTTCCATACGAACCGGGACCAATGCCCACGAGGCCCCGGCCGGCCCCCTGGGCTCACGAACCGGGACGAATGCCCCCATGGGTCCCGGTTCGTGACTGAACCGGGGCTAATGTGAAAACTGCCCTGTGACCTATGCCCTGTTTTCTACTAGTGTCGCTGTGGGCCGCGAAGATGAAGGTTCTGATAAAGCCGTTGCGTGTTTGGTCCGCGATTGAAGGCTCTATTGAGTATGATCAGGCTGCGACGAAGGGGCGTTCGCCGCGCTCTCTCAATCCGTTCCGGATCACGTGATGATGCAGGTTATGGAGTGCGACACCGCGCGTGAGGCCTGGGAGATGATCCGTTGTGAGCGCCTCAGCGAGGATCGCGTGAAGAAGGCGCATGCACGACAACTGAAGAGGCAGTTTGATCGCCTCGACATGGCAGACGGGGAGACGATCCCAGAGTTCGCCAAGAAGCTCATCCCGTTGGTGAGCGAGATCCGCTCTCTCGACGTCACACTTGAAGATGAGGCCGTGGTGGAGCGCCTCTTCAGCGCTGTTCCAGACCGTTTCACGGACATCATCAACACCATTGAGCAGTGGGGTGATGTCTCCGTGATGACGGTGCAAGAGGCGATTGGGCGCCTCACCGCGTTCGAGCAGAACCAGCGCGGTCGTCGTCAGAGTGGTGGCGATGAAGGCGAGAAGTTGATGCTTGTTTCACGTGCCCAGCTAGAGGAGTTGATCCTTAAAGAGAAGAAGAAGGGTGTGGGCTCCAGCAGCGGCAACAAGAATGACGACCAGGACGGGTGTGGCGGTGGCCGCGGCCAGGACGGCAAGAAGAAGGAACGGCGTGTCAAGTTTGACAAGTCGAGGATCACCTACTTCCAGTGTAGCGAGAAGGGCCATTTCGCCTCTGAGTGCGAGGAGCCGAAGAAAGAAAAGGCGCTGCTCGCCGACGCCGGCGACGACGAACCAGCACTACTGATGGCTATGGCATGTGAGCACGGGCCATTGGTGGAGCACGCCAAGGTCGAGCCCAAAGAGAAGCAGGCTGAGATCACTCTTTTTGGTGCATCCATGGAGGAGTTGGAAGCTGCCAAGGCCGAGGCAGAGAGGCTGCGTGGGGAGCTGGCTGCAGCCGAAGCAAAGTTGCACGCTGTGTCCCATTTGTGCAAGGCAGAGGCGAAGGATGATATGGCCACAAGTGGTGATGAAGAGTACATGCTCTTCCTGGAGTGTATGCATGCTTACGAGAAGGAGATGCAGCAGGCCATGAAAAACAATGATGAGATGAAGAAGGTGCTGCCAATGGCTGTGCAAGAGGGTAAGACGCCAGCGGTGGCAACGGCGCCGGTGACAATGGCGCCGTCTGCAACGGCGCCGGCTGCAACAACAGTGACTTGTACCGGCTTGATGTGTACATCTCTGGAGTAAGGGAGTGTTCATTCTTCTGAAAAACGAGGTAACACCCAAGAGCTAGTACCATCCATATCTAAGTTATGCAAAGTGGAGGTGCATCCTGTAGCAGATCGAGAGAGGATCTTCCTACGTGAAGAGAAAGTGAAGCCAAAACTAGCCTCTGGTGATGTGGATAGTAAGAAGAGCACTTGGTACTTGGATAGTGGTGTAAGTAACCACATTACCGGCTGCAGAGGTAGTTTTGTTATGCTGGATGAGTCCATAAAAGGGAGTGTGAAGTTTGGTGATGATTCTGTGGTGAAGATTCTTGGCAAAGGTACAGTGTTGCTCCAGACAGTAAGCGGGCAGCACATACTCCTTAATGATGTGTATTTTGTTTCCAAACTCACAAGCAGTATACTAAGTTTTGGTCAGCTCGACGAGGAAGGGTGCAAATCAGTTCTACGCCGTGGGTTTCTGAGTGTGTTTGATCACTCAGGGAAGCTGCTAGCCAGAGCCCGGAAAACCAAGAATCGGCTCTATGTGCTGAATTTGAAGAAGACGGCAGTTGTATTTGATCCAACTTCCATGACAGCAGTAGAAAGCAGAGGTCCTGTTCAAGACAGCGCTGACATCAAGCCAACATGAAGGTGCTCGGTATGCAGAAATAAATTGTGTAACAAGATTAGGGAGGTGATTGTTGGTGCTAATCTTGTTTTAGAGTCTGTGAGATCTTGCATTTGTTTTCAGCTCCATGCATTGGTTAGCTAGGCTAGTTTGATTACGTGCATGTCAGCATGTGTTTGCATCTTGTAGCCTGAAACGTGCCCGTTCACGTTGAGGTTTAGTTTGTCTAGTTTCGTGTTAGGTTTGCATGTAGTTGGCATGGCACATCCAACGTGCTGCATGAGTTAGTTATGGGCTAACGTGAGAGATCACGTTTGGCCGGGTCGTGTGCGTGTGTTGTTAGGCCATAAGCCTGAGTCGTGGGATGGCACGATTCACATGGGTTGTGGCGTAACTATAGGATCTTAATCTCAGTATTGGAATAAAAGGAAAGAGAGAAAAGCCGAGGAAGTCACGCGGCACAAAAATCATCTTCTTCCTTGTGTCGTTCCGCTGTGTGCGTCTTTCGCCGCCACCGTGATCCCGTGTGTTTCCTCCCTCTGATCCAACACCGGACAAGGCCGAGATGCGACGGAGGGTGGCGGAAGACTCGCGGCGGCGGGCAGGCGGCGGCGCCGCGGCGGACTGGCGGCGCCGTAGCTAGGTTGCGAGAGCAGAGGCTCGTGTCTCTGTCGCTGAGCTCGCTCTCGTCAGGCCTAGCTAACTGCGAGAGAAAAAACGGGTTCGATGGCACTTCGGGAGGGCAATCAGATGTAATTTCGAGTAGCCTCTCAGAGAATCCACAGCCGCTGTGTGTGAGAGCAGGAAATTAAGCCCCATGATTCACAATACATCACTGCAGGCGAATCACCATCAGAGTGTAAGTCTTCCTTCAGAATAGCTGAAGTAGTAGTACTTCTATATATCTGGATCCAGAGTAGCTAGTATTACTATACATCTCGAGATTAGGAAAGTACTTTCGCTGAACTGTTGTTTATACATGTCACTCACCGGACAGTTACGTACAGATTTGTACGATATTCTGGATCGGCCATGTGGAGTGGATAGAGGAGCTCTATCCTAATGAACTACTGCATCTATCAAAATGCAAGACGTTTTTGTTGTCTCAATCTAAACCAAAAAACGTCTTATATTTTGATACAAAGGGAGTACTAGTTTAAGTTAATGATCTACTACTACTACTATTACTATAGTTAGACGTGAACTTGAAGGTGGCATGCATGTGGTACATATAATAAGTAGGAGTGGCATCCATCGAAATGTATGTTTAAGCAGAAGCAAGCATCATGCGTGACGCTATCACCCGGAATTAAGATAACATCAACTAGTTCCAAAGTCAACTACAATCATTACAGGACATGTATTGAAAAACCGAATATAGCCGATCACCGAATATCTCTGGCCAAACGTGTTCCAATAGAAGAAATCCAAACCATATTGTGTAGCATGCTAGCATATGTGCATATCTACGGCTAGAACTGTGGCAACTGAAAATAGCCCTTTGATTGACAGCCGTGCTATTTTCATTTTGCATCACCACTTCATGTTTTTCCTGATTACAGATATTGGACTTAAATTTCAGAATTTGAATCTGACGTAGTTTTTGCACGGAAGTTCTGGAATCTTTCCTCAAATTTCTTTGGCTCCCAGTTCTTCTCTCATCCTGGTCCTTGGACGGAGTAACTTCATTCAATGTTTTTACCTGACAAAGACGGAAAGAAAAATTCATTCAATAAGAAAGAAGCGCCACAAGGAAGGAATTGAAGCATGCAGGTGGGTGATCGAAACTCAAGAGCTTGTAGTTGTACCTCATCATCGGTGACTGGTTGAATAGGTGGCCTGATATCAGCAGTAATGCTGGGATGATTAGGGTGGGCGCCGACTGCGTGCTGCAACTTGGCCACCGCTTCCTTCACCTCCGCAACCGTGGCACCGTCACGATCAATCCCAACATACAGCCGCCTAATAGAGGAAAGGTTCCCCAGACCGAAGAAAAAACCACCGTTGCCATCTTCAATTGCCTTCCGCATGCCGAAATTGAAGAGAACTGCTTCAGCCCTCGGCAAGGCTCCCTGCTGAAACATGATCTGCCTAGGCGACTCGCAGTACAAGGAGAAGGCTACCAGCCAGTGAAACCCGGCGTCGGCACCAACGGGTAGCAGCCTTTGCGCCTGCTGGGCGCTATGCAGCGCGAGGATACGAAGAGTTGGTAGGCTCCCGAGGATCCTCAGGTCCTCTGGTTGGACTTCCTTGAGACCAATGATCAGCTCAGAAAGGTTCCAAAGAAGGGAGGGCTCTCTTTCTATCCACGCTGGCATTTTTGAGAACTTGCCAAGCATGAACAAGTCAAATGTGCGAAGGTGTGGAGGGGGAACCCAGCCTTCTCCCAGGAGATCTATGGATGGAAAACACCCACGAATAACTACACTTTGGATCTTCTTTAGCTTGGATAGACACTCCACGAAAGCTTCCTCCAACTCTGACCAGCTTACATTCTGCTCAAACTTAATTTTGAGCTCCCTCAAGCTCTCGAGGTTGCGCGGCTCTTTCATGATGGTTAGGGAGGCTGGGACCCTTCTCAGCGCCTCCAAGGATGTCAGGTTACCCAACCCACCAGTTGGGAGCCTTGTGCGGTATCCATCAACATGTAGACATATCAATCTTCTTAACCCATAAATAGTACATGGAAGTTCTTCCAGATCAGGATTCTTCCTTACATCCAGCACCTGCAAGAATCGGAGCTTTCCGATCTCTGCTGGGAGCTCACAAATATCTGCACCTGCTAGACCTAGGTACCTCAGGTGAACAAAATTCCCGACATCCCTAAGTGTATTATGGGCTATGGCTACTTTCCCCAAGGTGACAACCACTTAAATCCAATACGCGCAAAACATCAAAGCTCGGAAGAGGTGGCATTAGATTAGTAGCAGGCTCAAAGATAGTAATGGACCTCACTTGTGATAAACTCATGGAAGAAAGAGATGAGGTTTGATGATCTTCCTTCTTACTTTGGAGGGATAGCCTTCGAACATTCCTTTCAGAAGACATTATATCCTCATTCTGATCCAGTACAGTAACAAAGTTTTCTTGATTGGACAAGCAACAGATGAGCTCAAGCACCATATCATGCAAATGACAACGTGTGACATTGCCTTTAAAATCTATGCATGGCTGGATCATACCTTTGTTCACAAGCTCAGTGAAGTAACTGTGCCCAACGTCAAATAAGCTACCATCCTTAATTTGATGTTGGATAAAACCTTCGGTGATCCATTTCCATATCAAATCATCTCTATGTATCTCATGATCTTCTGGATATATACTCAGATACAATAGACATGTCCTCAGATGGAAAGGTAGGTTATAATAACTTAGGGCCAATATTTTCCTCATGGTCTCCACATCGGGACTATTTCCATGTCCAGAACCAATAGAGTCACATACCTCATTCCACTCCCTTGGATTTACCATTTTACTAGGTTGATCCAATAGACTAGACACGGTAATGATAGCAAATGGTATACCGCCACATTTTTTCAAAATCCCCAAAGATACTTTAGCCAATTGTTCAGGACATTTACCCTTAGAGCCAAATATTCTTCCATAGAACAATAGTTGAGAGCTCTGTAGGGTAAGGGGATCTAGCTTAAAAGAACCACCAACTTTTGTAGCAATATCAAAGTCAGGAGTTGTTGTGATTATTATTCTGTTTGCACAACTATTCTCATTCAAAGCACATTTGATTATTTGCCATGATTGTATCTTCCATATGTCATCAATAACAATGAGGTACCTGTGAACCACAATAAATACTACCTAGTTAATTAAGTGAAATATATCGAATAAACATGGAACTTTTTGAATGCCACTATAAGTTTGCTAGTGCACAGAGAATGCATATTTAGGATAGGTAAAAAACGAGGACAAAATAAGTAAAATATGAAAATTAATGAAGACAACAGAAAAAAATATGAAATTGAAAAAAAATTCCAGACATATATGAAACTATTAAAAGCTGCATTTACAAATGTTCCCGAATATCTATTCATACTGTCAACATCCTATGTAAAGGGTGAAATTATGGTTAATAACATATTATTAAAATTACTGGTTTGAGATATAAAATACAAAATATCACCAAGATAAAAGATATGAAATTTGTATCAAGGCAAAAAATTGTGAAGATGGACAGATCGATGGAGATATGAATTATTTATGGAAAATAGTATTTCCATTATTCCAAAAAGACTGAGGATTCTCACTATAAAGTTCATGGATGGACGAAAATAGCAAGAAACGTAGATAATTTACTTGTTCCAGACGGATTTATTTGCCTTACGAACTTAGGATGGCATTTTTTCGCCCTGGGCATACTTGGCCAGGGACACAAATAGAAAATAATCAATTATCGAATGTGTGCATAGTAAGTACAGTTAAGGGAAATGAGAAAGTAAGGTGTGATTTTTACGTACCTCTTGTTGCTAAGGAACATTCTGATTTCATCGATAAGTTGTGTTTCATCCCATGACGCTTCATTGATATGAACATATTTTTGCTGATCAAGCTGATGTAGCATCTTTTTGAGAATCCTTGTTATAACAGGATTCTGAGACAGGGAAACGAAGGCTGCACATTGGAATTGTGACTTGAGGCTGTCGTAGACAGCTTCGGCCAGAGTTGTCTTGCCCAAACCACCAAATCCAACAATGGAGACTACCTCCGTTGGATTTTTTTCATCTGTCAACCTCTTGATCAGCTCGTCCCTCGGCTCATCGATGCACACAAGGTCGGTAACCTTGTTGTAAAGAGCTGATAGACGAGGATTGAGAGTTGTCGTCGCGGCTACATTCACAACGAGACCATCGACTCTATACCTGTCACGCCGGGCAGCCACGTCCTGCATTTTCTCCTTGATGTCCTTGATGGCATCGGCGATGCGACGCCGTGTTTTGCCTTTGGTGAACAAGGTGGATATCTTGTTCACGAGCAGCTTCAGGCCAGCGGAGTTGGCGGCGGGCTCGAAGCCTTCCACACGCACCAGGAAGCGATCAACCACATCCTCCATGTGGTAGGACAAGTCCCTGACGTCACTCACCCAGAGCTTGACCTGCTCGTCGAGCTGCTCCAGCGGAACTCCGGCCACCTTGTGCAGGGCAGCATGCATGCTCATCATCTCGTTTGAGAGAGAAGCCACGTCTTTCTTCACCCTCTTCTGCAGCTTTTGTACTCCTCCTTGAGGAGCTCGCCAAGCTTGGGGAGGAGCGAGCCCATGGCCCCTGTTAGGAGATTCATGGTGATATCTTTCCGTGTCTCTCTCAAGCTACCTCTCGCTCAACTTGCTTTGCTGTTTGTTTGAAAAGTGCGAATGGGTGCTAGCTGTGTGGGAAAGGCTGCATATGCAGGAGCGCTTTTTATAGAGGCATATAGCCCCAGCTGTTGAACATGTGTACGTGTACGTAGGTCTGGGTCTTATATGCAGTACCTATAGAGTCTGTCTCCCTCTGTATGTACATGTATCTTAGGAGACAAGATACCGGTCGCACCCCTTGTACCTATATATATGTGCCTAGTGCAGGATCAATCAATTATCGATGCACCAAATCATTCTCTATATGGTATCTATCGCAAGTCGATCCTCTCGCTTCCGCTAACCCTAGCCGCCGCCTCGGGCCGCCGCCGTCGCCGCGATCTACCGCCGCCCCACGCCGCCGCCACCGTCCCTCCTCCCCGCGCGCCCTCCCCTCCACGCCGCGCCGCCTCTCCCCAAGCCGCGCCGCCTCCCTCCCCACGACCTCGCAGCCATGTCGTCCAACGCCTCCACCTACTCAAACCCCTTCGCCATCGACCCTGCTGAGATCCGCGACATCAACGTCCGGACGAGCTTTACCCAACGCACCCCTCCGGCGCCACCACCACCCGTCATCCCGTCGCCTTCGCCGCCAGTGTCGATCTTTGGCATGCCCGTCTTGGCCATCCCAACTCCACCGTTATGTGTCAAATTCTTCAGAGTTTTTCTTTCTCATGTAATAAGGTCAACGATCATACTTGTGAGGCTTGCCGTCTTGGCAAGCACGTTCGTCTTCCCTTTAGCGAGTCTACAAACATTTCCACCTTTCCGTTTCAGTTATTGCATAGTGATGTTTGGACGTCCCCGGTTGCCAGCAACACGGGCTATTTATACTATCTGGTGATATTGGATGATTTTTCTCATTATGTGTGGACATTCCCTCTCCGTCGCAAGTCCGACGCTCTTGCCACACTCACAGCCTTTTATTCATATGTCACCACACAGTTCGGTCGTCCTATTCTCGCCTTGCAAACTGACAACGGCAAGGATTTTGACAACGTCGCCGTCCGCAGTTTACTTGCGTCCCACGGCACCATCTTTTGCCTCACATGCCCCTACACGTCTCAGCAGAATGGTCGCGCTGAGCGCATCCTTCGCACTCTTAATGACTGTGTCCGTACGTTGCTCTTCCACTCCTACGTGCCTCCTCGGTTCTGGCCGGACGCGCTCGCGACCGCCAGCCTCCTCATTAACATTCGCCCATGTCGTTTCCGCTGGAACTACACTCCTCACGAGCTCCTCTTCGGTGTGGTTCCATCTTATGATGGTCTGCGCATCTTCGGGTGTTTCTGTTATCCTAGCACCGTGTCCACTGCTCCTCACAAACTCGCACCCCGGTCGCTTCCTTGCATTTTTCTTGGTTATCCTCCCAACACCAAAGGTTACCGGTGCTATGATCCACTGTCCCACCGCTTTTTCACTTCGCGGCATGTGTACTTTGATGAGCTGGTGTTCCCGTTTCAGCAGGTACCGTCACCTTCGGCGTCTCCAGCGGCGCGGTTCGCCCCTGCCTCCACCTCTGGCGGACCGCCCAGCCGCGCCCCGGAGTCGGCCCTGCCCGCGCCGGCGGCCCCTGGCGCGGCGGCTCTTGCTGCGGCCCCTGCCGTGGACCCTGTCGCCGCGGCCCGCCCGGCGGCCCCCATTCCCGCCGTGGCCCCTGATGACGCGGCCTCCTCGGCCGCCCCCGCCGCGGCCCCTGTTGCGGCCCCCGCCGTGGCCCCTGTTGCGGCCCCCGTCGCTGCGGCCGCACCCCTCACCGGTGTGGTCACTCGGGCTCGGACCGGGACACTTTGTCCCAGCACGCGCTACCCGTCGGACGAGTACGCGTGTGCTGCATCCACCTCGGCGCCGTCTCCGCTACCCACCTCCGCTCGTGCAGCCCTTCGGGATCCGAACTGGCTAGCTGCGATGCGTGAGGAGTTTGACGCCCTGCAGTGCAACCGTACGTGGCAGCTTGTCCCGCGGCCTCCCCGTGTCAATGTCATCACTGGCAAGTGGGTCTTCCGCCACAAGACTCGCCCCGATGGTTCTCTCGAGCGCTACAAGGCGCGTTGGGTGGTGCGCGGCTTCCGCCAGCGTGCCGGCGTGGACTTCACCGACACCTTCACCCCGGTTGTCAAACCGGGCACGATTCGAGCCGTCCTCCAGCTTGCTGTTTTCTCGCGCCTGGCCGGTTCACCAGCTCGATGTGTCTAATGCTTTCTTGCATGGCCATCTCGACGAGCAGGTGTTCTGTCAGCAGCCTACTGGTTTCGTCGACACCGACTATCCGGACCATGTGTGCTTGCTCTCCCGTTCTCTCTACGGGTTGAAGCAGGCGCCTCGGGCCTGGTACCAGCGGATCGCGGCCTTCCTTCAGCAACAGGGGTTCCGGTCCACACGGTCCGATGCCTCCCTGTTTGTCTATCACCAAGGCCCCGCCACCGCGTACCTCCTACTGTACGTCGACGACATCATCCTGACTGCCTCCTCGCCAACACTACTTCAGCAGATCACAGCTCGCCTCGGCACCGAGTTCGCCCTCAAGGACTTGGGGGCTCTCCACTACTTCCTCGGCATTGAGGTAGTGCACCGGGCTACTGGCTTCTTCCTGCACCAGCAGAAGTACGCCTACGAGCTTATGGAGCGAGCGGGCATGCTTAACTGCAAGCCTGCTCCTACGCCTGTCGACACGAAGGCTAAGGTGTCCGTCGTCGAGGGTTCTCTGGCGTCCGACGCTCCCTTCTACCGCTCCATCGTTGGTGTGCTTCAGTACCTCACACTGACGCGTCCGAACATTCAGTACGCTGTCCAGCAGGTGTGCCTTCATATGCATGCTCCTCGTGACACCCATTGGGCACTCGTGAAACGTATACTTCGGTACATACGTGCACCACAGCCATGGGTCTCACTCTGACGGCATCACCTGACACCAGCCTTGTCGCCTACTCCGACGCCGACTGGGCTGGGTGTCCCGACACTCGCCGCTCCACCTCCGGCTACTGCATCTACCTCGGGCCCTCTCTGATTTCGTGGTCGTCTAAACGACAACCCACGGTCTCACGATCGAGCGCCGAGGCTGAGTACCGGGCCGTAGCCAACGCCGTCGCGGAGTGCTCTTGGCTACGACAACTACTTCAGGAGTTGCTATGCGAGGTCACCAAGGCGACGCTTGTCTACTGTGACAACGTCTCCGCGGTCTACCTTGCTGCCAACCTGGTCCATCACGGACGGACGAAGCATATTGAGCTCGACATTCACTTTGTCAGGGAGCACGTCACACATGGTCATGTTCGTGTTCTACATGTGCCCACCTGTGACGCCCGGATAATTAAGCTACAATAACCTATGCTAATGATGCCACGTCACCTCTGTCAGAGTTGCTAATCTCGCATTAGTTCAAAAAACCGATTCAAAATCCAAATTCAAAAACAAGCCAAACGATAAAAGTTTTTAAAAAATTAAAACTTAAATGTTCGGGTTGTGCCAAATAATGCATAGGTAATTATGGTGGAAAAATCACACCTTTATAAAATATTAAAATACTCTAAAATGAATAAAACAAGGGCTAAATCAATTATTTAAATGCTTTTAGGATAGTAAATGAATACAAGTTAATTAATTAATGTGCCAAATTATTTGTGGCAGTGGTATGTTTTGAAAAACTATTTTAGGTGCTACTTTGGTATTTTATAAAACTAAGTTTATTAGAATATAAACAGAAAACAGTAAAAGACAATAAACAAAAGAAAAATCAAAACTAAAACAAAAGACAAAAGGCCCCCCCTCCCCCGGGCCGTTCGGCCAACTGGGCATCCAGGCCACCGGCCGGCCCAACTAGCCACCGTCCCCTTCCTCCTGTTCATAGGGGGGGATCGTGGCAGAGATCCCCCGGCTGTGGCCGAGGCATGTCGCCGTGGCGGCCATCCTCGCCTCCCCGACGGCTACAAGAGCCCCCAGACGCCCTCATCCCCTGGATCGAACCCTAGTGCCATTCCCTCCTTCCCCGCGCCACTTTTCTTCTCCCCTGCGCACACCCGAGCACCTCGTCGCCATGGCCGTCGTCGATTCACGCGCCCACCGTCGACCTCGGGCCCAAGGACCTTGTCCAGAAGAACCGGCACCGTCTGCTACATCGTCTATGCCGACCAGGTCGAGTTGGGATCCCCATCAACGAGCGCATCATCGTCTTCTTCCTCTGCCCGTCGGCGATCTCCTTCGATCCGCTGCCGTTCGTCAACCCCAGCGTCCATGAGCCGTCCGCACGACCTCAGGGTGAGCACCACAGAAAAAGCCCCCTATTTCCTATTCGATTCCACCCTGTAGTTGCTATCCCACCTGTAGCCGACCCCGTTGTTCGCCTTGGCCGCTAGCTCGACCGTGTCGAGCTCGGCGAGCCTCGAGCGCCTCTGCCCCGTGCTCTCGCATGCCTATGGCCGTCGTCGTTCCGCCATGGCCGCGCGCTCGCCGCGCCCGCACACGCCCGTGGCTGCGCTCCCGCGAGCCCCTGCCAGTCGGCCGTGTTCCCCGTGCACGCCTGCCCCTGCCGCTGCTTGCTACTGCTACTGTGCTGCCTACCGCTGCTCTGTTGGCCGCGTAGCTGCTGCTGCTGGCTGCACTGCTGTACTGCCGCTGCTGCTATATTGCTTAGCTGCTTAGTTCCTGCCGCTTTAGCTGCTGCCGAGCGTTGCTTGCTGCTGCTAATGGACATGGCCGTGGCTATGCTATGTGTGTGGGTGTGCACAACCATCACTGGCCGACCGTGCAATTAGATTAGGGACTAATTAGTAGTACTAGCGAGGTTAGTTACTACACTATGACACAGGGCCCCACTATTAATTAAAGAAAATGACTAACATAATTAAGCTAGAGAAAATGACAAGTGGGACCCACAACACTATTTACCTTTTGACCAGTCAACTTTTGACTGGGTCAACTCAGTCAATGACCCCACCTACCAGCCTGATATGCAACACCCTAGGTACATTCCCTGGGTACCCGTAGCAATTTCTTTTTGTTTTCGAATTAATAATAAATCAAGGAATTTCAGAAGAACTTTAAAACTTTAAAAAATTATATAAAATAATCCGTAACTCGGATGGAAAAACTTTGTATATGAAAATTGCTCAGAACGACGAGACGAATCTGAATACATAGCCCGTTCGTCCGCCACATATCCCTAGCATAGCGAGCACGCAACTTTCCCCCTTCAGTTCATCTGTCTGAAAACGCGAAACACCGGTGATACTTTCTTGGATGTTTTTCCCCTTCGCCGGTATCACTTCCTACTGCGTTAGGACACACCTAGCACCGTTCATTGTCATGTCATGCATTGTAATGCATATGTTTGCTTTATATTTATTGTTTCTTCCCCCTCTTCTCTCGCTAGACACCGAGACCGACGCCGCTGCTACCCAGTACGACTACGGTGTTGACGACCCTTACTTCTTGCCAGAGCAACCAGGAAAGCCCCCTCCCCCGCTTGATCATCAGATACCGCCTATTGCTTCTCTCTACTGCTTGCATTAGAGTAGTGTAGCATGTTACTGCTTTCGGTTAATCCTATTCTGATGCATAGCCTGTCATTGTTGCTACAGTTGTTACCCTTACCTGCTATCTACTGCTTAGTATAGGATGCTAGTGTTCCATCAGAGGCCCTACACTCTTTTCCGTCTGCAATGCTATACTACTGGGCCGTGATCACTCGGGAGGTGATCACGGGCCTATGCTATATACTTTATACTGTTACATTACTTATGATACTGTTCGGAGATGGGGGCTGAAGGGGCAGGTGGCTCCATCCCGATAGAGGTGGGCCTGGCCCTGGTCGGCATTTGCGGATACTTAACACGCTTAACGAGATCTTGGTATTTGATCTGAGTCTGGCCACTGGCCTATACGCACTAACCAACTACGCGGGAACAGTTATGGGCACTCGACGTCGTGGTATCAGCCGAAGCCTTCGTGACGTCAGCGACGGAGCGGCGCGTGCCGGATTGGACTGGAACGCCTGCTAGGCTAGGTCTGCTTCCGGCCGCCCTCGCAACGTGCAGGTGTGCAATGGGCGATGGGCCCAGACCCCTGTGCTATAGGATTTAGACCGGCGTGCTGACCTCTCTGTTGTGCCTAGATAGGGCTGCGACGTGTTGATCTTCCGAGGCTGGGCATGACCCACGAAAGTGTGTCCGGCCAAATGAGATCAAGCGTGTTGGGTTATGTGGTGCATCCCTGCAGGGAAGTTTATCTATTCGAGTAGCCGTGATCTTCGGTAACGGGACGACTTGGAGTTGTACCTTGACCTTATGACAACTAGAACCGGATACTTAATAAAACACACCCTTCCAAGTGCCAGATATAACCCGGTGATCGCTCTCTAACAGGGCGACGAGGAGGGGATCGCCGGGTAGGATTATGCTATGCGATGCTACTTGGTGAACTTACCATCTACTCTCTTCTACATGCTGCAGGATGGAGGTGGCCAGAAGCGTAGTCTTCGACAAGATTAGCTATCCCCCTCTTATTCTGGCATTCTGCAGTTCAGTCCATCGATATTGCCACTTTACACATATACCCATGCATATGTAGTGTAGATCCTTGCTTGCGAGTACTTTCGATGAGTACTCATGGTTGCTTTTCTCCCTCTTTTCCCCCTTTCCATTCTACCTGGTTGTCGCAACCAGATGCTGGAGCCCAGGAGCCAGACGCCACCGTTGACGACGACTCCTACTACACCGGAGGTGCCTACTGCTACGTGCAGGCCGCTGACGACCAGGAGTAGTTTAGGAGGATCCCAGGCAGGAGGCTTGCGCCTCTTTCGATCTGTATCCCAGTTTGTGCTAAGCCATCTTATGGCAACTTGTTTAACTTATGTCTGTACTCAGATATTGTTGCTTCCGCTGACTCGTCTATGATCGAGCACTTGTATTCGAGCCCTCGAGGCCCCTGGCTTGTATTATGATGCTTGTATGACTTATTTATGTTTTTAGAGTTGTGTTGTGATATCTTCCCGTGAGTCCCTGATCTTGATCGTACACGTTTGCGTGCATGATTAGTGTACGATTGAATCAGGGGCGTCACACCACCGATCAACAGTTTGCCGATGTCATGACGAAGGGACTACCAACCTCGACATTCGAGGGCTTTCGGTCCAGTCTCTGCATCACCGGCGACGCTTCGACTGCCCCGGGGGGGGTGTTGAACATGTGTACATGTACGTAGGTCTGGGTCTTGTATGCAGTACATGTAGTGTCTGTCTCCCTCTGTATGTATGTGTATCTTAGGAGACAAGATACCGGTCGCACCCCTTGTACCTATATATATGTGCCTAGTGCACGATCAATCAATCATCGATGCACCAAATCATTCTCTACACCAGCTAATCCTCTTGGAAGGACACATTCACCAACCAGAGCTATATGCATGAACCACCGAGAAAAGAAAGTTTTGTTCTGGCCAGTTCTCTTGAACGAAGAGGTGAGCCTATTTTATGCACCACTCTATGTGGTTGTTTGGATAACAAATTAGCGCAATTGCAAGCTCGATTGCGCAATTTGCAGACAAACCAGCAAATTGTGGCAATCCCCACAATCTAAATGTCACGAGTCTCCGGTATTAATCAGGGAATGATCCACCAGAAATATTGAGAAAAGCACCCTGGTCTAGCATTAGCCCCAACAGAGACAGAAACTATGCTCCATACACATTTGGCAGCTGAGCAACCAAGTAAGATGTAGCGTATACTTTCAGGTTATGGACAGAAACGACACAAAGAGTCATTTTAATCATGTTGTCTTTAGTGAGAATGACATTATGCCAAATTAACCAAAGCCGTATTTTGATTTTGGCAGGAATCTTGGCCTTCCATAAGTCCTTGAAGGATCTATCAGGCTCGCCGTCAGATAGATGTGCATATATAGATGGATTTGATAGAAGAATTTCTACTCTTACTCCATTTCCGTCTCGGTCTTTCTTCATTAGAATTTAGGGTAACCCTAGTTAGCAAACATCCTCCCGTGTTCAACAAATGTAAATTGCTGATCAACAATCAACCATCTCCCAAACTCAAGATTCCGGTTCCTATCAGCTAACTAATCCTTCAGTGAATTATACCCACACCATTTTTTTTTTAGAAATGGAGGAGGACCCCCGGCTTGTGCATCTGGACGATGCCACTTTATTAATTATTCACACAAAACCTTACAAAGTAATACAACAGTCAGACTAAAGCCACCGTCTAGGCAACATCTGTTGCTACTTCTATCCGGTTGATGAAGGGATGCTGATAGTCTAAGCCTAATACCAAAACAGACCTCGCAGCCAAACCTACCATCTAAGACCTGAGGTCCCAACCAGGACGCCTGCCGGGTATGGGGCACCCACCAGTCCGGCGCACTTCTCAACCAGGACGCCTGCCGGGTATGAGGCCGCCGCAGCCACCTGCCACCAATCCATCTTCAGTGTTGTACTGCTGCATCAACCTTGCCCGGTCTAACTACCGTCGACGTCACCACGACGCCAGACAGCGCCACCTCCCTGCGCGAGTCCATCTCCGCGCATCAGACGTCGAGTCTTCACGGCGCCATGCCGCAGAGATCCGCCGCCATCAATGTGTAAGCTGAAGCACCGCTCCACCAAAAAGCCTTCCACTGGTCCCTCGGTCCGTGTACACCTCCACGAATGACGCCCCCAAGCATCTCGTGCATGAACTGCCGCCATCTCTGCCAGGGACTGGACGAAAGGGATCCAGGCCGCCGCCGCCTGACCGGCCATGGCACCACCACGGTGCCTACAACCGGCGCCGTCAGGCCCACCGCGCTTGCCTGTAGATGCACACCGGAACCGCCGGCCCGCCCAAGCCCATCTGGGCAAGACCAGATCGGCGATCTCGGCCGCCGCCACAGGGGCGACTCCGCCGCGGGGAGGTTGCGCCTCCGCTGACGCCGCCGTCACGCATGCCGTAGGGATCCCCCGCTCCTTGCCGCCGGATTTGCATCGAACGATGCGCTGCCGCCCGGAAAAAACGCCACCACCACGCGAGGGATAAGGCCCCGCCGCCGCCTTCATAGGCCAGGCTTCGCCGGTGAGACTCAGGCGGCGGCAGGATGGAGGAGGCGAGGGAAGGGGGCCTAGGGCCGGCGGCGTGGTTGCCCCCTGTGTCGCCTAGGGTTGGCGACGCGGGGGTGGGTGCGTGGGGTGTGACGCGGGCCTACCCACACCAAATATCATTCAAAAAGTCCGTCATTTGTCCATTCTCTACCACCAGGGTTTTATTTCTCGGGCGAGATTTTCGGAAGCCGACGCTACCATTATCTGTCGAGGCATGTCGCTGCCGGATGATTTGTTTTTCAATAATTTGAATTTAAAATCTACAGAAGTATCAAATATAATGTGTATGCTCCTGTGACACATAGCAGACATTGTCCTAGTGGAAACAATGGGTTAAAAAAATAGAAGCGCAACAGAGATAAATCAATCGATCCCATGACCTTGGCAGAACATGCATAGCAAACTGACCACCAAGCAAGTTTGTGCAAGATATAGGTCGGAGTATATATATTTTTAATGCAAGAAAAAATTGAATTCAAAACTCGGCCGAGTTATTTCAGGCAAAAATAAACTTTTTTTGATATTTTTTCGGAGACCGGTTCTTCGGCCTCAACCTGAAAAGAAACGCATCCAGAAGAAAAAAAAAACCATATTCCAAATGTCTAAGCTGGCATATGTACTCTGCCGGTGGTACAGCTAGCGATGTGGACGCTCTGCACTTTGACAGGGAGTGATCCAAATTGTTGAATACATAATGCGCTAAACCAGCAGTGAACAGCCTGCCCCCTATCCACAACAGCTAATTACAAAAAATATGTAGACCATGTAGACGTGATGGCATCTATTCCGTACATGGTTATATGTGCAGGTCAACAGACCATGCAATATTTTAGATTGACTGTGGATGAAGCGCACCACACATTCACTCCACTGCAGGCGATCGACACCATGATTATTTTCCAGGTTTTGTTTTATTGCGGGGGAGGCGACCGTATGAAATTGACAGCTGCCATTAATTAGCTCCTTAATTAGTGGGCATTCTCCTTCAGAAAAATTAGTGCGCATTCAACTTACTAGTACATGAAGTATCATGTACAGCTAGCGAAGAGATCAAGAGAATGATTCCATGTTTGATCTTATCGCATTCTCTGCAAATGTGAACTATATTTATAAGATGTGATGCTTCACCTTTGATGTGCCGACCTCTCCACAGACCTCGCGATAACCAAGTATATATAGCTAAAAAAAAGTGTCTGTATGAACTACTCCCTCCGTCCCATGATGTAATGTTAAAAAACGTCTTACATTATGAGCCGGAGGGAGTAGTATATTTCTATCTAATTACAATTATTGACTTCCTTTAAATAGCCATATCTCTGCACTGCTTCATCGATCAGTTGCACTAACTTGGGGAATGGAATCTTGCCAGAAAAGTATACAAACTTAATACTTGGCCGACAAGGGTTTCTTCGCTATCTATCCCCCTGGACTTGGTGGATGGCAAATTCCTCGCACAGAGAAATAATAGTTGGCATAAGGCAGGTGCTGGTGAATGGTGACATCACTACTGGAAACACTGAGTTTGTCGAGCTTATAGTGAACTCTACAAAACCTAAGAAAAACTCGGCATTGTCTTTGTCGAGTTCCATTCTCGGTAAAGAGGACTCGAGTGGACTGGGCCGACAATTGCTAAAATTGCCGAGTTCTTATTATTCAGAACTCAGCAAACGGTTAAATGGCGGTTGCCGATTATTTGAGAGAAAAATCGGCAAACAGGGGTGGTAGGCGGGACGGGCCGTTAGCGGTGCTGCCAAGTCGCACAAACATTTGCCCGGTTTCAAATTGCCATACTAACGGCACGTGCGGTGCTGATGCCTCGCATATCCTAAGAGCATCTCTAGCAGACCCCGCATAAGTGGCCAAATCTGCAAAATAATCGTTTTTTGTAGTTTCAGTTAAAAAAACGAGCCCGAACAGACCTTGCAAAATCGTCCGACCCTTAAATTTTTTTAAGGAGCCCTATAAACTCGAATGCGAAACCCTCGTATATACAGTTTTGAGGACAACTTTGCCAGGGCCCTGCATACCGGTCAACGTTGGCGGTTGAGGAATCTTTGCTCCCGCCAACGCCATGAAGCTTGCCCGGCCGCCGCGCCCGTCCGCCCCGGCCACCGCGCTCGCCCGCCGTCCGTCCGATAGCCGGCCGGCCCTCCGCCCCGGCTTCCGCGCTCGCCCGTGGCTTCGCGGCTCTCGAACGGAGCTAGCTAGCTAGCACTAGTGCAGAACATGCCTTTATTACCGGTTCGTAAGGGCCTTTAGTGCCGGTTCTGCAACCGGCACTATGGAGTGGAGACTAAAGGCCCCCCCCTTTAGTACCGGTTCGGCACGAACCGCCACTAAAGGCCCACCACGTGGCGTGAGCTCGCGCTGTGGTATGGGGGACCTTTAGTACCGGTTGGTGTTACCAACCGGTACTAAAGGTTTTTTTTTTTGAAAATTTTGGAAAAAATTGATTTTTTTTCGATTTTCAATTTTCTGAATTATTTGATGATTTAATCTCTAATCACCCTCTTAACTACTCAAGTGTGGATCACTCATTCCAAATCGTCTAACTTCCCGGCCGGTCACCCATCCTCTCACTCCCCTAGCCTGAGCATGCTTAACTTCGGAGTTTTATTCCCTCTACTTTCCAAGTCTGCACTTGTTGGTTTCCTGACAATAGTAAGATGTCAATCCTATTAACCCTCAGGAATTTAGCTTGAGCATGAAGTCACACATTTCACTGTTTGAGTTTGAAACTATTGTTTTAAAAAACAATAATTATTTAGTAACACTAATATTTCTTGAATAATTAGTTTGACCATTGTTTGACCACAGTTTGACCAGATTTGACCAAAATTCAAAAAAACTGAAATAATTATTTAGTAACACTAATATTCTAGAATAATTAGTTTGACCACGGTTTGACCACAGTTTGACCAGATTTGACCAAGTTTGAAATTATTTCCGTTTTTTTCCACTCTAGATCTTAAAAGCCCCGTAACTTTTTTTCTGTTAGGTTTTTGAGGATTTTGAAAATGTTTAACGGGCTCCCCCCGTTAAATTCGGATGTAACTTTTCGAGTTGATGATTTTTCATATAAAAAAACTTTTTAATCCGAGTTGGTATGCAAAAGTTATGCCCATTTTACAAATTCCAGAGAGATTTTGCAAATAAAGTCGAAATTCATATTTGTAAATTTTCCCAACAACTAGACCACATATCACATAGGAAACTTATTTTATTTTATTTTTTTGACATTTCCATCATTTTCTTTTGTTTTTTCTAAAACTGAAAAGGCGGTCCAAAGGGGGGGGTAGAGTTCGAAAATTGCCCTATAGTCCCGGTTTGTGTCTCCAACCGGGACTATAGGTCAGACCCCTTTAGTCCCGGTTCATGGCACGAACCGGTACTAAAGGTTAGCCCTTTAGTACCGGTTTGTGCCACGAACCGATACTAAAGGTGATTGTGGGGCCCCGGCCTGACGCCAGCCTGCCACCACCCCTTTAGTACCGGTTCGTGGCACGAACCGGTATTAAAGGTTCAACACGAACCGGCATTAATGCATAGCCGTTCGAACCGGTACTAATGCACACATTAGTGCCGGCTCAAAAGCAAACCGGCACTAATGTGCTTGACATTTGACCCTTTTTCCACTAGTGTAGCTCAATCCATTCGAACGTAGCTAGCTAGCTAGCTAGCAGCTCAATCGATTCGAAGTTAAGCGTGCTCAGGCTGGAGTAGTGAGAGGATGGGTGACCGTCCGGGAAGTTAGATGATTTGGAATGATGAGGGGTGATTATAGATTAGAGGTTAAATTGAGCAGTGATGAGGGGTGATTAGAGATTAGAGGTTAAAATAATTCAGAAATTTGAAAATAAAAAAAAAATCATAAAATTTCCTTTAGTACCGGTTCGTGTTACCAACCGGGAGTAAAGTTGGACCTCCAGGCAGCGGCCACGTGGAGGCGTTTAGTCCCGGTTCGTGTAAGAACCGGGACTAAAGGGGGAGGCTTTAGTAACGACCCTTTAGTCCCGGTTCCAGAACCGGGATTAAAGGCCCTTATGAACCGGGACTAAAGGCCCTTTTTCTACTACTGATGCTAAAGCTTCAACACGTGTTTTGCTAATATGTGTTTCAACTACGCCTAACACGGTTGAGGCAATTTTCCTCGCAAATTCTCGAAGTTCTTCTACTATTGCATCATTGCCCAACTCATTATCCAATTCCAAATCAATTTGATCAGTACAATTACAATTTGATGACTGATCATCTTCCTTTCCAATACTATGTCATTTCTGCATCTCCAAATAGTTGAAAATATAGCAGCAACACTAACCAACATTAGCAACGGTGTTACGCATCGGCCGCTTTGAGTGTGGATGAAAGGGGCGTGGCTGACACATTACATCGACTGGGTATATATAGATATAGTTCACAACAAAATGGTTTATGTCTCTTTGTACTATGGTTCGCATTTCTTGCTCCTATTTTTGTCAATTGTTCTTTGTTGAATTTCTGGGCATCACAACATAATGGTCCAACACAATTTGTAGGAAAATTTTAGTTGAGAATTAAGTATGCGCTTTGCAGTTGAAGATTTTTTTTGCAAGGATTTGCAACTGAAGATTGCTGATAAGAAGTTTGGATCCAACCTTTTTTGAGAAAAACAACGATTATAAGGTTTTTTTTAGAAAAGGAGGATTACCCCCGACCTCTGCATCTGAGCGATGCATGCAGCCATTTTATTAATTATTCACAAAGACCTTACAAAGTAGTACATCAGGTAGTCTGAAGCCACCATCTTAGCAACAACTGTCACACTAGTAGAAAAAGGGTCATTTGTCCCGGTTCGTAAGGGCCATTTGTCCCGGTTGTTGTACCGGGACTAAATGTCGTTACTAATGCTCTAGGCCTTTAGTCCCGGTTCTTACATGAACCGGGACAGATGGGCCTCCACGTGGCCGGTGCGGCGAGCCCAGGCAGGAGGCCCTTTGGTTCCGATTGGTGGCACCAACCGGGACCAATAGGCGTCCACGCATCAGCAGCTGGCAGGAGCTGATGTTTTTTTAAAAGGGGGTGCTTTAGGGGTTTTGGGGGGTTAATTTAGGTGTTTCATATATTGTGTGGGCTAGCTAATTAATAGAGAGAAGTGTCATCTCTTATCTTCGTGCTTGGTCGACGCTACGTATTATATGTATTGAGAGGACTCGACACGCTAGCTAGTAAAGCAAATGAGGGAAACAGAAGATCGTCATGAACATATGCATACAGAGAGAAGTGATATCGACCACCTCTCCTTCTCCGAGAGATTGGCTGAACAACAAGTTCTCGGATATCTATCCGACGCTACTGGCTACATATATACAATATAATTATCTCTTACAATATAATCTCCTAATTATATATGAACTCAGGGTCCACATGGTATTCTCCGTCTTTATCGATCACGTGGTCAAGAAAGAATGCCGCCAATTCCTCTTGAATTGCTCGCATACGATCTGGTGGTAGGAGTTCATCCCGCATTCCGAAACATCTAATTTGAAGAAGGGGGTCAATACATACATACATACATACATACATATATATATATATATATATATATATATATATATATATATATATATGAATAAATGAAACTCAAGACGAATGATGGTAATAAAATAAAATTGTGAACATTATTATTTACACACTTCATATTGTTTGTCAGAGTAGCCCCGCTCACAGGTCGTGTGGCGGATGGACTCGCAAACGTAGTGTCCACAGTAATTATTCCCGGCTTCCTGCCACAACCACTTTACAAGAAATAGAGGTCAATCAAACTGATAAGCAAGCATGCTATAAATGGTATTGATGAAACTAGCGCTTGAATCACTAGGAGACGCGCGGAACATGCTAGTAGTACTTACTTTCGTGTGTCTAAATTGCAGCTTCTTCGGCAGTTCCGGAGCTTTTGAGGTGAATTTTGTCCAAACCCTGCCAGACAAAGAAAACAATTACTTGATATCAGGAAATGAACAAAGTTGCCGATATGGTGCGATATCGGATGTAACTTTTCGAGTTGATGATTTTTCATATAAAAAACTTTTTAATCCGAGTTCGTATGCAAAAGTTATGCCCATTTTACAAATTCCAGAGAGATTTTGCAAATAAAGTCGAAATTCATATTTGTAAATTTTCCCAACAACTAGACCACATATCACATAGGAAACTTATTTTATTTTATTTTTTTGACATTTCCATCATTTTCTTTTGTTTTTTCTAAAACTGAAAAGGCGGTCCAAGGGGGGGTAGAGTTTGCAATTTGCCCTATAGTCCCGGTTTGTGTCTCCAACCGAGACTATAGGTCAGACCCCTTTAGTCCCGGTTCATGGCACGAACCGGTACTAAAGGTTAGCCCTTTAGTACCGGTTTGTGCCACGAACCGGTACTAAAGGTGATTGTGGGGCCCCGGCCTGACGCCAGCCTGCCACCACCCCTTTAGTACCGGTTCATGGCACGAACCGGTATTAAAGGTTCAACACGAACCGGCATTAATGCATAGCCGTTCGAACCGGCACTAATGCACACATTAGTGCCGGCTCAAAAGCAAACCGGCACTAATGTGCTTGACATTTGACCGTTTTTCTACTAGTGTAGCTCAATCCATTCGAACGGAGCTAGCTAGCTAGCAGCTCAATCGATTCGAAGAGCTAGCTAGCTAGCTCGATGCGCCGGCCATTCGATCCGGCCGCCGCTCGCGCCGCACCGGCAGCCCTGGGCTCCGCGTGCGCCGCGCTCACCTCGCGTTTTCCCTCGTCCGCCTGTCCACCGGATTACGTGAGGAAGAGGACGACTAAAAAAAGCTAGCTCTGGGTCTGTTCGGTATATTCGGAGAATATTCTTTTTTACAGGTTGATGGGGTCTGAGTCTGTCCTCGCCCAATGGCCAAACTAATTATTCAAGAAATATTAGTGTTACGAAATAATTATTTTAGTTTTTTTGAATTTTGGTCAAATCTGGTCAAAATGTGGTCAAACTATGGTCAAACTACTTATTCAAGAAATATTAGTGTTACTAAATAATTATTGTTTTTTAGAACAATAGTTTCAAACTCAAACAGTGAAATGTGTGACTTCATGCTCAAGCTAAATTCCTGAGGGTTAATAGGATTGACATCTTACTATTGTCAGGGAATCAACAAGTGCAGACTTGGAAACGAGGGAGAATATAACCCGGAAGTTAAGCGTGCTCAGGCTGGAGTAGTGAGAGGATGGGTGACCGTCCGGGAAGTTAGATGATTTGGAATGATGAGGGGTGATTAGAGATTAGAGGTTAAATTGAGCAGTGATGAGGGGTGATTAGAGATTAGAGGTTAAAATAATTCATAAATTTTAAAATCAAAAAAAATTTCAATTTTTTTTAAAATCATAAAATTTCCTTTAGTACCGGTTCGTGTTACCAACTGGGACTAAAGGTGGACCTCCAGGCAGCGGCCACGTGGAGGCCTTTAGTCCCGGTTCGTGTAAGAACCGGGACTAAAGGGGGAGGCTTTAGTAACGACCCTTTAGTCCCGGTTCCAGAACCGGGACTAAAGGCCCTTTTTCTACTACTGATGCTAAAGCTTCAACACGTGTTTTGCTAATATGTATTTCAACTATGCCTAACACGGTTGAGGCAATTTTCGTCGCAAATTCTCGGAGTTCTTCTACTATTGCATCATTGCCCAACTCATTATCCAATGCCAAATCAATTTGATCAGTACAATTACAATTTGATGACTGATCATCTTCCTTTCCAATACTATGTCATTTCTGCATCTCCAAATAGTTCAAAATATAGCAGCAACACTAACCAACATTAGCAACGGTGTTACGCATCGGCCGCTTTGAGTGTGGATGAAAGGGGCGTGGCTGACACATTACATCGACTGGGTATATATAGATATAGTTCACAACAAAATGGTTTACGTCTCTTTGTACTATGGTTCGCATTTCTTGCTCCTATTTTTGTCAATTGTTCTTTGTTGAATTTCTGGGCATCACAACATAACGGTCCAACACAATTTGTAGGAAAATTTTAGTTGAGAATCAAGTATGCGCTTTGCAGTTGAAGATTTTTTTTGCAAGGATTTGCAACTGAAGATTGCTGATAAGAAGTTTGGATCCAACCATTTTTTTTGGGAAAAACAACGATTATAAGGTTTTTTTTAGAAAAGGAGGATTACCCCCGACCTCTGCATCTGAGCGATGCATGCAGCCATTTTATTAATTATTCACAAAGACCTTACAAAGTAGTACATCAGGTAGTCTGAAGCCACCATCTTAGCAACAACTGTCACACTAGTAGAAAAAGGGTCATTTGTCCCGGTTCGTAAGGGCCATTTGTCCCGGTTGTTGTACCGGGACTAAATGTCGTTACTAATGCTCTAGGCCTTTAGTCCCGGTTCTTACATGAACCGGGACAGATGGGCCTCCACGTGGCCGGTGCGGCGAGCCCAGGCAGGAGGCCCTTTGGTTCCGATTGGTGGCACCAACCGGGACGAATAGGCGTCCACGCGTCAGCAGCTGGCAGGAGCTGTGGTTTTTTTATAAGGGGGTGCTTTAGTGGTTTTGGGGGGTTAATTTAGGTGTTTCATATATTGTGTTAACTAGCTAATTAATAGAGAGAAGTGTCCTCTCTTATCTTCGTGCTTGGTCGACGCTACGTACTATATGTATAGAGAGGACTCGACACGCTAGCTAGTAAAGCAAATGAAGGAAACAGAAGATCGTCATGAACATATGCATACAGAGAGAAGTGATATCGAGCACCTCTACTTCTCCGAGAGATAGGTCGAACAACAAGTTCTCGGATATCTATCCGACGCTACTGGCTACATATATACAATATAATTATCTCTTACAATATAATCTCCTAATTATATATGAACTCAGGGTCCACATAGTATTCTCCGTCTTTATCGATCACGTGGTCAAGAAAGAATGCCGCCAATTCCTCTTGAATTGCTCGCATACGATCTGGTGGTAGGAGTTCATCCCGCATCCGAAACATCTAATTTGAAGAAGGGGGTCAATACATACATACATATATATATATATATATATATATATATATATATATATATATATATATATATATATGAATAAATGAAACTCAACACAAATGATGGTAATAAAATAAAATTGTAAATATTATTATTTACACACTTCATATTGTTTGTCAGAGTAGCCCCGCTCACAGGTCGTGTGGCGGATGGACTTGCAAACGTAGTATCCACAGTAATTATTTCCGGCTTCCTACCACAACCACTTTACAAGAAATAGAGGTCAATCAAACTGATAAGCAAGCATGCTATAAATGGTATTGATGAAACTAGCGCTTGAATCACTAGGAGATGCGCGGAACATGCTAGTAGTACTTACTTTCGGGTGTCTAAATTGCAGCTTCTTCGGCAGTTCCGGAGCTTTTGAGGTGAATTTTGTCCAAACCCTGCCAGACAAAGAAAACAATTACTTGATATCAGGAAATGAACAAAGTTGCCGATATGGTGCGATATCGGATGTAACTTTTCGAGTTGATGATTTTTCATATAAATTTTTTTTAATCCGAAAAGTTATGCCCATTTTACAAATTCCAGAGAGATTTTGCAAATAAAGTCGAAATTCATATTTGTAAATTTTCCCAACAACTAGACCACATATCACATAGGAAACTTATTTTATTTTATTTTTTTGACATTTCCATCATTTTCTTTTGTTTTTTCTAAAACTGAGAAGGCGGTCCACAGGGGGGGTAGAGTTTGAAAATTACCCTATAGTCCCGGTTTGTGTCTCCAACCGGGACTATAGGTCAGACCCCTTTAGTCCCGGTTCATGGCACGAACCGGTACTAAAGGTTAGCTCTTTAGTACCGGTTTGTGCCACGAACCGGTACTAAAGGTGATCGTGGGGCCCCGGCCTGACGCCAGCCTGCCACCACCCCTTTAGTACCGGTTCGTGGCACGAACCGGTATTAAAGGTTCAACACGAACAGGCATTAATGCATAGCCGTTCGAACCGGCACTAATGCACACTTTAGTGCCGGCTCAAAAGCAAACCGGCACTAATGTGCTTGACATTTGACCCTTTTTCTACTAGTGTAGCTCAATCCATTCGAACGGAGCTAGCTAGCTAGCTAGCAGCTCAATCGATTCGAAGAGCTAGCTAGCTAGCTCGATGCGCCGGCCGTTCGATCCGGCCGCCGCTCGCGCCGCCCCGGCAGCCCTGGGCTCCGCGTGCGCCGCGCTCGCCTCGCTTTTTCCCTCGTCCGCCTGTCCACCGGATTGACGCGAGGAAGAGGACGACTAAAAAAAGCTAGCTCTGGGTCTGTTCGGTATATTCGGAGAATATTCTTTTTTACAGGTTGATGGGGTCTGAGTCTGTCCTCGCCCGTGCCGGCCTGCATATACCATTTTTCGTGAACTGCAAAAGATTTATGCGGATCGGGATTTTGCGGGGTCTGCTAGAGATGCTCTAATGCCAAGGTCCTGCTAGCCGAAATCGGCAAATCTTTTGTCGAGTTTGAACTCGGTAGACAAACAACCCGTGCTAGGGTGATGTCTGGCATACCCTATTGTTGAGTTCTCTGCAGCCTAAACTCGGCAGAAATTTTTGGGTGTGAAACTTGGCATACGTTGACAGTAGGTGACAACTAAAGCTGACTTTGTCAAGTTTGTCTCTCGGCAAAGTTACGAAGAGCGGTTCTGCCATGTGTTCTATTTTGTTGACCAGCGCGCTTGGTAAACTCTCCAGGTCTCGAAGCTCGGCAAAACTGCACCTATATTTTTTTTGTTTCCTCTTAGGCAGCCTTGCATATAGGCAGACACACGCATGCATTGTTTGAACATACACATATATGATAAAACATTTAAATACTACCAGACTGCGCCTGGACCAAATCATCTGCCGTCCGTTCAGGTGATATCTGTCCAAACTGTTTCATTCATAACATATTATTTTATTCGAGGAACAAATACTCCCGCCAGTATATTTTAATCATGCAGGACTGATGTTCATTATAAAAGCGATGTCATGTTATGAATAAATGTGGGTGCAAACCGCCGCCTCTGTGCCTCAGTCTACAACAGCGACACCGCGCCGGCTCTCCCGTTTGCGCCGGTTTACAACACCACAGATAACTCACCCGTCCGCCTCCGCAGCCGACTCTCCCGTCCACGCTGGCTTACAACTCCGCGGTGGATAATCACTAGCCTGGCATATCAGGTGAAATCCATCCAGTATATTTTATATTGCATATTATTTTCTTTAAAAGAGCAATTACTTTGGCTTGCAAGTTCTCCCATGCAGGACTCAAACCGGTCTAAATCACGGTCAACTACGGAGAATCTCAAAGCCAACTCCTTGAGTCGTCTTGAGACTCGGGGGCTACAATGATATGACTCGGCAGCATTGGTCGATTTCAATGCATTCAAGAACTCCGGGTCATTGGAGGAAAAAATAACCCGGTCCCGGAGGCTACCGCCATATTGGTGAAAATTTAAAGGCCGTCAGAAAATTTCCGACTTAAAAAGAAGGATTCCGGTTTAGATCCGGATCAAGAGACTTGTCATCTCCCACAAAGCACTGAAGCTCTTAATATCCGGTTTACAATCCGGTTCAAATGAAATTTATCTGCCACAAAGCTTTGAAGCTCTCAAATCCGGTTTCAAATCCGGTTCAAGATAAATTTGTCTATCACCAAGCTTTGAAACTCTCAATATCCGGTTTAAGAATTTCCGGTTCAAAAAGAATTTATCTCTCGCAAAGTTTGAATTCTCGTGAAAAATTAAAGGGACCAAAGAGAGTCTGTTACAAAGCACAACTCAAACATAGGTACCCTGCTTTAATGACCATTGGGAGCCGATCGTATTAGAATTTAGCTTAACCCTTTTGGTGTGACCCTGGTCGTATTCGAATCAGAGTCGTTAAATATTCTCATGATCACTAGGGGGCTTCCTGTTCAAACATAGGTCGTATTCGAACCAAAGAGAACATAGCTGTTGGTACCCTCTTGATCGGCACACTGCCGAGCTCACTAGGGGGCTTCTTGATCGTATTCGAATCATAGCTCAACCCCTTTTGGGAACCGACGTGGATCGTATTCGAATCAGCGTCGTTAAACAACTCTCAAGGTCATTTGGGGGCTTCCTGTTCAAACATAGGTCGTATTCGAACCAAAGAGAACATAGCTGTCGGCACCCTCTTGATCGGCAACGCCAAAGCCACTGGGGGCTATATGATCGTATTCGAATCTTAGCTTAACCCCTTTGGGACGGTTTTCTGATCGTATTCGAATCAGAAGCCTCAAAAATTTTGAAGTCTCTTTTTGCAAACAATTTTTGGATTTTATTTGAAGCTCTTTTGATCATATCAAAAGTGTATATGAGTGGTTGCTATTTAACCCGGTTTGACTTTGGATGATAAGTCGCCATCATATGACAATCATAAACATTTGGAAGTCTTGATTTCTAAAGATTGGGTTATCACCCTTACTACACAGGTCACATAAACTGGCAGTGAAAATTCAATATCACAGGTATAATATTATTATTATAGTTATGTTTCAAATTTATGATTCATAACAGGCTTATCTGTGACTCCTTGTTACACATCAATGGTTATATGTGAGATATTATGACCCGCCCTGCGTTAAACCGCCAAGGGATCTTGTGATCTAATTATGTGCAGGATAAGACTACATTTGGGTGGTTACCCGCCCTGGTTTTTGACGCTAAGTCGCCATGGCATATGTTGTTTAAACTCTGCAGGATTTACAGAGCTATGACTTACATAAATGATTAAATTCAAGCCCATCATCAAAGGTTGAAATTGGTGTCTCAAAAGGGTTATCAATTCTTGATTTTCTCAAAGGCTATAAGCCGCCGGGTTGTAAAAATTCCGGCTTACAATGGAGGCGTATTAAATTGCGATCGGCCAAGAGCCGCCGGGTATTTAAACTCCGGGTTTACTTATCAACAGATGAGGTATTCAAAGTCGCTTTGGCGCAATGGCTATTATTTTATCAATGGATATGATTTATTCTACAATGGAAGGAATAGTCCCGAGTCGCTGCAGGCTTACGACCCGGCACTTGGGGGCTACATTATTCAAATTGATATTACATCGAATATGCAAGTCCCATGTTACTGCCAGCTGATGGAAATATGCCCTAGAGGCAATAATAAAGTTATTATTTATTTCCTTATATCATGATAAATGTTTATTATTCATGCTAGAATTGTATTAACTGGAAACTTGATACATGTGTGAATACATAGACAAACAGAGTGTCACTAGTATGCCTCTACTTGACTAGCTCGTTGATCAAAGATGGTTATGTTTCCTAGCCATAGACATCAGTTGTCATTTGATTAACAGGATCACATCATTAGGAGAATGATGTGATTGACTTGACCCATTCCGTTAGCTTAGCACTCGATCGTTTAGTATGTTGCTATTGCTTTCTTCATGACTTATACATGTTCCTATGACTATGAGATTATGCAACTCCCGTTTACCGGAGGAACACTTTGTGTGCTACCAAATGTCACAACGTAACTGGGTGATTATAAAGGTGCTCTACAGGTGCTTCAAAGGTACTTGTTGGGTTGGCGTATTTCGACATTAGGATTTGTCACTCCGATTGTCGGAGAGGTATCTCTGGGCCCACTCAGTAATACACATCACTATAAGCCTTGCAAGCATTGTAACTAATGAGTTAGTTGCAGGATGATGTATTACGGAACGAGTAAAGAGACTTGCCGGTAACAAGATTGAACTAGGTATCGAGATACCGACGATCGAATCTCGGGCAAGTAAAATACCGATGACAAAGGGAACAACGTATGTTGTTATGCGGTCTGACCGATAAAGATCTTCGTAGAATATGTGGGAGCCAATATGAGCATCCACGTTCCGCTATTGGTTATTGACCGGAGAGGTGTCTCGGTCATGTCTACATAGTTCTCGAACCCGTACGGTCCGCACGCTTAACGTTACGATGACAGTTATATTATGAGTTTATATGTTTTGATGTACCGAAGGTTGTTCGGAGTCCCGGATGTGATCACGGACATAACGAGGAGTCTCGAAATGGTCGAGACATAAAGATTGATATATTGGAAGCCTATGTTTGAATATCGGAACTGTTCCGGGTGAAATCGGGATTTTTCCGGAGTACCGGGAGGTTACCGGAACCCCCCGGTAACTTAATGGGCCTTAGTGGGCCTAGGTGGAAGAGAGGAGAGGAGGCCAGGGCAGGGCCGCACGCCCCTCCCCCCAGTCCGAATAGGACAAGGAGAGGGGGGCGGCGGCCCCCCTTTCCTTCCTCCCTCCACCTCTTCCCCCTCTCTCTCCTAGTCCAACATGGAAAAGGGGGGGAGTCCTACTCCCGGTAGGAGTAGGACTCCTCCTGGCGCGCCTCTCCCCTTTGGCCGGCCGAACCCCCCTTGCTCCTTTATCTACGGGGGCAGGGGGCACCCCATAGACACAACAATTGATCATTGATCTCTTAGCCGTGTGCGGTGCCCCCCTCCACCATATTACACCTCGATAATATCGTAGCGGTGCTTAGGCGAAGCCCTGCGTCGGTAGAACATCATCATCGTCACCACGCCGTCGTGCTGACGAAACTCTCCCTCAACACTCGGCTGGATCGGAGTTCGAGGGACGTCATCGAGCTGAACGTGTGCTGAACTCGGAGGTGCCGTGCGTTCGGTACTTGATCGGTCGAATCGTGAAGACGTACGACTACATCAACCGCGTTTAACGCTTCCGCTTTCGGTCTACAAGGGTACGTGGACAACACGCTCCCCTCTCGTTGCTATGCATCACCATGATCTTGCGTGTGCGTAGGAATTTTTTTGAAATTACTACATTCCCCAATAGTAGCATCAGAGCCTGGTTTTATGCGTTGATGTTATATGCACGAGTAGAACACAAGTGAGTTGTGGACGATATAAGTCATACTGCTTACCAGCATGTCATACTTTGGTTCGGCGGTATTGTGAGATGAAGCGGCCCGGACCGACATTACGCGTACGCTTATGCGAGACTGGTTTCACCGTTGCGAGCACTCGTTGCTTAAAGGTGACTGGCGGGTGTCTGTCTCTCTCACTTTAGTTGAACCGAGTGTGGCTACGCCCGGTCCTTGCGAAGGTTAAAACAACACCAACTTGACAAACTATCGTTGTGGTTTTGATGCGTAGGTAAGAACGGTTCTTGCTAAGCCAGTAGCAGCCACGTAAAACTTGCAACAACAAAGTAGAGGACGTCTAACTTGTTTTTGCAGGGCAGGTTGTGATGTGATATGGTCAAGACATGATGCTGAATTTTATTGTATGAGATGATCATGTTTTGTAACCGAGTTATCGGCAACTGGCAGGAGCCAAATGGTTGTCGCTTTATTGTATGCAATGCAATCGCCATGTAATTGTTTTACTTTATCACTAAGCGGTAGCGATAGTCGTAGAAGCAATAGTTGGCGAGACGACAACAATGCTACGATGGAGATCAAGGTGTCGCGCCGGTGACGATGGTGATCATGACAGTGCTTCGGAGATGGAGATCACAAGCACAAGATGATGATGGCCATATCATATCACTTATATTGATTGCATGTGATGTTTATCTTTTATGCATCTTATCTTGCTTTGATTGACGGTAGCATTATAAGATGATCTCTCACTAAATTTCAAGATAAAAGTGTTCTCCCTGAGTAGGCACCGTTGCCAAAGTTCGTCGTGCCCAGACACCACGTGATGATCGGGTGTGATAAGCTCTACGTCCATCTACAACGGGTGCAAGCCAGTTTTGCACACGCAGAATACTCAGATTAAACTTGACGAGCCTAGCATATGCAGATATGGCCTCGGAACACTGAGACCGAAAGGTCGAGCGTGAATCATATAGTAGATATGATCAACATAGTGATGTTCACCATTGAAAGCTACTCCATTTCACGTGATGATCGGTTATGGTTTAGTTGATATGGATCACGTGATCACTCAGAGGATTAGAGGGATGTCTATCTAAGTGGGAGTTCTTAAGTAATATGATTAATTGAACTTAAATTTATCATGAACTTAGTCCTGATAGTATTTTGCAAATTATGTTGTAGATCAATAGCTCGCGTTGTTGCTTCCCTGCGTTTATTTTTGATATGTTCCTAGAGAAAAATTATGTTGAAAGATGTTAGTAGCAAAGATGCGGATTGGATCCGTGATCTGAGGATTATCCTCATTGCTGCACAGAAGAATTATGTCCTTGATGCACCACTAGGTGACAGACCTATTACAGGAGCAGATGCAGACGTTATGAACGTTTGGCTAGCTCAGTATGATGACTACTTGATAGTTTAGTGCACCATGCTTAACGGCTTAGAATCGGGACTTCAGAGACGTTTTGAACGTCATGGACCATATGAGATGTTCCAGGAGTTGAAGTTAATATTTCAAGAAAATACCCGAGTTGAGAGATATGAAGTCTCCAACAAGTTCTATAGCTAAAAGATGGAGGAGAATAGATCAAGCAGTGAGCATGTGCTCAGATTGTCTGGGTACTACAATCGCTTGAATCAAGTGGGAGTTAATCTTCCAGATAAAATAGTGATTGACAAAATTCTCTAGTCACCATCACAAAGTTAGTAGAACTTCGTGATGAACTATAGTATGCAAGGTATGACGAAAGTAATTCCCGAGCTCTTCGTGATGCTGAAATCGACGAAGGTAGAAATCAAGAAAAACATCAAGTGTTGATGGTTGACGAGACCACTAGTTTCAAGAAAAGGGCAAAGGGAAGAAGGGGAACTTCAAGAAGAACGGCAAGCAAGTTGCTTCTCAAGTGAAGAGGCCTAAGTCTGGTCCTAAGCCTGAGACTAAGTGCTTCTACTGCAAAGGGGCTGGTCACTGGAAGCGGAACTACCCCAACTATTTGGTGGATAAGAAGGATGGCAAAGTGAACAAAGGTATATTGGATATATATGTTATTGATGTGTACTTTACTAGTGTTTATAGAAACCCATCGGTATTTGATACTGGTTCAGTTACTAAGAGTAGTAACTCGAAACGGGAGTTGCAGAATAAACAGAGACTAGTAAAAGGCGAGGTGACGATGTGTGTTGGAAGTAGTTCCAAGATTGATATGATCATCATCGCACACTCCCTGTACTTTCGGGATTAGTGTTGAAACTAAATAAGTGTTATTTGGTGTTTGCGTTAAGCATGAATATGATTTGATCATGTTTGTTGCAGTACGGTTATTCATTTAAATTAGAGAATAATTGTTGTTCTGTTTACATGAATAAAACCTTCTATGGTCATACACCCAATAAAATAGTTTGTTGGATCTCGATCGTAGTGATACACATATTCATAATAATGAAGCCAAAAGATGCAAAGTTAATAATGATAGTGCAACTTATTTGTGGCACTGCCATTTAGGTCATATTGGTGTAAAGCGCATGAAGAAACTCCATACTGATGGGATTTTGGAATCACTTGATTATGAATCACTTGATGCTTGCGAACCGTGCCTCATGGGCAAGATGACTAAAACGCCGTTCTCCGGAACTATGGAGGGAGCAACAGATTTGTTGGAAATCATACATATAGATGTATGTGGTCCGATGAATATTGAGGCTCGTAGCAGGTATCATTATTTTCTGACCTTCATAGATGATTTGAGCAGATATGGGTATATCTACTTAATGAAACAGAAGTTTGAAACATTTGAGAAGTTCATATAATTTCAGAGTTAAGCGGAAATCATCATAACAAGAAAATAAAGTTTCTACGATCTGATCGTGGAGAAGAGTATTTGAGTTACGAGTGTGGCCTTCAGTTAAAACAATGTGAAATAGTTTCACTACTCACGCCACCTGGAACACCACGGTGTAATGGTGTGTCCGAACATCGTAACCGTACTTTATTAGATATGGTGCGATATATGATGTCTCTTACCGATCTACCACTATCATTTTGGGGTTATGCATTAGAGACAGTTGCATTCACGTTAAATAGGGCACCATCAAAATCCGTTGAGACGACGCCTTATGAACTGTGGTTTGGCAAGAAACCAAAGTTGTCGTTTCTTAAAGTTTGGGGCTGCGATGCTTATGTGAAGAAACTTCAACCTGATAAGCTCGACCCAAATCGGAGAAATGTGTCTTCATAGGATACCCAAAGGAGACTGTTGGGTATACCTTCTATCACAGATCCGAAGGCAAAAACTTTTGTTGCTAAAATTCGGAAATTTTCTAGAGAAGGAGTTTCTCTCGAAAGAAGTGAGTGGGAGGAAAATAGAACTTGATGAGGTAACTATACCTCATCACTTATTGGAAAGTAGTTCATCACAGAAACCGGTTCCTGTGACACCTACACCAATTAGTGAGGAAGTTAATGATGATGATCATGAAACTTCAGATCAAGTTGTTACTGAACCTCGTAGGTCAACCAGAGTAAGATCTGCACCAGAGTGGTACGGTAATCCTGTTCTAGAGGTTATGTTACTAGACCATGACGAATCTACGAACTATGAAGAAGCGATGGTGAGCCCAGATTCCGCAAAATGGCTTGAGGCCATGAAATCTGAGATGGGATCCATGTATGAGAACAAAGTATGGACTTTGATTGACTTGCCCAATGATCGGCGAGCCATAAAAAGTAAAATGGATCTTCAAGAGGAAGACGGACGCTGATAGTAGTGTTACTATCTACAAAGCTAGACTTGTCGGAAAAAGGTTTTTTGACAAAGTTCAAAGTGTTGAATACGATGAGATTTTCTCACTCTCAACGATGCTTAAGTCTGTCCGAATCATGTTAGCAATTGCCGCATTTTATGAAATCTGGCAAATGGATAAACAAAACTGCATTCCTTAATGGATACATTAAAGAAGAGTTGTATATGATGCAACCAGAAGGTTTTGTCAATCCTAAAGGTGCTAACAAAATATGAAAACTCCAGCGATCCATCTATGGACTGGTGCAAGCATCTCGGAGTTGGAATATACGCTTTGATAAGTTGATCAAAGCATATAGTTTTATACAGACTTGCGGTGAAGCCTGTATTTACAAGAAAGTGAGTGGGAGCACTACAGCATTTCTGATAAGTATATGTGAATGACATATTGTTGATCGGAAATAATGTAGAATTATTCTGCAAAGCATAAAGGAGTGTTTGAAAGGAGTTTTTCAAAGAAAGACCTCGGTGAAGCTGCTTACATATTGAGCATCAAGATCTATAGAGATAGATCAAGACGCTTGATAAGTTTTTTCAATGAGTACATACCTTAACAAGATTTTGAAGCAGTTCAAAATGGAACAGCCAAAGAAAGAGTTTCTTGCCTGTGTTACAAGGTGTGAAATTGAGTAAGACTCAAAGCCCGACCACGGCAGAAGATAGAAAAAGAATGAAAGTCATTCCCTATGCCTCGGCCATAGGTTCTATAAAGTATGCCATGCTTTGTACCAGATCTATTGTTTATCCCACACTGATTTTGGCAAGGGAGTACAATAGTGATCTAGGAGTAGATCACTGGACAGCGGTCAAAATTATCCTTAATGGAATAAGGATATGTTTCTCGATTATGGAAGTGACAAAAGGTTCGTCGTAAAGGGTTACGTCGATGCAAGTTTTGACACTAATCTAGATGACTCTAAGTCTCGGTCTAGATACATATTGAAAGAGGGAGAAATTAGCTAGAGTAGCTCCGTGCAGAGCATTGTAGACATAGAAATT
The DNA here is from genome assembly GCF_018294505.1 of Triticum aestivum. Classification (NCBI taxonomy): domain Eukaryota; kingdom Viridiplantae; phylum Streptophyta; class Magnoliopsida; order Poales; family Poaceae; genus Triticum; species Triticum aestivum. Next base: position 566,546,144 of record NC_057802.1, read on the forward strand.
TGCAAAATACTTACGGATCTGAATGTGACAGACCCGCTGACTAAAATTATCTCACAAGCAAAACATGATCACACCTTAGTACTCTTTGGGTGTTAATCACATAAGCGATGTGAACTAGATTACTGACTCTAGTAAAACCCTTTGGGTGTTGGTCACATGACGATGTGAACTATGGCTGTTAATCACATGGTGATGTGAACTATTGATGTTAAATCACATGGCGATGTGAACTAGATTATTGACTCTAGTGCAAGTGGGAGACTGAAGGAAATATGTCCTAGAGGCAATAATGAAGTTATTATTTATTTCCTTATATCATGATAAATGTTTATTATTCATGCTAGAATTGTATTAACTGGAAACTTGATACATGTGTGAATACATAGACAAACAGAGTGTCACTAGTATGCCTCTACTTGACTAGCTCGTTGATCAAAGATGGTTATGTTTCCTAGCCATAGACATGAGTTGTCATTTGATTAACGGGATCACATCATTAGGAGAATGATGTGATTGACTTGACCCATTCCGTTAGCTTAGCACTCGATCGTTTAGTATGTTGCTATTGCTTTCTTCATGACTTATACATGTTCCTATGACTATGAGATTATGCAACTCCCGTTTACCGGAGGAACACTTTGTGTGCTACCAAACGTCACAACGTAACTGTGTGATTATAAAGGTGCTCTACAGGTGCTTCCAAAGGTACTTGTTGGGTTGGCGTATTTCGAGATTAGGATTTGTCACTCCGATTGTCGCAGAGGTATCTCTGGGCCCACTCAGTAATACACATCACTATAAGCCTTGCTAGCATTGTAACTAATGAGTTAGTTGCGGCATGATGTATTACGGAACGAGTAAAGAGACTTGCCGGTAACGAGATTGAACTAGGTATCGAGATACCGACGATCGAATCTCGGGCAAGTAAAATACCGATGACAAAGGGAACAACGTATGTTGTTATGCGGTCTGACCGATAAAGATCTTCGTAGAATATGTGGGAGACAATATGAGCATCCAGGTTCCGCTATTGGTTATTGACCGGAGAGGTGTCTCGGTCATGTCTACATAGTTCTCGAACCCGTAGGGTCCGCACGCTTAACGTTACGATGACAGTTATATTATGAGTTTATATGTTTTGATGTACCGAAGGTTTTTCGGAGTCCCGGATGTGATCACGGACATAACGAGGAGTCTTGAAATGGGCGAGACATAAAGATTGATATATTGGAAGCCTATGTTTGGATATCGGAAGTGTTCCGGGTGAAATCGGGATTTTTCCGGAGTACTGGGAGGTTACCGGAACCCCCCGGTAACTTAATTGGCCTTAGTGGGCGTAGGTGGAAGAGAGGAGAGGAGGCCAGGGCAGGGCCGCACGCCCCTCCCCCCAGTCCGAATAGGACAAGGAGAGGGGGGCGGCGCCCCCCTTTCCTTCCTCCCCTCCACCTCTTCGCTCTCTCTCTCTCCTAGTCCAACATGGAAAAGGGGGGGAGTCCTACTCCCGGTAGGAGTAGGACTCCTCCTGGCGCGCCTCTCCCCTTTGGCTGGCCGAAACCCCCCTTGCTCCTTTATATACGGGGGCAGGGGGGCACCCCATAGACACAACAATTGATCATTGATCTCTTAGCCGTGTGCGGTGCCCCCCTCCACAATATTACACCTCGATAATATCGTAGCGGTGCTTAGGCGAAGCCCTGCGTCGGTAGAACATCATCATCGTCACCACGCCGTCGTGCTGACGAAACTCTCCCTCAACACTCGGCTGGATCGGAGTTCGAGGGACGTCATCGAGCTGAACGTGTGCTGAACTCGGAGGTGCCGTGCATTCGGTACTTGATCGGTCGAATCGTGAAGACGTACGACTACATCAACCGCGTTGTGTTAACGCTTCCACTTTCGGTCTACAAGGGAACGTGGACAACACTCTCCCCTCTCGTTGCTATGCATGACCATGATCTTGCGTGTGCGTAGGAATTTTTTTGAAATTACTACGTTCCCCAACACCAGCATGTACCATGGCACTTGGGGGCTAATGCAAAGTCATTGTTCGCTCAATTTATTGAAGACCCGACTCATCACATTCTAAATGAGCCGGCCCTTGGGGGCTACCAATTGCTCCTGTCGAAAATTCAAGGTACACAAGCCTTAATCCATTATATTGATAGATCCACTACTCAGTTGGTAGAGTACAAAGCTCTTAACCTTGTGGACGTGGGTTCAAGCCCCATGGTGGAGATTACATCATATGTTGTTCTTATCAATGAATCATATACAAAGTCCCAGCTCGGTAATATCTTACTGACCCGGCCCTTGGGCGCTACACGTTGCTGGTCAAGTTTACATGATCATATTTACAAAGTCCCTGCTCATTATTGCATAATGACCCGGCCCTTGGGGGCTACACTGGTCGAAGTTTTTATGAGCATAACGCAATTACAAGTCCCAGGTTGCTGCAAGCATGACAACCCGGCACTTGGGGGCTACATATATGGAATATTAAGTTTATGACTTATGATTAAGATGAATAACCCGGATTTCTTCAAGGTTGCATCACTAATATTGAAGCAAGTCTTAAGTTATCATTATGTTCTCCTCTTAAGACTTGGGGGCTACAGGTGATATGCATAAAAGGAGAGAAAATCTTCAAATTCTCAGTTTGGAGTAGACCAGATTAACCCGGTGCCTGCAACAATCATGACCCGGTATCATTTATTTATAACCCGACACTTTTGGCAATCATAAATCGGCAAGAATCTTCATCTTTAAGCCGGCTGAATATTAGTTTGATATTTCAAGACCAATATCTTTGTCAAATCAGAGCATTGAAGGCTGACTTAAATGGATTATTTCTTATAATATCTTTACAAGAACCAATGTTAGCTAATGGATTATGAAGCTGGACTATTGACCCGGATATTCCAAGAGAAAATGTCAAGGACTTAAGAATGATCAGGTGCCGGCTTACAAGAATATTTAACCCGCAGCACAACCTGTCAAATTTGTTCTTGTGTTTATGTTGCAGGATCAGTTTAACATGGATAAATCCAAATTAAACTGGGGGCTAATGTCGGGGATATACCCCGCGGTATGACCCGGCCGGAAGTTTGACCCGGCCGGACTTGGCATTTCACCGATGACCCGGCCGGACTCATGGGTCTGGCGGCTCATTGGTCAAACAGCTCATGGACCAGACGACTCACTAGAGACCCCGCGGGCGGATCAGATGGACGCCACGGCCCAAGGCCCAACAGGCTGGCTTATACTCCGGTGGGACGGCTGAAGATGAAATGTGTGAGGATTATTTCCTTTACAAGGAAGCAAGACCCGGACTTGTATTCAACTTATAAAGAAAGATAGACTAGTCCTAATCCTACTAGGACTCCGCATGTAACCGGCCCCTCTAACTTATATAAGGAGGGGCAGGGCACCCCAAAGAGGGACAAGTAACAAGAAACAATCTCTAGGGCTAGACACCGAGAGCCGGTTCCCGACGACTCTCCCAAGATCATAATGAGACCAAGCCTCAAACAGCATGTAGGGTTGTTACCGGATGATGTTTCCCAGGGCCCGAAGCTGTCTAAATCCTTGTCTTGTGTTGCGTCTCTCGATTCCGATCAACCCCTCTCAAGCTACCACATAGATGCGTTGGCCTCGCGACTAAGTCCTGACACTAAGGACATCTGTCGTGATGTGACGCCCCTGATTTGACCGTACACTAATCATGCACGCAAATGTGTACGATCAAGCTCAGGGACTCACGGGAAGATATCACAACACAACTCTACAACATAAGTAAGTCATACAAGCATCATAATACAAGCCAGGGGCCTCGAGGCCTCGAATACAAGTGCTCGATCATAGACGAGTCAGCGGAAGCTACAATATCTGAGTACATACATAAGTTAAACAAGTTTGCCTTAAGAAGGCTAGCACAAAAGTAGCAACGATCGAAAAGGCAAGGCCTCCTTCCTGGGACCTCCTAACTACTCCTCGAAGCCAAACTCCTTGTAGAATCATCCTCGGGATCTCTAGCTCCTGGACTCCAGCATCTGGTTGCGACAACCAGGTATAGAAAGGGGAAAAGAGGGAGAAAAGCAACTGTGAGTACTCATCCAAAGTACTCGCAAGCAAGGAGCTACACTAAATATGCATGGGTATATGTGTAAAGGGCCATATCGGTGGACTGAACTGCAAAATGCCAGAATAAGAGGAGGATAACTAATCCTGTCGAAGACTACGCTTCTGGCCACCTCCATCTTGCAGCATGTAGAAGAGAGTAGATGGTAAGTTCACCAAGTAGCATCGCATAGCATAATCCTACCCGGCGATCCCCTCCACGTCGCCCTATTAGAGAGCGATCACCGGGTTGTATCTGGCACTTAGAAGGGTGTGTTTTATGAAGTATCCAGTTCTAGTTGTCATAAGGTCAAGGTACAACTCCGGGTCGTCCTTTTACCGAGGGACACGGCTATTCGAATAGATAAACTTCCCTGCAGGGGTGCACCACATAACCCAACACGCTTGATCCCATTTGGCCGGACACACTTTCCTGGGTCATGCCCGGCCTCGGAAGATCTACACGTTGCAGCCCCACCTAGGCACAACAGAGAGGTCAGCACGCCGGTCTAAGTCCTATGGCGCAGGGGTCTGGGCCCATCACCCATTGCACTAGCCTAGTAGGCGTTCCAGTCCAATCCGGCGCGCGCCACACAGTCGCCGACGTCACGAAGGCTTCGGCTGATACCACGACGTCGAGTGCCCATAACTGTTCCCGCGTAGTTGGTTAGTGCGTATAGACCAAATGGCCAGACTCAGATCAAATACCAAGATCTCGTTAAGCGTGTTAAGTATTCGCGAACACCGACCAGGGCCAGGCCCACCTCTCTCCTAGGTGGTCTCAACCTGCCCTGTCGCTCCGCCACAAAGTAACAGTCGGGGGCCGTCAGGAACCCAGGCCCACCTCTACCGGGATGGAGCCACCTGTCCTTTCAGCCCCCTCATCAGAATCACATGCGGGTACTCAACGAGCCGACCCGACTTTAGTCACCACATGTGTCATGTATATAAAGTATATAGTATATACCCGTGATCACCTCCTGAAGTGATCACGGCCCAGTAGTATAGCATGGCAGACGGACAAGAGTGTAGGGCCACTGATGGAACACTAGCATCCTATACTAAGCAGTAGGATAGCAGGTAAGGGTAACAACTGTAGTAACAATGAGAGGCTATGCAACAGAATAGGATTAACCGAAATCGGTAACATGCTACACTACTCTAATGCAAGCAGTATAGAGAAGAATAGGAGATATCTGGTGATCAAGGGGGGGGGGCTTGCCTGGTTACTCTAGCAAGAAGGAAGGGTCTGCAACACCGTAGTCGAACTGGGGGTCGCCGGCAGTCTCGGGGTCTGCCGAAAAGAAGTAACGGAGGGGGAACACAATAAATAACAGAGCAATCAAGCATCGTAAAGTGTAACATGGCATTATGAGGTGCTAGAGGTGACCTAACGTAGTAGGAGGTGATACCGGCGAAGTGGGGTAACATCCGGGAAAGTATCCCCGGTGTTTCACGTTTTCGGACAGATGAATCGGAGGGGAAAAGTTGCGTGTTTGCTATGCTAGGGAAGGTGCGTCGGCGGGGCGGCGCCGGTGATGCGTCGAGGAGCTGGGTCCTGATGTGGATCGATGGGGGCGAAGGGGAGAGGCGATGGCGTCGGGGCCTGCTGCCCCGATCTAGATCCGGTCGGGGGGGGAGGAGCGAGGGGATCGTGCGGGGGAGGGGGGTGGGGGGAGTGGGTGCGGGGGGGGTTAGGGTTTGACCGGTGTGGGGGTTAAGCAGGGGGGAGCCAGCTGGGCCGGCCTGGTCGACGGGACCGACTGGGCCAAGAGGCCCACTGGGGAAAGGGGGGCGGCCTTTGCCTTTTTATTTGTTTTTCTTTTCTTTTCTCTTTTTATTTATTTTGTTTCTTTTTATTTCAGTTTTATAAAAATTAATACTAGCACCTAAATTTGTATTTATAAATATACTACTGCCACATTAACTTTGGCACCTAAATAAAATAGTTTTGTAATTATTTATTATTTAAAAGTATTTATTAATTAACAGTTTTGCCGATGTTTTAATTACTATGGTGCATTTAAATACTTTAGAGGAGTGTGGTTTCTACACCAATATTTAGTATGGATTATTTGGCTCACTCCGAACATTTTAGTTTTAATATTTGTAAACTTTTATTATTTGCTTTTATTTAAATTTTGAATTTGTTTCGGTTCTGAACTATCGAGAGTTTATCAACGGTAAACGGGGTGACATGGCATCGTTAACGTGGGATTACTGTAGCTTAATTATCCGGGCGTCACAATTCTCCTCCACTACAAGAAATCTCGTCCCGAGATTTAAAGGTGGAGTAAGGGGGAAGTTATGGTTACGAAATTCTAGCGAGTCTTCTTGTTCTTGGCAGCTCTTCCCGATCCATTACGTTGATGTCTTCATTCCGCTGCTTCAAGTCATCATGATGAACTCGGCATCCTTTCTCCAGGAACTCCATCGTACTTACGAAGGAATAAAGGGGTGGGTATTCCGGGAGAACGGACCTTGACAAGGTTGACTATCTGGTCAATAACATCGGCGAAGGTGGCGGAAAGTAACTCTCGAATTGAAACTTAAGAAGATATTGAGAGCCAGTAAGAAGGTACAAAATAGAAGTTTCAAGCGCATAGGCAATCGTTCGTTGCCTGAAACGAAGTGTTGAAGGGGTTTAGAGCAATGTGAATAAGCATTGCATCTGATACGAGTATAGAACAGTAGGCAGGTGGCCCGTGAATTACATACAAAGTCAAGCGTGAGGAATAACCTTGGGAACAGGGGGTGTACAAGAGAGTCAGGTTTCAATCCTGTGGAACTGTGGGTTATGGGCCCACCATGTGGTTAAAGTAGGAAGGGCGGTGACATCTTGCATGATCATGATAGCAAGGCATGTCAGAGGGTAGCCTGTCAGTTATATGTCAGCAACATCGTCGGTACCAAGGGCGATGGACGAAGAGAACCATTTTCCTGCTCGTTGAAACGAGGCGGACCAATAGGCAAAGTTCTCATCCATCGGTGGCTACCGAAATGTCATCAACAAAAGTAACATGGTCTACTGAGAGAGTGCTACAACGAGGTGCTCAACTAAGCAGGGATTTATCTCTGCTCAGCTAAGTCAGATTACAAGAAAGGTTAAACAAAACAATGGAAAGGAAAATATGATTATCAGAGAACAGAACAATGGAAAGGAAAATTTGTTTAAACACATATATCAAGGGTATATCCTTCCCAAGGACAAGCAGAGCATGATATCCATGACAGGATATAATGTAGAAAACTCTTTAGGTAAGGGGAGAGAAATTTCATGACATTACCCATACAGCGGTGTTTGGATAATTGAGCAGGAAACATTTAGCATTGGGCTTCAAATGTTCTTGTTGAAATTTGGAGTACCATAGACATGCTTCGAGATAGCATTGACATGGTCTTCGAGCATGGCCGGACTTTGGATACTCAAAGGATTCATCAGGAACAACTTATAGAATAAGTCTTACAATTTCCTCATGGAAGAATGGCTAACCTTGCTAAAAAGGAAACTATAACAATAGGTCCTCTGGCTAGGGGTGCTAAGCAAAGACACCTCCTTACCGGGTTATGTAGAGACCAATGTTATAAATCTTGAAAATATGTTCCAACCATCATATCAGACCAAGATTCAGATCTGATCGTTGTTAGGGTACCTTAGACTCAGGATGCCTGAGAAGAAAAGGTGCAAAACAAATCGACGAGACGACATTGTAAGATTCTCGGGAAATGTACAATGGAAGCGAGTTCCGAAACAAAGCTCATCATTAAATCAAGGAGAGGTGAGGAGGTGACTGATTGACTCAGCGACAATCCATTGAGATTTCCAAAAGATGGATTTCCACAACTATGTGAACAAGGAGATAACATTAGCTAGATCGAATGACTTAATGATGTATGCTCGAGGAAAACATACACAGTTAAACATTGGTTGAAATGTGCACCCGAAATATGGGCTAGGTAGCACGATCAATGTTCGAATGATGATTCATTAAGCCATAGACGTAGAATGAAACTATAGACCAATAACTTCAAAGCAATTGGGTTGCTAGAAGTTTAGAATTTACACATCACAGACCATTTGTCGGTATTTCGTTTAGAAACAACACGGGGACCAAGAAAGAATGGTGATGGTGAGAAGTATCACTGTACCAAGAATTCTTAAGAGGTGGAGTAATGCTCACGACATTCTTGACATAAAAGATGGTAATACTCCAAGGTAGAACATATCATAAGCTAGATAGCAGGGAAATCAAGATACAACACAAAATATGAACAATTTTGTGTTGGGGGGAGGCAAGAATGTCGTCGATGATAAGACAATTCATCGAGGGGCAAGGATGGTATTTCTCATCCTGAATTTCGACACACAACTTGGAAGAAGTCAAATTGTTGACAATGATCACGACAAATTTGTCGAGAGGTTTTCAAGAAGATGTAATTGATCGACGATGACATCAAGTTTAAGGACTGATGCAGGGATAGATTATTGGATCCATGGATACGACACCAACTCGAAATCAAGCTTGCTGTTCGAGGTGAACAGTAAGACGAGGAAGATCGACGTAAGCTTAGCTCAGCGTAGAAAGTTGTGCTTCGGGATTAAGGACCATGTAGCACAGTTAAAATCGGCACGACAAGGATATAGACAAGCAGGCTAGGAATGACGTGATTGAGTTCAAACTCGTAAATAATGAAGGTTACCAAGAGTTGCTTAATCGCGATGCGGACTCGAGTCAGTTATCGGTGTCTTTGAGTGTTTAATAACTCAGAGCCCGTGAAAAATTGGAATCAATGAGAATGTAGCACTTGATGAAGAACTCATAAGAAGTTATGCAGTTCCGTGATAATCTTGAGATACCAGGGGGGTAATACTCGACGACAAATCAAAGTAGAGGTTGGACTGGGGTATTACTCTACAGAAGACAAGTGCTTAAACTTGCACGAGAAATGGTATTTAGAGGAGAACGTGGTCGGAACCACGATTGCAAAAGGCCAGATCCCAGATATAAGATGAACTTATACCAAGGGAATAACTAATTTTAAAAGAAGCTTCGATGAGAAGATCTACATCGTGTCCATGGGCATGAACACAAAGTTCAAGGTCGACTCCTGCTTCTCCAATGCATATCCTTTCATTTACTTCTCGCGATCGATGAAGTTGTAGTGTTGAAATTTTATATGGCAAAATACCAGAAGAGTATGACTCGTGAAAACTTTCGAGTTCACACATATTAAGGAAGGCATAGGTTCAAGCCATCGGGGCTTCTTAGAAGATATACCACGAACTTCAGAAGTAAATAACACAAGCTCAAAAGTAGAGCATGGTTGACAAAGCAGAAGATACAATTTACCCAAGGCATTATATACCCGTGGAAAGGCTCATAAGGTTATTGAATATGAAGGACGATGTCGGATGAAATCCAACAATGGATCAGGCGATCCACAATGAAGCTGATGTGAGTATCAGTACTCAATCAAAGGAAGAAATAATGCAAGGGCGTCAGATTATAGAACATCTGAATAATTCGATGCTTAGATAACAAAGGAATTATGATTTCCAAAACGAAGGATTAGAAGCAGACGCTCTGATCAATGATGGATAAACTGAATAGACCCGATGCACAATCGATGACAAATAGTTTGGTCGAGAACCAGCTCATGTTCAAAATGACATCTGAGCCAGAAAGATAATTTAGAAGGGTCGATTGATGATTGTGTGCATTCGCACACATATTGAATCAATAGGATCAAAATGATAATGTCAAAAGATACTAATGAATATTGCTAGTGATATGGGAGCATCCATAATGTAAGCATACAAGTATTTGCAGAGCAATAGTTAGAAGAGGATGCTCAGAAGGTCGGATAGTATTTCAGAGTTTCTTATGAAGCATACGAACAACTGGGGATGAACGGATACTCAATAAGTGCGAGGAATCTTCAATAGGGGTATTCATGTGGTATAGAATGTTGGGTATCGTAGCAGAATTTTAAAATTTCCTACGCATCACCAAGATCCATCTATGGAGTATACTAGCAACGAGGGGCAAGGAGTGCATCTACATACCCTTGTAGATCGCGAGCGGAAGCGTTCCAATGAACGGGGTTGATGGAGTCGTACTCGCCGTGATCCAAATCACCGATGACCGAGTGCCGAACGGACGGCACCTCCACGTTCAACACACGTACGGAGCAGCGACGTCTCCTCCTTCTTGATCCAGCAAGGGGGAAGGAGAGGATGATGGAGATCCAGCAGCACGACGGCGTGGTGGTGGAAGTAGCGGGATCTCGGCAGGGCTTCGCCAAGCTTCTGCGAGAGGAGAGGTGTTGCAGGGGGAGAGGGAGGCGCCAGGGGCTGTGGTGCTGCTGCCCTCCCTCCCCCCCACTATTTATAGGCCCCCTGGAGTGGGGGGCGCCGGCCCTGGAACCCATCTACATGGGGGGGCGGCGGCCAAGGGGGAAGGGGGGTGGCTTCCCCCCCAAGCCAAGTGGGGCGCCCCCACCCCTAGGGTTTCCAACCCTAGGCGCAGGGGGAGGCCCAAGGGGGGCGCCCCAGCCCACTAAGGGCTGGTTCCCTTCCCACTTCAGCCCATGGGGCCCTCCGGGATAGGTGGCCCCACCCGGTGGACCCCCGGGACCCTTCCGGTGGTCCCGGTACAATACCGATAACCCCCGAAACTTTCCCGGTGGCCGAAACTGGACTTCCTATATATAATTCTTCACCTCCGGACCATTCCGGAACTCCTCGTGACGTCCGGGATCTCATCCGGGACTCCGAACAACTTTCGGGTTTCCGCATACTAATATCTCTACAACCCTAGCGTCACCGAACCTTAAGTGTGTAGACCCTACGGGTTCGGGAGACATGCAGACATGACCGAGACGCCTCTCCGGTCAATAACCAACAGCGGGATCTGGATACCCATGTTGGCTCCCACATGTTCCACGATGATCTCATCGGATGAACCACGATGTCGAGGATTCAATCAATCCCGTATACAATTCCCTTTGTCAATCGGTATGTTACTTGCCCGAGATTCGATCGTCGGTATCCCAATACCTTGTTCAATCTCGTTACCGGCAAGTCTCTTTACTCGTACCGTAATGCATGATCCCGTGGCTAACTCCTTAGTCACATTGAGCTCATTATGATGATGCATTACCGAGTGGGCCCAGAGATACCTCTCCGTCATACGGAGTGACAAATCCCAGTCTCGATCCGTGCCAACTCAACAGACACTTTCGGAGATACCCGTAGTGTACCTTTATAGTCACCCAGTTACGTTGTGACGTTTGGCACACCCAAAGCACTCCTACGGTATCCGGGAGTTGCACGATCTCATGGTCTAAGGAAAAGATACTTGACATTGGAAAAGCTCTAGCAAACGAACTACACGATCTTTGAGCTATGCTTAGGATTGGGTCTTGTCCATCACATCATTCTCCTAATGATGTGATCCCGTTATCAATGACATCCAATGTCCATAGTCAGGAAACCATGACTATCTGTTGATCAACGAGCTAGTCAACTAGAGGCTTACTAGGGACACGTTGTGGTCTATGTATTCACACATGTATTACGATTTCCGGATAACACAATTATAGCATGAACAATAGACAATTATCATGAACAAAGAAATATAATAATAACCATTTATTATTGCCTCTAGGGCATATTTCCAACAGTCTCCCACTTGCACTAGAGTCAATAATCTAGTTACATTGTGATGAATCGAACACCCATAGCGTCCTGGTGTTGATCATGTTTTGCTCTAGGGAGAGGTTTAGTCAACGGATCTGCTACATTCAGGTCCGTATGTACTTTACAAATATCTATGTCTCCATTTTGAACACTTTCACGAATGGAGTTGAAGCGACGCTTGATATGCCTGGTCTTCCTGTGAAACCTGGGCTCCTTGGCAAGGGCAATAGCTCCAGTGTTGTCACAGAAGAGAGTCATCGGGCCCGACGCATTGGGAATCACCCCTAGGTCGGTAATGAACTCCTTCATCCAGATTGCTTCTTGCGCTGCCTCTGAGGCTGCCATGTACTCCGCTTCACATGTAGATCCCGCCACGACGCTTTGCTTGCAACTGCACCAGCTTACTGCTCCTCCATTCAAAATATACACGTATCCGGTTTGTGACTTCGAGTCATCCAGATCTGTGTCGAAGCTAGCGTCGACGTAACCCTTTACGACGAGCTCTTCGTCACCTCCATAAACGAGAAACATATCCTTAGTCCTCTTCAGGTACTTCAGGATATTCTTGACCGCTGTCCAGTGTTCCATGCCGGGATTACTTTGGTACCTTCCTACCAAACTTACGGCAAGGTTTACATCAGGTCTGGTACACAGCATGGCATACATAATAGACCCTATGGCCGAGGCATAGGGGATGACACTCATCTTTTCTCTATCTTCTGCCGTGGTCGGGCATTGAGCCGTGCTCAATTGCACACCTTGCAATACAGGCAAGAACCCCTTCTTGGACTGATCCATATTGAACTTCTTCAATATCTTGTCAAGGTACGTACTCTGTGAAAGACCAATGAGGCGTCTTGATCTATCTCTATAGATCTTGATGCCTAATATATAAGCAGCTTCTCCAAGGTCCTTCATTGAAAAACACTTATTCAAATAGGCCTTTATACTTTCCAAGAATTCTATATCATTTCCCATCAATAGTATGTCATCCACATATAATAAGAGAAATGCTACAGAGCTCCCACTCACTTTCTTGTAAACACAGGCTTCTCCATAAGTCTGTGTAAACCCAAACGCTTTGATCATCTCATCAAAACGAATGTTCCAACTCCGAGATGCTTGCACCAGTCCATAGATGGAGCGCTGGAGCTTGCATACCTTGTTAGCATTCTTAGGATCGACAAAACCTTCCGGCTGCATCATATACAATTCTTCCTTAAGAAAGCCGTTAAGGAATGCCGTTTTGACGTCCATCTGCCATATCTCATAATCATAGTATGCGGCAATTGCTAACATGATTCGGACGGACTTCAGCTTCGCTACGGGTGAGAAAGTCTCATCGTAGTCAACCCCTTGAACTTGTCGATAACCCTTAGCGACAAGTCGAGCCTTATAGATGGTCACATTACCATCCGCGTCTGTCTTCTTCTTAAAGATCCATTTATTTTCTATGGCTCGCCGATCATCGGGCAAGTCAGTCAAAGTCCATACTTCGTTTTCATACATGGATCCTATCTCGGATTTCATGGCTTCTAGCCATTTGTCGGAATCCGGGCCCGCCATCGCTTCTTCATAGTTCGAAGGTTCACCGTTGTCTAACAACATGATTTCCAGGACAGGGTTGCCGTACCACTCTGGTGCGGAACGTGTCCTTGTGGACCTACGAAGTTCAGCAGTAACTTGATCCGAAGCTTCATGATCATCATCATTAACTTCCTCCCCAGTCGGTGTAGGCACCACAGGAACATCTTCCCGCGCTGCGCTACTTTCCGGTTCGGAAGGGGTGACTATCACCTCATCAAGTTCCACTTTCCTCCCACTCAATTCTTTCGAGAGAAACTCTTTCTCCAGAAAGGACCCGTTCTTGGCAACAAAGATCTTGCCTTCGGATCTGAGGTAGAAGGTATACCCAATGGTTTCCTTAGGGTATCCTATGAAGACGCATTTTTCCGACTTGGGTTCGAGCTTTTCAGGTTGAAGTTTCTTGACATAAGCATCGCATCCCCAAACTTTTAGAAACGACAGCTTAGGTTTCTTCCCAAACCATAATTCATACGGTGTCGTCTCAACGGATTTCGACGGAGCCCTATTTAAAGTGAATGCGGCAGTCTCTAAAGCATAGCCCCAAAATGAGAGCGGTAGATCGGTAAGAGACATCATAGATCGCACCATATCCAATAGAGTGCGATTACGACGTTCGGACACACCGTTTCGCTGAGGTGTTCCAGGCGGCGTGAGTTGTGAAACGATTCCACATTTCCTTAAGTGCGTACCAAATTCGTGACTTAAATATTCTCCACCACGATCTGATCGTAAGAATTTTATTTTCCTGTCACGTTGATTCTCAACCTCACTCTGAAATTCCTTGAACTTTTCAAAGGTTTCAGACTTGTGTTTCATTAGGTAGACATACCCATATCTACTTAAGTCATCAGTGAGAGTGAGAACATAACGATATCCTCCGCGAGCCTCAACACTCATTGGACCGCACACATCGGTATGTATGATTTCCAATAAGTTGGTTGCTCGCTCCATTGTTCCGGAGAACGGAGTCTTGGTCATCTTACCCATGAGGCATGGTTCGCACGTGTCAAATGATTCGTAATCAAGAGACTCCAAAAGTCCATCTGCATGGAGCTTCTTCATGCGCTTGACACCAATGTGACCAAGGCGGCAGTGCCACAAGTATGTGGGACTATCGTTATCAACTTTACATCTTTTGGTATTCACACTATGAATATGTGTAACATCACGTTCGAGATTCATCAAGAATAAACCATTGACCAGCGGGGCATGACCATAAAACATATCTCTCATATAAATAGAACAACCATTATTCTCGGATTTAAATGAGTAGCCATCTCGAATTAAACGAGATCCAGATACAATGTTCATGCTCAAAGCTGGCACTAAATAACAATTATTGAGGTTTAAAACTAATCCCGTAGGTAAATGCAGAGGTAGCGTGCCGACGGCGATCACATCGACCTTGGAACCATTCCCGACGCGCATCGTCACCTCGTCCTTTGCCAGTCTCCGCTTATTCCGCAGTTCCTGTTTTGAGTTACAAATATGAGCAACCGCACCGGTATCAAATACCCAGGAGCTACTACGAGTACTGGTAAGGTACACATCAATTACATGTATATCACATATACCTTTGGTGTTGCCGGCCTTCTTGTCCGCTAAGTATTTGGGGCAGTTCCGCTTCCAGTGACCACTTCCCTTGCAATAAAAGCACTCAGTCTCAGGCTTGGGTCCATTCTTCGACTTCTTCCCGGCAACTGGCTTACCGGGCGCGGCAACTCCCTTGCCGTCCTTCTTGAAGTTCTTCTTACCCTTGCCTTTCTTGAACTTAGTGGTTTTATTCACCATCAACACTTGATGTTCCTTTTTGATCTCCACCTCCGCTGATTTCAGCATTGAATATACCTCAGGAATGGTCTTTTCCATCCCCTGCATATTGAAGTTCATCACAAAGCTCTTGTAGCTCGGTGGAAGCGACTGAAGGATTCTGTCAATGACCGCGTCATCCGGGAGATTAACTCCCAGCTGAGACAAGCGGTTGTGTAACCCAGACATTCTGAGTATGTGCTCACTAACAGAACTATTTTCCTCCATTTTACAGCTGAAGAACTTGTCGGAGACTTCATATCTCTCGACCCGGGCATGAGCTTGGAAAACCAT
This sequence comes from Triticum aestivum, assembly GCF_018294505.1. NCBI lineage: Eukaryota > Viridiplantae > Streptophyta > Magnoliopsida > Poales > Poaceae > Triticum > Triticum aestivum. The sequence continues at coordinate 566,561,652 of NC_057802.1, forward strand.
TTTCAGCTCTTCGAACATCTCATATGCTCCATGTTTCTCAAAACGCTTTTGGAGACCCGGTTCTAAGCTGTAAAGCATGCCGCACTGAACGAGGGAGTAATCATCAGCACGTGATTGCCAAGCGTTCATAACGTCTTGGTTCTCTGGGATTGGTGCTTCACCTAGCGGTGCTTCTAGGACATAATCTTTCTTGGCAGCTATGAGGATGATCCTCAGGTTCCGGACCCAGTCCGTATAGTTGCTGCCATCATCTTTCAGCTTGGTTTTCTCTAGGAACGCGTTGAAGTTGAGGACAACGTGGGCCATTTGATCTACAAGACATATTGTAAAGATTTTAGACTAAGTTCATGATAATTAAGTTCATCTAATCAAATTACTCAATGAACTCCCACTCAGATAGACATCCCTCTAGTCATCTAAGTGAAACATGATCCGAGTTAACTAGGCCGTGTCCGATCATCACGTGAGACGGACTAGTCAAGATCGGTGAACATCTCCATGTTGATCGTATCTTCTATACGACTCATGCTCGACCTTTCGGTCCTCCGTGTTCCGAGGCCATGTCTGTACATGCTAGGCTCGTCAAGTCAACCTAAGTGTATTGCGTGTGTTCCGAGGCCATGTCTGTACATGCTAGGCTCGTCAACACCCGTTGTATGCGAACGTTAGAATCTATCACACCCGATCATCACGTGGTGCTTCGAAACAACGAACCTTCGCAACGGTGCACAGTTAGGGGGAACACTTTCTTGAAATTATTATAAGGGATCATCTTACTTACTACCGTCGTTCTAAGCAAATAAGATGCAAAACATGATAAACATCACATGCAATCAAATAGTGACATGATATGGCCAATATCATTTTGCTCCTTTGATCTCCATCTTCGGGGCACCATGATCATCTTCGTCACCGGCATGACACCATGATCTCCATCATCATGATCTCCATCATTGTGTCTTCATGAAGTTGTCACGCCAACGATTACTTCTACTTCTATGGCTAACGCGTTTAGCAATAAAGTAAAGTAATTTACATGGCGTTATTCAATGACACGCAGGTCATACAAAAAATAAAGACAACTCCTATGGCTCCTGCCGGTTGTCATACTCATCGACATGCAAGTCGTGATTCCTATTACAAGAATATGATCAATCTCATACATCACATATATCATTCATCACATCTTCTGGCCATATCACATCACATAGCACATGCTGCAAAAACAAGTTAGACGTCCTCTAATTGTTGTTGCAAGTTTTTACGTGGCTTGTATAGGTTTCTAGCAAGAACGTTTCTTACCTACGTAAAACCACAACGTGATATGCCAATTTCTATTTACCCTTCATAAGGACCCTTTTCATCGAATCCGTTCCGACTAAAGTGGGAGAGACAGACACCCGCTAGCCACCTTATGCAACTAGTGCATGTCAGTCGGTGGAACCTGTCTCACGTAAGCGTACGTGTAAGGTCGGTCCGGGCCGCTTCATCCCACAATACCGCCGAAACAAGATAAGACTAGTAGCGGCAAGAAGAATTGGCAACATCTACGCCCACAACTGCTTTGTGTTCTACTCGTGCATAGTAACTACGCATAGGCCTGGCTCATGATGCCACTGTTGGGGATCGTAGCAGAATTTTAAAATTTCCTACGCATCACCAAGATCCATCTATGGAGTATACTAGCAACGAGGGGAAAGGAGTGCATCTACATACCCTTGTAGATCGCGAGCGGAAGCGTTCCAATGAACGGGGTTGATGGAGTCGTACTCGCCGTGATCCAAATCACCGATGACCGAGTGCCGAACGGACGGCACCTCCGCGTTCAACACACGTACGGAGCAGCGACGTCTCCTCCTTCTTGATCCAGCAAGGGGGAAGGAGAGGTTGATGGAGATCCAGCAGCACGACGGCGTGGTGGTGGAAGTAGCGGGATCTCGGCAGGGCTTCGCCAAGCTTCTGCGAGAGGGAGAGGTGTTGCAGGGGGAGAGGGAGGCGCCAGGGGCTGTGGTACTGCTGCCCTCCCTCCCCCCACTATTTATAGGCCCCCTGGAGGGGGGCGCCGGCCCTGGAACCCATCTACATGGGGGGGGGCGGCTAAGGGGGAAGGGGGGGTGGCTTCCCCCCAAGCCAAGTGGGGCGCCCCCCACCCCTAGGGTTTCCAACCCTAGGCGCAGGGGGAGGCCCAAGGGGGGGCGCCCCAGCCCACTAAGGGCTGGTTCCCTTCCCACTTCAGCCCATGGGGCCCTCCGGGATAGGTGGCCCCACCCGGTGGACCCCCGGGACCCTTCCGGTGGTCCCGGTACAATACCGATAACCCCCGAAACTTTCCCGGTGGCCGAAACTGGACTTCCTATATATAATTCTTCACCTCCGGAACATTCCGGAACTCCTCGTGACGTCCGGGATCTCATCCGAGACTCCGAACAACTTTCGGGTTTCCGCATACTAATATCTCTACAACCCTAGCGTCACCGAACCTTAAGTGTGTAGACCCTACGGGTTCGGGAGACATGCAGACATGACCGAGACGCCTCTCCGGTCAATAACCAACAGCGGGATCTGGATACCCATGTTGGCTCCCACATGTTCCACGATGATCTCATCGGATGAACCACGATGTCGAGGATTCAATCAATCCCGTATACAATTCCCTTTGTCAATCGGTATGTTACTTGCCCGAGATTCGATCGTCGGTATCCCAATACCTTGTTCAATCTCGTTACCGGCAAGTCTCTTTACTCGTACCGTAATGCATGATCCCGTGGCTAACTCCTTAGTCACATTGAGCTCATTATGATGATGCATTACCGAGTGGGCCCAGAGATACCTCTCCGTCATACGGAGTGACAAATCCCAGTCTCGATCCGTGCCAACTCAACAGACACTTTCGGAGATACCCGTAGTGTACCTTTATAGTCACCCAGTTACGTTGTGACGTTTGGCACACCCAAAGCACTCCTACGGTATCCGGGAGTTGCACGATCTCATGGTCTAAGGAAAAGATACTTGACATTGGAAAAGCTCTAGCAAACGAACTACACGATCTTTGAGCTATGCTTAGGATTGGGTCTTGTCCATCACATCATTCTCCTAATGATGTGATCTCGTTATCAATGACATCCAATGTCCATAGTCAGGAAACCATGACTATCTGTTGATCAACGACTAGTCAACTAGAGGCTTACTAGGGACACGTTGTGGTCTATGTATTCACACATGTATTATGATTTCCGGATAACACAATTATAGCATGAACAATAGACAATTATCATGAACAAAGAAATATAATAATAACCATTTATTATTGCCTCTAGGGCATATTTCCAACATAGAACTGCAAGACAGTAAGCTTAAAGGACTTTCGGAACAACGGAGAGCAATTTAGGGCATCTTGTAATAACAAGTGCAACTGAGAATGAAGGTATAAACGACAATTGTAGGTAGTTATCCATAAGGGTATATCGGTGGTAGGGGATTGTAAAGTCGGTGGGCACAAGGGTCTCGGGAAAACCTCGGAGAGTATCTTCGGAATCTTCTGGTGCAGCAAGCGATCATCTGGAGTGAGGGGCTCTCCGGGAGAAAGTATTTACGAGAACCTACAGTTAGTCTTTATAGCAAAATCATTTAGCCCGAATAGGAGAGAGTTCAGAGTCCCAGAGTAAAGGTCGAGGAATAAAATATCCTACTACCACCCAATGGCGACGTGGGCCCGTAAGACACACAACCATGTTAGTAAAGTTTTGTAATGTCTAGACTCGACTTCGGCCAAGGAGTGTGGAAGGGGGATTCCTATAGGCAGTTGGCTCTGATACCAACTTGTGACACCCCCGATTTGACCGTACACTAATCATGCACGCAAATGTGTACGATCAAGATCAGGGACTCACGGGAAGATATCACAACACAACTCTACAACATAAATAAGTCATACAAGCATCATAATATAAGCCAGGGGCCTCGAGGGCTCGAATACAAGTGCTCGATCATAGACGAGTCAGCGGAAGCTACAATATCTGAGTACAGACATAAGTTAAACAAGTTTGCCTTAAGAAGGCTAGCACAAAAGTAGCAACGATCGAAAAGGCAAGGCCTCCTGCCTGGGACCTCCTAACTACTCCTCGAAGCCGAACTCCATGTAGAATCATCCTCGGAATCTCTAGCTCCTGGACTCCAGCATCTGGTTGCGACAACCAGGTATAGAAAGGGGAAAAGAGGGAGAAAAGCAACTGTGAGTACTCATCCAAAGTACTCGCAAGCAAGGAGCTATACTAAATATGCATGGGTATATGTGTAAAGGGCCATATCGGTGGACTGAACTGCAGAATGCGAGAATAAGAGGGGGATAACTAATCCTGTCGAAGACTACGCTTCTGGCCACCTCCATCTTGCAGCATGTAGAAGAGATTAGATGGTAAGTTCACCAAGTAGCATCGCATAGCATAATCCTACCCGGCGATCCCCCCCTCGTCGCCCTGTTAGAGAGCGATCACCGGGTTGTATCTGGCACTTGGAAGGGTGTGTTTTATTAAGTATCCAGTTCTAGTTGTCATAAGGTCAAGGTACAACTCCGGGTCGTCCTTTTACCGAGGGACACGGCTATTCGAATAGATAAACTTCCCTGCAGGGGTGCACCACATAACTCAACACGCTCGATCCCATTTGGCCGGACACACTTTCCTGGGTCATGCCCGGCCTCGGAAGATCAACACGTCGCAGCCCCACCTAGGCACAATAGAGAGGTCAGCACGCCGGTCTAAATCCTATGGCGCAGGGGTCTGGGCCCATCGCCCATTGCACACCTGCACGTTGCGAACACGGCCGAAAGCAGACCTAGCCTAGTAGGCGTTCCAGTCCACTCCGGCACGCGCCACTCAGTCGCTGACGTCACGAAGGCTTCAGCTGATACCACGACGTCGAGTGCCCATAACTGTTCCCGCATAGTTGGTTAGTGCGTATGGACCAAATGGCCAGACTCAGATCAAATACCAAGATGGTCTCCTAGGTGGTCTCACTGCCCTGTTGCTCCGCCACAAAGTAACAGTCGGGGGCCGTCAGGAACCCAGGCCCACCTCTACCGGGATGGAGCCACCTGTCCTTTCAGCCCCCTCATCAGAATCACTTGCGGGTACTCAACGAGCCGACCCGACTTTAGTCACCACATGTGTCATGTATATAAAGTATATAGTATATACCCGTGATCACCTCCCGAAGTGATCACGGCCCAGTAGTATAGCATGGCAGACGGACAAGAGTGTAGGGCCACTGATGGAACACTAGCATCCTATACTAAGAAGTAGGATAGCAGGTAAGGGTAACAACTATAGTAACAATGTGAGGCTATGCAACAGAATAGGATTAACCGAAATCAGTAACATGCTACACTACTCTAATGCATGCAGTATAGAGAAGAATAGGCGATATCTGGTGATCAAGGGGGGGGGGGCTTGCCTGGTTGCTCTGGCAAGAAGGAAGGGTCGTCAACACCGTAGTCGAACTGGGGGAAACATCCGGGAAAGTATCCCCGGTGTTTCACGTTTTCGGACAGATGAATCGGAGGGGAAAAGTTGCGTGTTTGCTATGCTAGGGATGTGTGGCGGATGAACGGGCCGCGTAACCGGATTCGTCTCGTCGTTCTGAGCAACTTTCATGTAGAAAGTATTTTCATCTGAGCTACGGTTTATTTTCTATGTTTTCTATAGTTTTATTCATTTTCTGAATTTATAATTAATTCGAAAATTAAATAGTTAAATGCTACGGGTACACATGTGTACCCAAAGGTGTACACATAAGGCTGACTGGTGGGGACAAGGGGCTGAGTCAGCAGTCAAGGTTTGAGTGTTGACTGGTCAAGCTGACTAGTGGACCCCCCTGTCATAGTCACAAGAGATATCTAAAGTCAATTTGCTCTACTTTAATTAGATTAGTTAATGTTAAGCTAATTAAGCAAACTTAATTAGATTAAATAACTAATTAATTAACTAATTAACATTATTATTGTTATCATTTCGTTTTTATTTTTATGTTTTCGTCCAAAAAGAGGTGTGGGTCCCGGCTGTCATTGACCTGGGGCCAACCGAGCGGGTAAACAGGCGTTTGGGCGACTGGACCCAGGCGCGACCGTAGCCCAGGAGGCGGCCAGTGCGCGGGGCGACACGGCGCGGGGCATTCGCCGGCGGCAGGCAACGGCGGGCGAGCCGGCACAGCCACGGCAAGGAGGCGGGCGGCGGAGCCAGGCTACGGACGGCGGAGAGTGCGGGCAGTAGAGCAGTAGCGCCGGCGGGCGGGGCTGCACGACGGAGAGGCCACGGCGCTGCTGGACGCAGCCACGGGCGCGGCCGAGGCGGGGGGCCGCTCATGGACGAGGCACGCAGGGGGCGATGTGGTGCCGGCCAGAGCGCGTGGGTATCGGCGGGTGGTCGTGGACGTGCAGCGACGGGCGAGGCGAGTGCGGGCGAAGGCGACGGACGACAAAGAGGGGGGAAACGGGGATCGAGAGGCGCGCTCACCCCCGTTGCAGGGAACACCGACGAGGCGCGAGGGAGTCCGTCGGGGAAGGGGCGAAGAGGCGGCGTTGAGGGGGTTCCAAGGACGGCGAGCGGCGGCGGTGTTGGTGCGGATGCGACGAAGGTGCGTCGGCGGGGCGGCGCCGGTGATGCGTCGAGGAGGTGGGTCCTGATGTGGATCGATGGGGGCGAAGGGGAGAGGCGATGGCGTTGGGGGCCTGCTCCCCGATCTAGATCCGGTCGGGGGGGGGGGGAGGAGCGAGGGGATCGTGTGGGGGGGGAGTGGGTGCGTGGGGGTTAGGGTTTGACCGGTGTGGGGGTTAAGCAGGGGGGAGCTAGCTGGGCCGGCCTGGTCGACGAGACCGACTGGGCCAACAGGCCCAGTGGGGAAAGGGGGGCGGCTTTGCCTTTTTATTTGATTTTCTTTTCTTTTCTCTTTTTATTTATTTTGTTTCTTTTTATTTCAGTTTTATAAAAATTAACACTAGCAGCTAAATTTTTATTTATAAATATACTACTGCCACATTAACTTTGGCACCTAAATAAAATAGTTTTGTAATTATTTATTATTTAAAAGTATTTATTAATTAACAGCTTTGCCGCTGTTTTAATTACTATGGTGCATTTAAATACTTTAGAGGAGTGTGGTTTCTACATCAATATTTAGTATGGATTATTTGGCTCACTCCGAACATTTTAATTTTAATATTTGTAAACTTTTATTATTTGCTTTTATTTAAATTTTGAATTTGTTTCGGTTCTGAACTATCGAGAGTTTATCAACGGTAAACGGGGTGACGAGACATCGTTAACGTGGGATTACTGTAGCTTAATTATCTGGGCGTCACACGTGACAATTCCACGACACCACCACACACATTTATCATAGCCATACGACAACAAAAAAGTAATATGGCCATAATTCCAACACAACCTCACAGCGCAGGAGATCATCTCCGTGGACATGGGCTCTAGGGTTGTTGTGGATAAGGAGGGGGCATGCTTCACCATAGCCTCCGTACTTCGTCGGAGCATCTGCAATTATTTTTGTCAGCATTGTTGTAAAGAATTTCATCAGATAATGTGTTGGCTATGTATCAGTGGCGGATCTAGAGGGTGGACAGGGTGGGCCGCGGCCCACCCTGGGATTTTGCGACGGCCTGCATACCATAGTAGAGAAGGCCCGAGGAAAAAAATAAAAAAAGCCCAGGAAGCACTATACCGACCTACGGCGGACAACCACACCTATTCCCGTCTCCTCCTTCCCCTCTCTTGCCTATGCACCACCGTCCCTACTCAGCTCAACTGCTCGCCGTAGCGGCGGACCTCGGCGGATCCACTGCCACATCCCGTTCCTAGGACGTCAGGAGCCACTCGTCACCCGCCCCGCCCGGCCGACGCGAGAGCGGCAGGCTGGCACCACCCCGCGTGCGCAATCCTGCCCGACAGCAGCTGGCGGTATGCAGCAGTAAGCAGGAATTCATGATTTGTCATTTGCGTAGGTTTCCCTTTGTTCACACGTCCAATTTCTAAATTCTGATTGATTGCATGTCATATTTGTTGCTATTAAGAAGAAAAAACGTGAAGAACTGCCGGGTCATCTATGATCAAGAAAATTCTATGAAGTATGAAGAACGGGAGTAACATGTGTTGACTTACGATAATTTGTGTTTTATGAAACGGTATAGTAAATTGGAACTAGGAGTTGGGCTGAGGTTGTAGGTCAATCGTCGCTGTGTGTGTCGGTGCCGCCAAGGTCCCAATTTGGGTGTTGCAAGGATTCCAGTGTCAACGCATCTTTGGTCTCTGCTTTGGAGTCACAGCTTGCCCTGCTGCGCACGGAGCTCCTTCAGGAGGTTAAGCGACTCCGCACTGAGCTTTGCGACGCTCAAGCCAAGCTTGAGGTTGCGTCGGTTGTGCCTTTGCTGCCTGAGCTCCAGGTTGTTTCCATTGATGAGGATGCTGAATGTTTCTTTGGAGATATTTCTCCTCGTGCTCTGGATGTGACACCGCTTGTTCACGGGAGTGCGGTTATCAGCGAGGTCGCAGCTCCAATTCTGCAGATTATGCCTAAGTTGCACGCGCTTTGTGGGGAATCATCTATTGTGTTACCGATGGAGCTGAGCGCATTGGAGTCCTTGGCGGTGGCCATGACACCCTCACTACCACCGCCAGAGTCCCGTCAGCCGCCATCTTTGCGGACAGTGGAGACTTGGTTGGTTCTATCGCTGCCTCATCTATGACCACTGGGCATGTGGTGTCTTTGAGTGGCGAAGTTGATGCGACAGGTGTGTTGGCACCTAACTCTGAGGCTATATCATGTCAGCAACTGGAGACGTCAGAGTCCATCGTGTCAGTGGTACCTATGACTGATGATGTTGAGGCGGTTGGTACGTTGGCGCCTGACCCTTCGAAGCCCAACCAGCCGCTCGCCTCTGTGGGGCGTGGAGGATCCGATGTTGCAGTCACCCGCCCGCAGGTGACCGTTGGGCAGGTTTCCGCGCGTGACAAGGTCAATGAGATTCTATTCGAGATACAACTTCATAGCTTGGTCAAACGTTTGGACAGGGTGAGCCCTGGATCTGGCAAGGCGATAGTGGAGGAGGCTCTCCGGAGCAAATGAAAGAAGAGTGCTGCCACAGGAAAGGCGTTCGTAGCTGCCTGAAGGATGGTTATCAGTTTCTTGGGTTGTCCTTTTGGTCTGGCTTGTCTTCGTGGATTTGGTGGTGCATGTGGTCTTCGGCCGAGCAGTGTGGGGGCTGGTGGACGTTAGGTGTTGGGTATGGTTGTCACACGATCATGTGCATATGGGTTGCATGTTGTGTGAGTAGTCCACGTGTGGTTGGTCTGTATCGGTTTTCGACCGGTTTTCCGTTAATTAACTGGGCAATTCTCTTCTCCTTAATTAATCGATGAGGCAAATCTTTTGCCTTCGTTTCAAAAAAAATTTGTAGTATGATGCAAAGCAACTATTTCTTGAATCGCAATTCTTCACTGCCATTTATTCCTACACATAAAACATAAGTAAAATTAGTAGTGAAGGATCGTAGGCAAAAATATTCTTTTTGCAGAAGATACTCCATACAATTGATAGTAAGCATGTCATATTTGTAGTAATTTTTTTAAAGATGGACCACCCTGTTTCAAAATCCTAGATCCGTCGCTGCTATGTATTATAGGAAAGAACTAACATTTGCCAAATGTATTAACCTTGCATAGGATAATATAACAACATCACAATAATGGTGAAAAAAATTCACCGGAAATCCAACCAGACCGGGGGATTTCAAATGAAACATTTGACGCAAAGCAACGGTCACCTCTCACGTATATGACACGGTCAACACAACATTCATGGTGTCAGTCACCTTGACCGGTACCGTGTCGAACACCTGTTGCATTCTAGAAACACCCTCAGAACCAAATATATTTTTGTAAAATTGGACCACAATAGCTTCTATTTGTTGAACAATATCATCAATCATGAGACCATTGGCAGCCGCTAGACTTCTGATGAGATTTCTTCTTCTCCTCTTACTTCCACGCTGATGGAAAAAAGAAAGTGTTTTTTTTTCACCAGCGGATGACCATTCAATTCGCGACCTTTGCCTCCACATAATCTCCTCACGGTGATAGAGCTCCACCAAATTTTCATTGATTTTCAATTCGACATGATCCGGTCCGACCCTTCCAGCTCTATTTCTCAACTGATCTAACCCAGATTTTTTATCTCCTTTATTTTCTTGTGGACACTTCCAAACGTGTCAGATTCCCATTGCCGAAAATCCTTTGACAAAGGATACATTGTATCTTTTCCAACACATCACCTTGAAATAGTAGAATTCCAACCCTGTGCCACAACATCCGATAACCCTGAGTGAGTCTCCCACAAGACATGCTGCTTCTGTTGGGTGTGAGATTTTCAAACAATGGCCTCATTATATTTTTACTTAGGTTCTGACCTTATTCAGCGGCTACAGAAAAATGATGGATCTTGGTGCAGCGTCCCGACGGACATGGAGCGGATGACGTTCTCCTATTTCAAGGAGTTTTTTACAAAGGACCCCACCCTGTCACCAGGGGAGGTGCTTGAGTGTATAGTCCCCAAGGTTACGGACAAGATGAACGAGTCTCTGTGTAGACCTTATACTGAGACAGAAATTTCAGATGCCCTCTTTCAAATCGACCCTTTGAAGGCCCCGGGATGTGATGGTTTCCCGGCAAGATTTTACCAGCGAAATTGGGCGACTTTGAAGGATGATATTGTGGCTGCAGTACAAGACTTTTTTATTACAGGCATTATGCCAGATGGAGTTAATGACACGGCGATCGTTCTAATTCCAAAGATTCCCCATCCTAAGAAACTAAAAGACTTCAGACCGATTAGCCTGTGTAACGTGGTGTATAAAGTGGTTTCTAAATGCATGTTGAACAGATTACGGCCTCTCCTGGCTGGACTCATCTCGGAAAATCAAAGCGCTTTTATTCCAGGGAGGCTCATATTTGATAATTCCATCATTGCCTTTGAGTGTATTCATCATATCCAGGAAGCAAAAAACAATTCTCCCATCTTATGTGCCTATAAGCTTGATCTATCTAAGGCTTATGATCGGGTGGATTGGGAGTTTTTGGAGAAGGCTCTAGCTAAATGGGGCTTTTCTTAGTTCTGGATTTCACGTGTGATGGCATGTGTATCTTCGGTGAAATATTCGGTAAAATTTCATGGCAAGTTATTGGAGGCGTTCACCCCCTCCAGGGGGCTCCGTCAAGGTGACCCACTGTCCCCCTTTCTCTTCCTTTTTGTAGCTGACGCCCTTTCTGCTCTCATAAATAAGGCTACGAGGGAGGATGATCTTCAGGGGGTCAAAATCAGTAGAAGTGCTCCAGAGATTTCTCATCTTCTGTTTGCGGACGATTCTCTCCTGTTCTTCCATGCGACAAAGCAGCAGGCAACTTTGGTAAAAGGTTGTTGAACACGTACGCGTCGGCCACGGGACAACTTATTAATCCGTCAAAGTGTTCCATCCTCTTCTCGAATCATTGCCAGCCTAATGTGATACAGGAGGTGAAGACTGTATTGGAGATTACTCAGGAGGTTTTTGAACCAAAATACTTGGGATAAGTTGGGATAAGTTGAGGCTTCCTAAATCCATGGGGGGTATGGGCTTCCGTGACAGAGATCTTTTAATCAAGCTCTGTTAGCCAAACAAGCGTGGAGGCTTCTGGACTCCCCCGATAGTCTGTGCTCAAGATTGTTAAAGGTCAAGTATTACCCACATGGCCAGTTATCGGAGGTGTGGGAGGGAATTTTATATGGTCTTGAGCTGGTTAAGAAAGGGGTAATTTGGCGTGTGGGCAATGACACTGCAATACGTACATGGAGGGATCCTTGGATTCGGAGACCTGACTCGTTCCGGCCAATTACTCCTAAAAGGAACTGCATACTAAACCGAGTGTCGGACTTCTTGGATGACAATGGTGCTTGGAGAGCAGACAGGCTGAATGAGTTTTTCTGGCCAATGGATGTGGTTCATATTCTAAAAATTAGAACTTCTCCTCGCCAACGTGGTGATTTTCTGTTCTGGGTCTCGGAAAAAAGCGGACTGTTCACAGTCAAAAGTGCTTACAGCCTTGCTTCTCAGGAACACAACGCTGTCTTCGCCAACGGCTCATCTAGTACTAATCCGGACGGGGATCGCTCCTTGTGGAACCTCGTGTGGAAATCTGTTGTTCCACAAAAAATGAAGATTACCGCTTGGAGGATTGTTACCGGTACACTGGCTACACAAAAGTGCAAACAGTATAGACATTTATCGACGAGATCGACATGCGCTCTTTGTGGTGTGGAGGAGGAGAGCACGTACCATGCGTTGGTACCATGTACGCATGCAAGAATTCTTTGGGTGAACATGCGTCGTTGATGGCCAATACCGGCTGATGACATGCTTCTTGACTCTGGAAAAGAATGACTATTGTCCTTATTGAGCAAGTGCACTACAGATGTGAGGGATATGCTAATTATATTGGTGTGGAGGATTTGGCAGATGCGTAATGACTTGTTGCATGGGAAAGAGAGTACGCCAGCTCTCGCTAATGTTGAGTACTTGGACAGTTACTACAAGTCGATCAAACTGGCTGGGAGGTACTCAACAGATGAGATTTTAAAAGGCAAGATGCCTATCCTAGAGGCTACACCCAACGCGAGAGTTGACCGTCCGCCCACAACTCCATGGCCGGCGCCTGCACCTGGGACGGTAGCTCTCTCAGTTGATTGATCCTTCCAAAAGGATGACGGTTCGGCGGCTGCTGGTATGGTGCTAAGGAATTCAGATGATGCAATCCTTTTTGCAGCCTCTCGTTTTATCTTCCACTGCAATGACTCGCTGCAGGCGGAACTGCATGCGTTAATGCAAGGCATGGCACTAGCTATACAACATTCGGACCTTCCGGTGGTTGTGCAGTCGGATTCTTCGGAAGCTTTATCCAGTCTGTCAAATAATGCACTTTGTAGATCAGCTTATGGCCACCTTGTATTGGAGATCAAGGACTTGTTAGGTACTAGGGAGTTTTTTCCTCTAAAGATTAACCGTTCTCATAATAGAGTTGCCGATCGACTGGCCCATTATAGCCGCACGGAGCGAACTACTACTGTGTGGTTGAGCTCAGTACCACAGTGTATTGAGGATTTGTGGCCTCAAGATTGTAACTCTATAATCTTGCAATAAAACTCCCTTTACCCCCGCAAAAAAAAGGTTCTGAGGCCACACCAGGCCTTGCTTATTCTAAGAGCATCTCTAGCAGACCCCGCATAAGTGGTCAAACCCGCAAAATAACCGTTTTTTGCAGTTCCAGTTAAAAAAAGAGCCCGAACAGACCTCGCAAAATCGTCCAACCCTTAAAAATTTTGAAGGAGCCCTATAAACGCGAATGCGAAACCCTCATATATAGAGTTTTGAAGACAACTTTGCCAGGGCCCTGCATACCGGTCAACGTTGGCGGTTGAGGAATCTTTGCTCCCGCCAACGCCATGAAGCTTGCCCGGCCGCCGCGCCCGTCCGCCCCGGCCACCGCGCTCGCCCGCCGGCCGTCTGATAGCCGGCCGGCCCTCCGTCCCGGCCGCCATGCTCGCCCGTGGCTCCGCGGCTCTAGAACGGAGCTAGCTAGCTAGCACTAGTGCAGAACAGGCCTTTATCACCGGTTCGTAAGGGCCTTTAGTGCCGGTTCTGCAACCGGCACTATGGAGTGGAGACTAAAGCCCCCCCCCCCTTAGTACCGGTTCGGCACGAACCGCCACTAAAGGCCCACCACGTGGCGTGAGCTCGCGCTGTGGTATGGGGGACCTTTAGTACCTGTTGGTGTTACCAACCGGTACTAAAGGTTTTTTTTGAAAAAAATTTCTGAAAATTTGGGAAAAAAAATTTGATTTTTTTTATTTTCAATTTTCTGAATTATTTGATGATTTAGTCTCTAATCACCCCTCTTAACTACTCAAGTGTGGATCACTCATTTCAAATCGTCTAACTTTCCGGCCGGTCACCCATCCTCTCACTCCCCTAGCCTGAGCACGCTTAACTTCGGAGTTCTATTCCCTTTACTTTCCAAGTCTGCACCTGTTGTTTTCCTAACAATAGTAAGATGTCAATCCTATTAACCCTCAAGAATTTAGCTTGAGCATGAAGTCACACATTTCACTGTTTGAGTTTGAAACTATTGTTTTAAAAAACAATAATTATTTAGTAACACTACTATTTCTTGAATAATTAGTTTGACCATTGTTTGACCACAGTTTGACCACAGTTTGACCAGATTTGACCAAAATTCAAAAAAGCTGAAATAATTATTTAGTAACACTAATATTCTAGAATAATTAGTTTGACCACAGTTTGACCAGATTTGACAAAGTTTGAATTTTTTTCCATTTTTTCCACTCTAGATCTTAAAAGCCCCGTAACTTTTTTCTGTTAGGTTTTTGAGGATTTTGAAAATGTTTAACGGGGCTCCCCTTGTTAAATTTGGATGTAACTTTTTGAGTTGATAATTTTTCATATAAAAAACTTTTTAATCCGAGTTCGTATGCAAAAGTTATGCCCATTTTACAAATTCCAGAGAGATTTTGCAAATAAAATCGAAATTCATATTGTTAAATTTTCCCAACAACTAGACCACATATCACATAGGAAACTTATTTTATTATTTTTTTTGACATTTTCACCATTTTCTTTTGTTTTTTCTAAAACTGAAAAGGCGGTCCACAGGGGGGGTAGAGTTTGAAAATTGCCCTATAGTCCCGGTTTGTGTCTCCAACCGGGACTATAGGTCAGACCCCTTTAGTCCCGGTTCATGGCACGAACCGGTACTAAAGGTGATTGTGGGGCCCCGGCCTGACGCCAGCCTGCCACCACCCCTTTAGTACCGGTTCATGGCACGAACCGGTATTAAAGGTTCAACACGAACCGGCATTAATGCATAGCCGTTCGAACCGGCACTAATGCACACATTGGTGCCGGCTCAAAAGCAAACCGGCACTAATGTGCTTGACATTTGACCCTTTTTCTACTAGTGTAGCTCAATCCATTCGAACGGAGCTAGCTAGCTAGCTAGCAGCTCAATCGATTGGAAGAGCTAGCTAGCTAGCTCGATGCGCCGGCCGTTCAATCCGGCCGCCGCTCGCGCCGCCCCGGCAGCCCTGGGCTCCGCGTGCGCCACGTTCGCCTCGCGTTTTCCCTCGTCCGCCTGTCCACCAGATTGACACGAGGAAGAGGACGACAAAAAAAGCTAGCTCTGGGTCTGTTCGGTATATTCGGAGAATATTCTTTTTTACAGGTTGATGGGGTCTGAGTCTGTCCTCGCCCAATGGTCAAACTAATTATTCAAGAAATATTAGTGTTACGAAATAATTATTTCAGTTTTTTTGAATTTTGGTCAAATCTGGTCAAACTGTGGTCAAACTATGGTCAAACTATGGTCAAACTACTTATTCAAGAAATATTAGTGTTACTAAATAATTATTGTTTTTTAGAACAATAGTTTCAAACTCAAACAGTGAAATGTGTGACTTCATGCTCAAGCTAAATTCCTGAGGGTTAATGGGATTGACATCTTACTATTGTCAGGAAATCAACAAGTGGAGACTTGGAAACGAGGGAGAATAGAACCCGGAAGTTAAGCGTGCTCAGGCTGGAGTAGTGAGAGGATGGGTGACCGTCCGGGAAGTTAGATGATTTGAAATGATGAGGGGTGATTAGAGATTAGAGGTTAAATTGAGCAGTGATGAGGGGTGATTAGAGATTAGAGGTTAAAATAATTCAGAAAATTGAAAATCAAAAAAAAATTCAAAAAAATCATAAAATTTCCTTTAGTACCGGTTCGTGTTACCAACCGGGACTAAAGGTGGACCTCCAGGCAGCGGCCACGTGGAGGCCTTTAGTCCCGGTTCTGGAACCGGGACTAAAGGCCCTTTTTCTACTAGTGATGCTAAAGCTTCAACACGTGTTTTGCTAATATGTGTTTCAACTACGCCTAACACGGTTGAGGCAATTTTCCTTGCAAATTCTCGAAGTTCTTCTACTATTGCATCATTGCCCAACTCATTATCCAATGCCAAATCAATTTGATCAGTACAATTACAATTTGATGACTGGTCATCTTCCTTTCCAATACTATGTCATTTCTGCATCTCCAAATAGTTCAAAATATAGCAGCAACACTAACCAACATTAGCAACGGTGTTACGCATCAGCCGCTTTGAGTGTGGATGAAAGGGGCGTGGCTGACACATTACATCGACTGGGTATATATAGATATAGTTCACAACAGAATGGTTTACGTCTCTTTGTACTATGGTTCGCATTTCTTGCTCCTATTTTTGTCAATTGTTCTTTGTTGAATTTCTGGGCATCACAACATAATGGTCCAACACAATTTGTAGGAAAATTTTAGTTGAGAATTAAGTATGCGCTTTGCAGTTGACGATTTTTTTTGCAAGGATTTGCAACTGAAGATTGCTGATAAGAACTTTGGATCCAACCATTTTTTGGGGGAAAAACAACGATTATAAGGTTTTTTTAGAAAAGGAGGATTACCCCCGACCTCTGCATCTGAGCGATGCATGCAGCCATTTTATTAATTATTCACAAAGACCTTACAAAGTAGTACATCAGGTAGTCTGAAGCCACCATCTTAGCAACAACTGTCACACTAGTAGAAAAAGAGTCATTTGTCCTGGTTCGTAAGGGCCATTTGTCCCGGTTGTTGAATCGGGACTAAAGTGTCGTTACTAATGCTCTAGGCTTTTAGTCCCGGTTCTTACATGAACCGGGACAGATGGGCCTCCACGTGGCCGGTGCGGCGAGCCCAGGCAGGAGGCCCTTTGGTTCCGATTGGTGGCACCAACCGGGACCAATAGGCGTCCACGCGTCAGCAGCTGGCAAGAGCTGAGGTTTTTTTTTAAAAGGGGGTGCTTTAGGGGTTTTGGGGGGTTAATTTAGGTGTTTCATATATTGTGTTAGCTAGCTAATTAATAGAAAGAAGTGTCCTCTCTTATCTTCGTGCTTGATCGACGCTACGTACTATATGTATAGAGAGGACTCGACACGCTAGCTAGTAAAGCAAATGAAGGAAACCGAAGATCGTCATGAACATATGCATACAGAGAGAAGTGATATCGACCACCTCTCCTTCTCCGAGAGATTGGTCGAACAACAAGTTCTCGGATATTTATCCGACGCTACTGGCTACATATATACAATATAATTATCTCTTACAATATAATCTCTTAATTATATATGAACTCAGGGTCCACATGGTATTCTCCGTCTTTATCGATCACGTGGTCAAGAAACAATGCCGCCAATTCCTCTTGAATTGCTCGCATACGATCTGGTGGTAGGAGTTCATCCCGCATCCGAAACATCTAATTTGAAGAAGGGGGTCAATATATATATATATATATATATATATATATATATATGTATATATGTGTGTGTGTGTATATATATATATATGAATAAATGAAACTCAACACAAATGATGGTAATAAAATAAAATTGTGAATATTATTATTTACACACTTCATATTGTTTGTCAGAGTAGCCCCGCTCACAGGTCGTGTGGCGGATGGACTCGCAAACATAGTATCCACAGTAATTATTCCCGGCTTCCTGCCACAACCACTTTACAAGAAATAG
Source organism: Triticum aestivum (assembly GCF_018294505.1). Taxonomy (NCBI): domain Eukaryota; kingdom Viridiplantae; phylum Streptophyta; class Magnoliopsida; order Poales; family Poaceae; genus Triticum; species Triticum aestivum. Next base: position 566,579,344 of record NC_057802.1, read on the forward strand.
AGGTCAATCAAACTGATAAGCAAGCATGCTATAAATGGTATTGATGAAACTAGCGCTTGAATCACTAGGAGATGCGCGGAACATGCTAGTAGTACTTACTTTCGGGTGTCTAAATTGCAGCTTCTTCGGCAGTTCCGGAGCTTTTGAGGTGAATTTTGTCCAAACCCTGCCAGACAAAGAAAACAATTACTTGATATCAGGAAATGAACAAAGTTGCCGATATGGTGCGATAATGATCGATTTAACTTACTTCTCGAGCATTTCAGTCATGTCCGCATACTCCTGGGGATATTTTCGTCTCGAGTCTAAGACGGTTACTAGTCCCTGCTCAAGCTTCATCTCTAGGAGAATATAGTGGAACCTGCGCACGCATGCATAACTCATCAATTACATTACTATAACCTGGACTAATAAGGGAAACCGAATATGCACAAGACAGTAACACTCACTTGAAGTTGTAAAGAAAGAGTATTATATCTTTGTTTTCATTTATTACCAACGATCATAGCAAGTTGGCCTCGGTCTCTCTGGCCTTAAATTCAACCGTATATGCATCTATGAGATTTGTGTTAAAGAACCCAATATCACCGATTTGTCTTTTCTTCAATTCGGCGATCTTCAATCTGCATAATATATGGAGGATAATTATAAATACATGTATTGAAAGAGTTGACCTATATATAGAGACTTAATGACAGAAGTAGTACTTACAGACAGTAGCAAGTGGCCGTTAATTTATCGAGGGCATGTTGATTGAAAAACTGGAAGAACTCCTCAAATGGAACATTCAACAGATCAATTCCAACGAGGTCATGCTCCTCTTTAACTCTCAGCGTCAAAATATTCCTCCCCCGAGACTCTCTGCAGGTTTTCATGTACCAATCATGGAATCTTTGCATCATCGTTGTTAGAGATCTTTCATCTTTGACGAGAGGCTTCCCGTACTCGTATCTGTGTTCGCCCACCTCCAAGAAATCATAATGTACATCGTCGGGCAGGTAATCTCCAAGATTGGTATAACCGGGCACCATCCTCGGAACATTAGCGACGATATCGCTAGACACCTTGAGCGGGGGGCACGATTGGTTCGCTTGTTCTCTGAGCTGGGCAATTTTGTTCCCAGCTCGTCGTTCTTTTAACCTTTGATCACTGATAGTACTTCCCGACCGCCCCGCTTCGATAAATGACCTTTCAATAATGCGCTCATAGTTGCCTTACGGCGGAGACTTTGGTGGTTTTGTCAGGGCAGCCAGAGTGCGCTTCGCTTTCACCAGATCTATCTTATCCTCCAGAGGTGGATGTTTCTTTGCTTTCACCCCTTCAAAGAAGTTCGTCACTTCGGCTCGCACGACATTTGTGTTTTCCTCCAGGGTCCTCTCGTATGGTAACTTCTCTGGAGTCCTCAGAGAAGGACCGAATCTGTATAGCCTCCTGCCTCTGGCTGTACTGCTAGACACCGGAGCAGATGGAGCGGCTGCGGCTGTCTTCTTTCCTTTCTTACGAGGCGGAGGAGAAGGACTACGACGCGCCGGAGCAGCCGGAGCAGCGGCGGGTCTCTTCCGCCCTTGCTGACGAGGCGGAGAAGGAGGAGGCTGGCTGCTCGGGCGCGCCGGCGCAGGCGGAGAAGGAGGCGGAGTGCCGCCATGCGCCGGAGAAGGAGGCTGAGTGCCCTGATCACTCGCCGGAGGAGGAGGCGGGGTGCCCTGACTCGCTGGAGGAGGAGGAGGAAGGCGGAGGCGTCTAGTTCAGAAGGTTGATGAGCTCCTTCCGCCATAGGCATGGAGTCTTCAGAGAAGAACCCAGCCGAGTCTCCCCTTCACCCGTAGGGTGGTCAAGCTCGAGGTCCTCAAATCCATCCGTTATTTCATCCACCATCACCCTAGCATATCCTTCTGGAATCGGCCGGCAGTGATAGGTTGCACCAGGTTCATGAGGTGCAACAGAGCCAACAGCCGCCTTGACTTTCAATTTCATCCATTGCGTCATAAGGTGGCAATGTTGAGACTCCGTGATAGCATTCGCGGGGTAGCTAGCAGGAGCCGTGAAGACAGGCTCCTGCTGAAGCAGCTCGGTGAAAGCCACGCCGCTTCTCCGCTGAGATGGCGGGGTAACTCGAGGGAAGCTTCGGCAGCTCGTTTGATGTGATCTGCTTCTCGTTCCTCTATCGCTTGTACCCTTGCGTGCAGCGCCTGCAGTTGGGTATGCTCCACTTTCTTCCTCCTCTCCTGGCATTTGTAACCGCCTGCGTCCAGAAACCCAGCCTTCCACGAAACGGAGCCTGGCGTGCCTCGTGTCCGTCCAGGGTGCTCAGGATTCCCGAGGGCCATTGTGAGCTCGTCGTTCTCTCTGTCTGAAACGAACGCCCCTTGCTGTGCTGCCTCGATACTCCTGAAGCCTCGTGACGGGTATTCGCAGTTGCTCGTTCGTCCAAACGCACTTCCCTGATACAGGGTCCAAGGTTCCGCCAACCCCGAAGAACCAAGTCCGGCAACGGTCTGGCCAGTTCAATGTCTCTGGTTCGACCCCTTTATCAATCAGGTCATTCTCAGCCTTGGGCCACAACGGCCGGGCTTTGAGGTAGCCACCTGACCCCGTGCGATGGTGATGCTTCTTCTTCGCAGCATTTTTCTTGTTTGTCGGTGACATCTTCTTACTCTTGTCCGATGTCCTATGGGCCACAAATGCGGGCCAGTGATCTCTGATCTTCTCATACCGGTCGGTGAATTCTGGTGTCTTTTCTTTGTCGACAAACGATGTTTTCAGCTCATTCTTCCACCTCCTGAATAGTTCTGCCATCTTCTTAAGAGCATGGGACTTGATCAATTGCTCTTTAACTGGCTTCTCCGGATCCTCCTCTGGCGGTAGGGTGAAATTTTCCTTCAGCACGGTCCAAAGATCATCTTTTTGCATATCGTCGACATAAGACACCTCAGGGTCTTCCTTCTTAGGCTTTAACCATTGGTGGATACTGATCGGGATCTTGTCCCTAACAAGAACCCCTTACTGAGCAGCAAATGCTTCCTTTGTCCGGATGGGTTCAATCGGCGTGCCATCGCGCGCGATTGCTGTGATCTCAAACCTTTCATCCGAGCGCAACTTTTTCTTTGGGCCTCGTCTCTTAACCGAAGTTGTGCTCGATCCGGAGGGCTAGAAAAAAGAAGAAAGACGAGAGTTAGTTAATATGTGTACATACCTTTTTATTTCTTCTTCTTCTCTATTCCTTTCTTCTTCTCCTCTTTTTTTTTCCTTTTTTCCTCTTCTTATTTATTTCTCCTCTTCTTCTCCTTTTTATTTTCCTTCTTCCTAAACTAAACATAAACTAAAATAATCCTAAAACTAAACGAAACTTCTCCTCCTCCCTTTTTATTTCTTCTTCTTCTTTTTTTCATCCTAAAACTTTATGAACAAAATTACAACAGAAAAAGACAATAAAAATTCTATGAACAAAATAAAAATTCTATGAACAAAATTACAACAGAAAAAAATCATAAAAATTCTATAAAAAATGACATATTCTTTGCATATGAACATACAAACATTTGCATATTCTACAATAATATCACCAAAAATATCTATGAACAGAAAAAATCCTAACTTTTGCATATGAACATACATACATCATCATCATCATCTACTACCACTACAATATGAACAAAAAAATAATATATATGTGAACAGGGGGCCTACTTCGTCGTCGGTGTCGGGGCGGGCGCGCGGCGGCGTTGGGGCGCGGGGGGAAGGGGAGAGGAGGGGGAACGGCGCGGTGAGGCTCACAGTGCAGGCGAGCGGCGACGAGGTCGGGGTAGGGCGCTCGGCGTGCGCGATGGCGAGGTCGGGGCAGCGCGCGGCGAGGTCGGGGCAGGGCTCGGCGACGGCGAAGTCGGGGCAGGGCGCGTCGAGGTCGGGGCAGGGTGCGGCGAGGGCAGGGCGACGGCGACGACGGAGACGGCGGACGGGGGCGACAGCCTGGCGGCGTCGATGTCGTCGGTGTCGTCGGGGCGGCAACTGCAAGATAAGAAGTGGAAATTTTCACAAGTCCTGCTTATATACCCAGAGCATTGGTTCCGGTTCATAGCACCAACCGGGACCAATGCCCCCTTTAGTCCCGGTTGGTGCCACCAACTGTGACCAAAGGTCAGTTTTCAGCAGCCCAAAGGGCGGGAAGCGGTGGCCTTTGGTCCCGGTTGGTGGCACCAACCGGGACTAAAGGGGGAGCATTGGTCCCCGTTGATGCCACGAACCGGTACCAATGCACCCCTTTAATCCCGGTTGGTGGCACCAACCGGGACCAGAGGCCCTGTGCTGCCCACGTTGCGGCCAAAACTTTAGTCCCACCTCGCTAGTTGAGAGAGCTCGAGAGTGGTTTATAAGCGCTGCTGCGCCAACCCTCTCGAGCTCCTCTCAACTGCAGGATTTCGGGCCTAATTTTTGACGATGTGCTTGTGGGCCTACTGGGACTCCTGCGGGCCTGAATCCTAGCCCATGGTTGGGTTTCTAGTCGTATTCAGGCCGTGGTGGCCCAGTAGGTGGCACTTTTTTCAATTTTTTGTTGCTTTATTTATTTTATTTTGTTTCTACTTACAACAAAAAACTTACTGTTCCTATTTTCATTTATTTTATTAAAGTTTATTTATTTTACTTTTATAAAGTTTATTTTGTTTCTACTTCTTTATTTTATTAAAGTTTATTTTATTTTGTTTCTACTTATTTATTATATTAAATTTTCATTTATTTTATTTTGTTTCTACTTATTTATTTTATTAAACTTTATTTTATTTTATTTTTTTTCTACTTATTTATTTTATTAAATTTTATTTTATTTTATTTTGTTTCTACTTATTTATTAAAGTTTATTTTGTTTCTTTCTGCTTTTCATGTTTCGAACAGAAAATACTTTGATAATTTCAGTGGCATGAATTTTATATAATTTTAGTATAAAAAATACTAGAGGTTTGTAAAAGCTTTTTAGTTCATTCCTTTTGCTATTAGAGTTTTATAAAAGTTTTTTAGTTAATTTTCTTTTTGCATTCCTGTTACAAAGCGATTTCATTTTTTTGAACTTATTTGAACTCCAGACTTTTTCTGTGTTCAAAATGCACCATTCAAAGCCACATCATCAATTTTCAACCCTTTCTGACTTCATTTGTTATTTTTCATGCATTTACTGATTTTTGTGAGCTAAATGACCCTGAAATTGAAAAGCATTTCAAATGAACTCTGAAAAGGTTGAAAGTTGGCATCGTATCATCATTTCATCCACATAGCATGTGCAAGAAAGTAGAGACGGTTACGGCAAAAACTGGATGCAGTTCGTGTACAAAACGGACAATCTCTTTCGAAGTATCAGGGTTTCATACGGAAACTCGTCTGTTACAAAGCGATTTCATTTTTTTGAACTTATTTGAACTCCAGTCTTTTTCTGTATTCAAAATGCACCATTCAAAGCCACATCATCAATTTTCAACCCTTTCTGACTTCATTTATTATTTTTCATGCATTTACCAATTTTTGTGAGCTAAATGACCCGGAAATTGAAAAGCATTTCAAATGAATCTATGAAAAGGTTGAAAGTTGGCACGATATCATCATTTCATCCACATAGCATGTGCAAGAAAGTAGAGAGGGTTACGGCAAAAACTGGATGCACTTCATGTACAAAACGGACAATTTCTTTCGAAGTATCAGGGTTTCATACGGAAACTCGTCTGTTACAAAGTGATTTCATTTTTTTGAACTTATTTGAACTCCAGACTTTTTCTGTGTTCAAAATGCACCATTCAAAGTCACATCATCAATTTTCAACCCTTTCTGACTTCATTTGTTATTTTTCATGCATTTACTGATTTTTGTGAGCTAAATGACCCTGAAATTGAAAAGCATTTCAAATGAACTCTGAAAAGGTTGAAAGTTGGCATGGTATCATCATTTCATCCACATAGCATGTGCAAGAAAGTAGAGAGGGTTACGGCAAAAACTAGATGCACTTCGTGTACAAAACGAACAACCTCTTTCGAAGTATCAGGGTTTCATACGGAAACTCGTCTGTTACAAAGCGATTTCATTTTTTTGAACTTATTTGAACTCAAGACTTTTTCTATGTTCAAAATGCACCATTCAAAGCCACATCATCAATTTTCAAACCAAAGTACATACATAGTTCTCATTGAACAACATATAACTGTCTAGAGCATCTAATTAAACCATACATTGAAATTATGTAAAACATTTCAATGCAACAACAAATGCGATCATAATCGCAACCAAGGTAACAATTGATCCAACGGCATAATGATACCAAGCCTCGGTATGAATGGCACATTTTCTAATCTTTCTAATCTTCAACCGCATTGCATCCATCTTGATCTTGTGATCATCGACGACATCCGCAACATGCAACTCCAATATCATCTTCTCCTCCTCAATTTTTTTATTGTTTTTTCCTTCAAGTAATTGTTTTCTTCTTCAACTAAATTTAACCTCTCGACAATAGGGTCGGTTGGAATTTTCGGTTCAATCCCCTCCTACATAAATAAAATCTATGTCACGTTCGTCGGCATAATTGTCATAAACACTAAATGAACCAAATAGTTATAAAAAGATAATATATACCACATCCGAATCATAGACAGGACGAGGGCCGACGGGGGCGGATACCAAAACCATCGCACTATATAATAATAAGGAATAATAAAAGTAAGAAAATTAGACAAGTATCTATCTGAAGTAAGAAATTTTTTCTTTGAGAAAGAAGATAAGAACAAGAGGCTCACCACGGTGGTGCCGACGACGAGATCGGCGCGGGCGATCGACGGCGGTGAAGACAGGGATGGGATGTGACGGACCGCTAGACCTAGACAAATCTCGGGGAAAATGGAGCTCGGAGGTCGAGTTTTGAGAGGAGAAAGATTAACTAGTGTGGCTCAGACATTTCATCGAACACCTCATGTGCATAGGTGGTGAGCTAGAGCACCCAAATGCCCTCCCCTCGCTGGCCAGAAAAAACAGAGCACTTTGGAGTGCTCTGCTGTGGCGATGGGGTATATATGGGCAACTCATTTGTCCCGGTTCGTGGCTGGAACCGGGACTAAAGCCCAGCCTTCTGTCCCGGTTCGAGCCACGAACCGGGACCAATGGTTGTGGGCCAGGAGCGAGACCCATTGGTCCCGGTTCGTGCCTAGAACCGGGACAAATGGGTCCATGCGAACCGGGACCAATGCCCACGAGGCCCCGGCCGGCCCCCTGGGCTCACGAACCGGGACGAATGCCCCCATGGGTCCCGGTTCATGACTGAACCGGGACTAATGGGCTGGCCAGGCCCGAACCAAAACCCTGTTTTCTAATAGTGTCACTACTCCTATCCAATTGATGAAGGGGTGCCGATGGTCCGAGCCTAATACCAAACAGACATCGCACCAAGCCTAACATCTAAAGCCGGAGACCCCAACCAAGCCACATACTGGGTTTGGGGTACAAACCGGTCCAACGCACTCTCATGTGTCGTCGCCGCCGTCTTCCACCAATCAATCTTCAGAGCAGAAACTAACGCACCAAGCTTGCCAGGCCTCTCTGTCGTCGACGCCACCATGATGCCAAACAGCATCCTCCTCCTGCGTGAGTCCATCTCCGTGCATCGAACGCCGAGTCTCCACTGTGCCATACCGCTGAGATCCGCCGCCATCAATGTGTAAGATGAAGCACCGCTCCACCAAAGAAGCCGTCCACTGGTCCCTCGAGCCCGTGTACACCTCCAAAAATGACGCCCCAAGGGGGAAACGACACCAGAGTGTCGTCGTCATCTGATATACTGATCTAGGGTTTCCCTTGGAGATAGCGGATAGAGATCTGGAGCTTCTCCACGGCGATGCCTTCAAGAAGGTAACGACACAAAAGAGTACCGTCATCGCCGGTCTCGGCAAAGCCGAGAACGAGGTTTTCACTCGGATCCGCTCAACAAACCTCCATCAAGCATCATGTGCACGACTCACCACCGATCTGAGCCGCCACACACCGAGCAGGACGCACCGGTCAGATCAGATCTGTCCAAAGGCCAGACCATACATGGTCGTCGCCGCAAATCCGACCGCCACCGCAGATCCGAACGCAGCCAACGCCGCTGCATGGCCGGCCGCCGTGCCCGCAGCCATCAACGGCCGTCGCGCCGCCGCCGGTCAAGGCAGGGCGCACCCGCCACGCCGCCAAGTCAGATCGGCCACGCCCCGCCTAGTATTCCATGATTCATGCCGTCGAGCGAAGGACGAAAGCCCCGCCGCCGCCGTCCTTGGGAGCCTCGAGGGCTTGCCCTGCGGCTCACTCTGGCAACGGCGAGGAGGGGATGGGAGGAGGAGAAGGGTGTCGGCGACGCTCGGCTGGTTGCCGCCCAGGTTGCTCGTCACGAGCAACGCGGGGGTGTCCTGATTTTTCGGATCGCGGGGGCGTCGTTCTTCAGTTATAAGGTAGACCTCAAACTGTACATGCTTTAGAGTATCTACACCCGTGATGGGAAAATCTGACCCCTCAAACGCCGGCAGAAGCGTCTGGACACTTCCGCGGATAGTGGCCAGTCATGCCTCAAAAAATGCATTCCACATCCGGATACCTCAAACTAGAAATCTCAAATCCATATTATTACATGCAACGCCACAATCTTTGAGCGGAGCTTTGTCCGGCTCCACTCCGCTCTCCGGCTCCGCCGTGCTCATGTCCGGTGGCCAGCTGCGCCCCTCAGAGTGTTGGTCCGGTTGCCGGCAAAGTAGAGTAGTGCATGGGACAGAAGCCGGCTCACGAGACTCGAGGCGCCGTCGTCTCCCATGCCCTACTCTTCCTTGTCGGAGCCCGGAACCCGAACGGTGCCGGTCGACGTAAGATCTATGATGGATCCATCGTGGGACGAGCCGGCGACGTCCACCACGACGCGGTTGCGGCGCCCGGAGTGCTGCACCATACGGGGAATGCGACTCCGCCATGCCGACATCCACCTTCGAGGGTTGCCGCCGCCTCCCATGCCCGCTGCCTCGCACGGCGGATACGCCATGCCATGTTCTCGTCGGACGAGGCCCATGGTGCGTCCCGATACTCGGCGCGTCAGCAAAAGGGCTGCACGTCCACCACCGCATTCGGACGCCAGACGGACCGCACCGCCTCCGGCGAGGTAGCGACGACACACCTATTGCCGGATCCATGCGTCATTTGGGCGGACGCAATGGATTCCCGACGGAAGGAGTCCGAGCGTTGCTGGGCACAAGCCTCCTTTTGGGAGCGGTGGAGCGCAAGCTGGACGGCCATCTCCTCCTCGGGACCGCGTGGGATGAGCTCGGGATCGACGGATCTGGAGGTGAAGGACTCGGATCTGCTGCCCGCCATGCCGGAGACTGCCGGAGACCTCCGAACGGGAGCTTGGGTGACAGAGGGGAGTTGAGTGAAGTGACTAGGGTTTGGGACAGCGAGCGGATGGGGAGAAATATATGTGGGGTCGGTTGGGCCAGCGTGGGCTGGGTCCTACATGGCGGACGCACCCGGGCGCCCTTGTATCCGCTCCATATTTGGCCGGTCAGCCCCGGCGTTTGAGACCCGTTTGAGGTGTACGTCTGGGTTGAAATTTCATGACCGGTCAGTGACTGCGCGGGGTTTGGGATGCCCGACTGTAGATGCTCTTAAATCTTTTTCAAAATATGCAGGAAAAATCTTTCAAGTTTTTCATGAGAAACAGAAAAATATATTATTTTTTGTTTCGAGTTTTCTTAGTGGACTGCGATGTGCTTCTGGGCTAAAGCCCAGCCCGTTTCGGACCTACTCTATCTTCACGGTGACGTACTACTGATGCAGTGGTGCTCATTTCCATTCCTATCCCCACCACAATCCCTAACTCGTCCCTCAAAAAAAAAAAAAAAACAATCCCTAACTCGGTTCCCCTCCGCCGCCGCCGCCACCGCGAGCCTGGATCCGGCGGCAATGGCGGAGGCCGTAACAGCAGGGGCGAACCTTCTCCTCAGCGGCCTCCCAGATGAGATCGTGATCTGGGAGATCCTCGTCCGCCTCGACCCCAAATCCCTTCTCCGCTGCCGTGCCGTTCGCCGCGCCTGGCGCCGAGTCACCACCGCCCGCGACTTCCTCCTCGCCCACCACGCCTGCCAGCCCGCCCTCCCCATCGCTACCGGAGACAATGACGGCGGTGGCCGCATCTACCGAAGCATCCTCACCTTCGACCACCGGGCCGCCGACGCCCAGCTCCAACACGTCACCCGGCTTGACAACGCGTACTCTCATCTGGAGGCCTCCTGCGACGGCCTCATCCTCATCGGATCCGTTGACCGAACTGGACCCTACCGCTCCATCTGTAACCCAGCCACTCGGCAGTGCGCTCGCCTGCCAATGCTTTCTGACTTCTTCGTCTTGGGTATGTACTGGCACCACCCTACCGGCGAGTACCGAATACTGTATTACCATGAAAATGAGGACGTCGACGGTGATGATGCCTGCTACATCGTCGCATTGGGCTCGGTCCAGACGCCAAGGAACATCATGTGGCAGCCAGAGGCGCAGGTTGTGTTTTACCATGGTGGCGAAGCTGTTTTGTTACGTAGCAGCCTGCATTGGCCCTTGGAGCAACATGAGATTGGAAGCAACAATATAATGGTTTTCGACACCACAACCGAGTCGTTCCGGGTGATGCATGCTCCAGTTGCTCCAGTCATCCCTTTCTATAATTGCCTGTTTGAGATGGATGGCATGCTTGGCATGTACGGCTCTGATGATGCTAAGACTACCATCAATATCTGGGTGTTGCCGGACTATGAAAGCGAGGTCTGGACCTTAAAGTGCAAGATTGAATTGCCAGTTACTGAGATCAAGGCGATGTGTGGAAAGTATGAACATTCTAGGTATGTGGTGTTCGTGTCCGTAAATGGTGAGTTGCTCGTGCTGGCCAAATTTGCTGAGTGGCTACTTCAGGTTGACATGGATGGCAAGTTGGTCGCCACTTTCCATCGCAAGGAAGTGGTTCCTACTGAATTTAAGCTCAAACAAACTCTCATCCCACATCCTTTCTTTCCAACACAAGATGGTAATGCTGTGAATGCTCCATCCTTAATCTGAAGACTGTTGAGTGTGCCGGCGCTCCTAAACGCCTAGATGTTTGTATCCTCATGAGCTGCAATATGCATAAATATTGAATCCACCATGAGTTGACTAGCTTCTTTTGTTGAAGCATACAAAATTATGATCAAGTAGCTCTCAGCCTCTCACTGTTATGTGGTCACATGCAATCTATGCTTGTTTTGACACCCTTCCAACTTGAAGGATGTGACTGTGGTGCATGTGGATTTTAAAATTATCAAGTCCTTTTGATGTACATTTGTAATATTGTGCTAACTATTCTGCATGACGTTTCTATAAACTTGAACTGAAGAATTATTTTTCTCTTTTTATCTAGTTATCTTCTTATACTAACTTAGCAATCTACCTTCGTTGTGTCTATTTCTTGAACTGAAGAACCGGCTTACCCAGTAGGTTTTTTCTTCAAATGGATTAACTATGGTGTTCTCAATACTGTATACTTAATGTTTAGCAATCTACATGTGTTACTTGTTGCTAAGTTTAGCTGACGAATAAATGTGACAGTTTTTTTTACCGGAAATAAACGTGGCAGTTGACCCTCATAATTTGTTCACTTGTGTGAAACCTGACATACGTTGACAGTAGGTGACAACTAAAGCTAACCTTTGTCGAGTTTGGCTCTCGGCAAAGTTCCGAAGAGCTACTAGGTTCTACCACGTGTTCTATATTGTTGACCATTGCGCTCGGTAAACTCTCCAGAAACCAGTTTGCCGAGTCTCGGAGCTCGGCAAAACTATCACCTATATATATATTTTGTTTCTTTTTAGGCAGCCCTGCATATAGACACACACGCACTCGCGCGCATCTTTTGAACATACACATATATAATTCAACATTTAAATACCACCACACACATTTATCATAGTCATACGACAACAAAAATGTAGTATGGCCATAATTTCGACACAGCCTCTCAGCGTAGGAGATCACCTTGGTGGACATGAGCTCTAGGGTTGTTGTGGATAAGGAGGGGCGCGCTTCATCATAGCCTGCGTACTTTGTCGGAGCATCTGCAATTATTTTTGTTAGCATTGTAGTAAAGAATTTATCAGATAATGTGTTGGCTATGTATTATAGGAAAGAACTAACATTTGGCCCAATGTATTAACCTTGCATTGGATAACATAGCAACATCACAATGATGCTGAAAAAATTGCACCCGAAATCCATCCGGACCCGGAGATTTCAAAGGAAACATTTGAAACAGAGCAACGGCCACCTCCTCTTGTGTATACGACGCGGTCAACACAACATTCATCGTGTCAGTCACCTTGACACCGTGTCAGTCACCTTGACAGGTACCGTGTCGAACACCTGTTGCATTCTAGAAACACCCTCAGAACCAAATATATTTTTTGTAAAATTCGACTAGCATAGCTTCCATTTAAGCAGTATCATCGATCATGAGACCATTGGCAGCCGCTAGACTTCTGATGAAATTTCTTCTTCTCCTCTTACTTCCACGCTGATGGAAAAAGAAAGAGTTTTTGTAGCCCACGGCCACGGATGACCATTCAATTCGTGACCTTTGCCTCCACATAATCTCCTCACAGTGATAGAGCTCCACCAATTTTTTATTGATTTTCAATTCGAGATGATCCGGTCCGACCCTTCCAGCTCTATTTCTAAACCAATCTAACTCAGATTTTTATCTCCTTTTTTTTTTCTTGCGGACACTTCCAAACGTGTCAGATTCCCATTGCCAAAAATCCTTTGACAAAGCATGAAGCTTACTCTGTATCTTTTCCAACACATCGCCTTTAAATAGTAGAATTCCAACCCTGTGCCACAACGTCCGGCACCCCTGAGTGAGTCTCGCACATAAAAAATGTGGAGCTGCGTTATGAGAAACCAGAAGTTGGTCCTCCAGCTGAACATGCCACAGATAACGATCAGAGCAAGCTGTTATTTCATGTGATACTAGGGTGTTTGGAAACATCAAGCACCACTTGCTGGTAGCTGAAATCTTGTATAAGATCCACCTGACACCTTTTTTCAAAAGTCCAAGAGGAACCTGTGTAACCTAGATGCTCGAGCGCACAAACACCCACCATGTCTCTGAACGCACCCATTTGCCCTTGACTGCGAGCCCCCACTGTCATGCTCTCCATGTTGTAACACTCCATTAAAGTCTTCTAGGGCAAGCCAGGATTATTTGACAACAAAAACAATACCCTTTAAGGTGTGCCAAGTAAGATGCCTTTTTTCTGTTTGAGCATCTCCATAAACCAGCGTGAGCCTCCACTGGCTAGATCCACGACCTTCCACAGTAGCATCAATATGTATCAAGAATAATTTAAAATATCAAACTCTATTTCATTATTCCAAAACAGACCCAGACCACCACTACGACCGGTACTACCAACTGCATAGCTGCAATCAAAATCAAGAGTGTAGATGCTAAAGCTTCAACAAGTGTTTTGCTAATTTGTGTTTCAACTATGCCTAATATGGTTGAGGCAAGTTGCCTCGCAAATTCTCGAAGTTCTTGTACTAATGCGTCATTGCCCAACTCATTATGCAATGACAAATCAATTTGATCAGTACAATTACAATTTGATGACTGATCATCTTCCTTTCCAATATACTATGTCATTTCTACATCTCCAAATAGTCCAAAATATAGCAGCAACACCAACCAACATATGCGCTCCAAACACAAGCAAAAAGATCAAACACAAACAAAATAAATCAACAATAATAAATAGTTCAATTTCGTTATTACAACTCGCACAAATAGTTTATCGTTCAATACAACAAATAGTTCAACAATACAACAAATAGTTCAACAATACAACATCAAACCCACAAATCATGATGCTCTTTGTCAGCCATTCCAAGCCCACCACTCCTCAGTGAGATCCTTCTGAAGATCATCATGCGCTGCGGGACGTCGAATGGCATGATAGGAGGCAACAAAACGGACCACCCTTTCAGCCCTCCGCCGCACTCGCACGGGATGTCCCAAAAGCTCATACTGAGAGTAGTCTACATCTTGGCCACGCTCATTCTCGATGATCATGTTGTGCATGATCACACAAGCGTGCATGATGTACCGAAGCATCTTTTGCTCCCAAAATCTAGCCGGTCATCTCACAATAGCAAATTGGGCTTGCAAAATCCCAAAAGCTCTCTCCACATCTTTTCTAGCCGCCGCCTGAGCATTGTGGAAATCAAGATTTTTCTTACCTTCCGGTTTTTTCAACGGCTTCACAAATGTTTGCCACTTTGGGTAGATGCCATCCGCATGATAGTAGCCAAAGTTGTACGTACGGCCATTTGCTACAAACTGCACTGGTGGCAGATCACCATTTGCAATCTTATTCATCAGTGGTGACCGGTTGACATCGTTGATGTCATTCAAAGATCCAGGCATTCCAAAAAAGCATGCCAAATCCAAGTCTCTTGATCGGCCACCGCTTCAAGGATTATAGTGGAACCCTTTTTTGGCCATGGGATTGCCCATGCCATGCCTTTGGACAATTCTTCCAACTCCAATGCATGCAATCTATTGAGCCAAGCATACCTGGGAAGCCGCGAGCTTTGTTCATCTCCAATAGCCTTGCGGCGTCTTCAGCATTGGGAGATCTCAAATACTCCTGGCCAAACACTTGCACAATTCCGACTGCGAAGCGCTTGACACACATGATGGCTTGGCTCTCACCCATGGCCAAGTGGTCATCAACTAGATCAGCCGGGATACCGTATGCCAACATACGCAAAGTGGCTATCACCTTCTGAAAGGTGCTATGCCCGAGCTCTCCGGCGGCATTCCTCCTTTGCTGAAAAAACCGGTCATGGCTCGCTAGTTTCTCTGCAATGCGCCTGAACAACTCGGTGCTCATCCTAAACCGGCGACGAAAGTACGACTCCGGGTATGTGGGATTCTCCACAAAATAGTGCCTCATCAATCCTATCCCTCCAAATTATTTGCCGACCCAAAACCGAACCGCTGTGCTTCGGTTTTTTTATTGATGTGCATAGCTAGGATCATTGCAAGATCCTCCTCCTCTTCCATATCAAATTCTTCTTCAGAAGAATCATACGACGAACTCATCTACAATGTTCATAAACTAGGCTATAAAAAACTACTATCAACATGCACCAAATTCATGTAAAAGCTGTGAAGTTTGAGCAATACATACCTTGCGGGCGTTTTGTCAAACACCTTGCGGGCGCCGAGCGGCAATGAGCGGTCGGGCGCTGTTCGTTGGAGGACTTCCACGCGCGACGGTTGGCGGTGAATAGCGGGAGATGGAGGAAGCTTCCGCGGCGCGGGGATAGGCCGGGGAAGCGCCGGAACGGTCGCTGGAAATGGGGTGGCGCGGGCGGCGGCGGCGCTGCGGCTGGACGGGGTAGGTGGAGTTGCGAGCGAGCGCGCTCGAGAGTCCAGCGTCCGGGAGCGGGCGCAGCAAATAAGCGGCGCGCGATGGTGTTTCGGACCGCGCGCTGAACTAGATATGCCGTGCGCGCGGTTTTTGCGCCTCCACTGGAGCACCCGGATCGGCAGCGCGCATGCAAAAAACACTGATTTTTCAGCGTGGCTGTTGGAGATGCTCTAACTCTGTTCCCCTCCGCCTTCGCTAATAGTTGGCGAGACGACAACGATGCTTCGATGGAGATCAAGGTGTCAAGCCAGTGACGATGGTGATCATGACGGTGCTTTGGAGATGGAGATCAAAGGCACAAGATGATGATGGACATATCATATCACTTATATTGATTGCATGTGATGTTTATTCTTTATGCATCTTATTTTGCTTAGTACGGCGGTAGCATTATAACATGATCTCTCACTAAATTTCAAGGTACAAGTGTTCTCTCTAAGTATGCACCGTTGCGACAGTTCGTCGTGCTGAGACACCACGTGATGATCGGGTGTGATAAGCTCTACGTTCACATACAACGGGTGCAAGCCAGTTTTGCGCACGCAGAATACTCGGGTTAAACTTGACGAGCCTAGCATATGCAGATATGGCCTCGGAACACTGAGACCGAAAGGTCGAGCGTGAATCATATAGTAGATATGATCAACATAGTGATGTTCACCATTGAAAACTACTCCATCTCACGTGATGATCGGACATGGTTTAGTTGATATGGATCATGTGATCACTTAGATGATTAGAGGGATGTCTATCTAAGTGGGAGTTCTTAAGTAATATGATTAATTGAACTTTAATTTATCATGAACTTAGTACCTGATAGTATTTTGCATGTCTATGTTATTGTAGATAGATGGCCCGTGCTATTGTTCCATTGAATTTTAATGCGTTCCTAGAGAAAGCTAAGTCGAAAGATGATGGTAGCAACTACACGGACTGGGTCCATAACTTCAGGATTATCCTCATTGCTGCATAGAAGAATTACGTCCTGAAAGCACCGCTAGGTGCCAAACCCGCTGCAGGAGCAACGCCAGATGTTATGAACGTCTGGCAGAGCAAAGCTGATGACTACTCGATAGTTCAGTGTGCCATGCTTTACGGCTTAGAGCCGGGACTTCAACGACGTCCTGAATGTCATGGAGCATATGAGATGTTCCAGGAGTTGAAGTTAATATTCCAAGCAAATGCCCGGATTGAGAGATATGAAGTCTCCAATAAGTTCTACAGCTGCAAAATGGAGGAGAATAGTTCTGTCAATGAGCATATACCCAAAATGTCTGGGTATAACAATCACTTGATTCAACTGGGAGTTAATCTTCCTGATGATAGTGTCATTGACAGAATTCTTCAATCACTGCCACCAAGCTACAAGAGCTTCGTGATGAACTATAATATGCAAGGGATGGATAAGACAATTCCCGAGCTCTTCGCAATGCTAAAGGCTGCGGAGGTAGAAATCAAGAAAGAGCATCAAGTGTTGATGGTCAACAAGACCACCAGTTTCAAGAAAAAGGGTATAGGGAAGAAGGGGAACTTCAAAAAGAATGGCAAGCAAGTTGCTGCTCAAGTGAAGAAACCCAAATCTGGACCTAAGCCTGAAACTGAGTGCTTCTACTACAAATGGACTGGTCACTGGAAGCGGAACTACTCCAAGTATTTGGCGGATAAGAAGGATGGCAAGGTGAACAAAGGTATATGTGATATACATGTTATTGATGTGTACCTTACTAATGCTCGCAATAGTGCCTGGGTATTTGATACTGGTTCTGTTGCTAATATTTGCAACTCGAGACAGGGACTACGGATTAAGCGAAGATTGGCTAAGGACGAGGTGACGATGCGCGTGGGAAATGGTTCCAAAGTCGATGTGATCGCAGTCGGCACACTACCTCTACATCTACCTTCGGGATTAGTTTTAGACCCGAATAATTGTTATTTGGTGCCAGCGTTGAGAATGAACATTATATCTGGATCTTGTTTGATGCGAGACGGTTATTCATTTAAATCTGAGAATAATGGTTGTTCTATTTATATGAGTAATATCTTTTATGGTCATGCTCCCTTGAAGAGTGGTCTATTTTTGTTGAATCTCGATAGTAGTAACACACATATTCATAATATTGAAGCCAAAAGATGCAGAGTTGATAATGATAGTGCAACTTATTTGTGGCACTGCCGTTTGGGTCATATTGGTGTAAAGCGCATGAAGAAACTCCATTCTGATGGAATTTTGGAATCACTTGATTATGAATCACTTGGTACTTCAGAACCAAGCCTCATGGGCAAGATGACTAAAACACCGTTCTCCGGAACAATGGAGCGAGCAACAGATTTGTTGGGAATCGTACATACTGATGTATGTGGTCTGATGAATATTGAGGCTCGCGGTGGGTATCGTTATTTTCTCACCTTCACAGATGATTTGAGCAGATATGGGTATATCTACTTGATGAAACATAAGTCCGAAACATTTGGAAAGTTCAAAGAATTTCAGAGTGAAGTGGAAAATCATCATAACAAGAAAATAACGTTTCTACGATCTGATCGTGGAGGAGAATATTTGAGTTACGAGTTTGGTCTTCATTTGAAATAATGCGGAATAGTTTCCCAACTTGTGGTGGTTTTCTCACGGCAGATGTCCTTAGTGTCAGGACTTAGTCGCGAGGCCAACGCATCTATGTGGTAGCTTGAGAGGGGTTAAGTGGGACGAGAGACGCAGGGCGGATCAACACACAAGACAAGGATTTAGACAGCTTCGGGCCCCGGGAAACATCATCCGGTAACAACCCTACATGCTGTTTGAGGCTAGGTCTCATTATCATCACGAGGGAGTCGTCGTAAACCGTCTCTCCCAGTTATGTCTAGCCCTAAGATTGTCTCTTCTTGCTTGTCCTTCTTTGGGGAGCCCTACCCCTCCTTATATATGTTGAAGGGGCGGGTTACATGACTAGTCCTAGTAGGATTAGGATTACTCTATTACAAATGGAGCCCTAGTCTTGCTTCCTTTATAAGGGAATATTCCTTATGCCTTTCCTTGTAAACCGGCCCACCATAGTATGAACCGGCCTTCTGGGCCTTGGGCCTTGTCATCCGTCTGTCCCGCCCGCCGGGTTACCAGTGAGTCGCCAAGTCCAGCCGGGTTACGCCGCGGGGTATATCCCCGACATTAGCCCCTAGTTTAATTTGGATTTATCCATGTTAAACTGATCTACAACATAAACACAAGAACAAATTTGGCGGGTTGTGCTCCGGTTTAAATATTCTTATAAACCGGCACTTGATCATCCTTAAATCCTTGTCATTTCTTCCTTCTGAAAAAATCCGAGTCAATATACCAGCTTCATAATCAATTTGCTTCCAGAAGATATTTTTTAAATAAAGAATCCATTTGAATCGGCCTTCAATGCTCTGATTTGACAAAAATATTGGTCTTCAAATATTTTCAACTGATATCAGCCTGTTTGAAAATGTAGAACTTGCCGGTTTATCATTGCCAAAATTGCCGGGTTATAAAAACTGATAATTCCGGGTCATGATTGTTGCCAACGCCGGTTCATGATTGTTGCCAACGCCGGTTCATGATTATTGCCAACGCCGGTTCATGATTGTTGCCAACGCCGGTTCATGATTATTGATGACGCCGGTTCATGATTGTTGCAGACACCGGGTCATAATGATTGGTGACGCTGGGTCAATAATTGTTGGTGACGCCGGGTCAAAATTGTTGCAGACACCGGGTCAATCTGGTTAGCTCAAAACTTAAAATTGGAAGATATTTCTCCCTTATATCCATATTACCTGTAGCCCCCAAGTCTTGAACAGAACAAAGTGATGATTTGAGACTTGTTTCCATATGAATACTGCCACTTTGAAGAAATCCATGTTTGTTCATCTCAGTCACTAGTCACAACTGAATACTCCATATTATGTAGCCCCCAAGTGCCGGGTTGTCATGCTTGCAGCAACCCGGGACTTGTAATTGCCCGATGCTCAAAAAACTTCAACCAGTGTAGCCCCCAAGGGCCGGGTCATTATGCAATAATGAGCAGGGACTTTGTAAATATGATCATGTAAACTTGAGCAGCAACGTGTAGCCCCCAAGGGCCGGGTCAGTAAGATATTACTGAGCTGGGACTTTGTATATGATTCATTGATAATAACATCATATGATGTAATCTCCACCATGGGGCTTGAACCCACGTCCACAAGGTTAAGAGCTTTGTGCTTTACCAACTTAGCAGTGGATCCTTCAATATAATGGATTAAGACTTGTGTACCTTAAATTTTTGACAAGAGTAATTGGTAGCCCCCAAGGGCCGGCTCATTATGATGTGATGAGTCGGATCTCCAATAAGGCCAGTAAAAATGACTTTGCATTAGCCCCCAAGTGCCATGATGCATGCTGGAAGTGACATGGGACTTGCATATTTGATGTGATCTCAATTTGAATAATGTAGCCCCCAAGTGCCGGGTCGTAGGCCTGTAGCGACTCGGGACTATTCCTTCAATTGTAGAATAAATCAGATCCATTGATAATATAATAGCCATGGCGCTAAAGCGACTTTGAAAACCTTAATCATAACACTGGTTACTGATAACCATAATAAAATCCAGCCATGTTGGCTATTTGAAGATTTGAATAATATAATCCAATGATTTATGAGCGCATGATTCCAATGGCGCAATCCAAATATATACTGGCGACTTATAATCCCAAGCCAGTCCGAGTTTAATAAACACTGGATAATTTATCATCATACTGATGACTTATAGTCGAAACCAGACCGGGTTAATAAGCGCCGGATTATAACTGATCAAGTACTGACAACTTGTAGTTGAAAGTCAAGCCGGGTTAATGAACGCCGGTTTATCAAAACATTATAAATCTCATTAAAGGAGAAAAAACTTATGAAATGAAAGCAGATGAAAACTTGTAGTCCAGGCTTTTCACGGGCTGCCAGGCCCCAAATTTGAGGCTTTTCATGGGCTGCCAGACCACTGAGTTAAACCATTTTGCAAAGCCTTTTAAGATGGTCCTCAATCCTTAACCAATCGTCGTTTTAACTTGACAAGTTCAGGGTCTTATCAGAGTAACTTGTCAAAGTTCGACGGGTCATACCAGGTTTACCTAGGCGGAGTGACTTACTTAAAAAGGCAGGCTAACCCGGGGTTTTAGGTGTATACACCAGGCTTCCAAGCCATGGCTTGATAGCCTATTATAAGTGTAGATTCTTTGTTCATTGCGACAACAAAGAATCTCCAAGTAACATTTTGAGCTGTGCTCAGTGGGTGCCTATGTTTGAGTTGTTCTTTTGCAACACTCTCTGTGGCCCCGAAGTAATTTGGCGTTAAGCCGATCAAGAGGTGTGACTATGGTTCGAATACGACCAAGCCCCCAAGTGATCAATAATATGATAAGCCCATAAGGCAGGATACCCATGTTTGAACCGCGCATTATGGCAACAGGTCCTCTTCGAAAACGTTTAACTTTTTGCAAGAGATAAATTCCTCTTGAACCGGGATTTTGAACCGTATATTGAGAGCTTTAAAGCTTTGTGGGAGACATCTTTCCCTTGAACCGGATTGTAAACCGGAATCTTCATTTTCAGCCGGAAATTTTCTGACGGCCTTTCAACTCGAACTTGCGAGAAGTTAATTCCTTTTTGAACCGGACATTTTTAAACCGGATTTGAGAGCTTCAGAGCTTTGTGGGAGAACAGATTTCCCTTGAACCGGATTGTAAACCGGATATTTGAGAGTTTCAGTGAGACTGACTTCCCTTGAGCCGGATTTTAAACCGGGATCCTTTCTGATGACCCGGAACTTCTTCATTGAGCCGGGATTTTGAAACTTTCATATACTTTATAAGCCGGAAATTTTCTGATGGCCTTTAAATTTTCATCAATATAACAGTAGCCTCCGGGACCGGGTTATCTTTCCCTCCATCGTCCTGGGGTTCTTAAATTTGCTGAAACTGGCAAGATTTGCTGAGTCATGTCATCGTAGCTCCCGAGTCTCAAAGGTGACTCGAGGAGTTGGCTTGAGACTCTCCATATTTGACAGTGATATAAACCGGCATAACTTGTATATCATTGGTGTTGATAGCATGATGTGAATCCACAGAAGGTTGAGGTGACTGCGGCGGGTTATAAATGACCCCGTATGAGCCGTGTCAGCAACTCGGCCAATGGTTCCTTCCAACTGGTGATTTGAAGTTAACCAAACTGTAGTGGCGGCGACTTGTGCGCTTGCCTATTGACCCAACCAGTGCAGATGGCGGTTGATAGTATATGATAATTTGCCTCCATTTTGTTGAAAGAAAACCGGGCTACCCAAGCTGTGACTTGCTCATACTCAATAAACAGCTCATGCAGACAGGTGCGGCCCGGTATGTTGATGTAGACCAGGCCGCGAGAGACGGACGACAAAGACGACTGCGGCTTCAGAGGCGGCACAGACAGATGAATCGGCCGTGGCGTTATAAACCGGCGCGGGCGGGAGAATCGGCCGCGGGGGCGGATAATAAGTCAACCGTGTGTGTTGATGTAGCGGGGGTGGCAACCTGCGCAGGATGAGCGCTAGTGCAAAAATAATATTTGCTCACGCCCCTTTTACAACACCTTTTTGTAAGGAATAATGGTCCTGCGAAAAAAATATCATAGACCAAGTAATTGTTCTTTGATAAAAAAAATATGTGTTAAGAGAAATAAACTTAAATGGATATCACCTGATTTGTTCGGACAACCGTTGATCTGCACGTAACTCTCGTAGACAAACCGGCGGTGGTACGACACATCTAATGTAAACTTGTGACGATCAGCGGTTGCACGTAATTGTTGTATCATCTTCAACAGGGTACCACTTGCCCATAAAGCTTGGACGTGCATGTTCCTCCTTTTGTAGTAGCATGTTACTCACGTGCGTGCCATATGGGGGCCCTGTACCCCCTCAAAGTGCTCAAAATAAGATGATTCTGTTTCATGTACTGGACCAGGCAACTTTCTTCCAATCGCAGCATTTCTCTTTTTTTTGACTTGGTCAAAGGATGCATCCATTGCTTGATATCGGCTCTGCTATGTTGAACCGGGGCATGTATACATAATGCCGCGTCGATGGCGACTTGACGACGACGGGCCATAATTCAGAGGCCAGTATCAAACAACAGTATCCGTCATCTTCGCCGCTGTTTCACCTCCGCAGATCCGCCCGACTCTGCCTCGGCCTCGACTCAAGTTGCCATTGACTCCGTGTGAGAGCCGCTATGTCGGCTTGTGGCCACAACGACATATGCTGCTCAAAGGAGTCCAGGGTGGGTCACCGCGGCGGCGTCTGCAGAAAACGGAGGTGAAGCGCCGGCGAGGGGAGCCCAGCTCGTGGCCGACAGGTCAGAGGAGAACTAGGCGTGGACCAGGGCAGCGGCGCAGCCGGGTCGAGGCCCCTGGAGTGGCAGTTTAGTGCTGTAATGGTGGAGTGGCGGCGACAGCGACTTCGACACGGATCCGGCGTGAACGAAATCGCAAGAGAGCGGAGTGGCGGGCAAGCGGTGACCCGGCGGGTTGAAACCAATGCGGGGAGGATTCCAGCGAGGCTCAAGCAGCGACTCGGGGCAGCTCAAAGGCCAGATGAAGGCAAGGCCGCAGCGGCGCAGCACCGGTGACTCGGCGGCCTGGTGGAGGTGGCGTCGACTGTGAAGGTCACGGCGGCGGCGGCGGCGCAAGGCAAGGCCAAGGCAGGCATAGCCGTAGAGGTGTGTGGAGGCAGGGCCGTGAGGCCAGACCGGCTTGAGGCGCGGTGACGTGGGCCAGCACGGAGATGACCGTGAGGCAAGGCCGGCTTTGAGAAGCGGCGGCGCAGGTGGAGGAGGTTCATGGCAGCGCGGATGCGGAGGACCGCGGAGGCGGCGAGGTGAGACCGTGCGGACGCGGCGGCTCACGGCCGGCCCGACGAGATCGGTGAAGCGAGACCGGCCCGAAAGCGGAGACCGAGTTTCCTCTTTCCTCATCCACTTGCGGGTCGTGGGCTGCTTCCTTTTTTCTTCTTTCCTTTTCAGTCCAACTCAAAAGTTGAGCTCTCACGTGGATATTACTCAAGTGCTTCAATAGATCGGTTTGACCTTGGTCTTCACGCTGGACAAATCAATGGCTGGCTGGATACTTGCCGTTGAAACGCCTTTGGTTAAGATCCTTTAGCGGATTCATCTCTGACATGGCTTCAGTAATTTTGGCAGTCTTTCTCGGAAACCTGTATCCGGACGACGAAATCTTCAAATCAATTGGGGCGACTTTGCAGCGGTGAATCGACAAGCATCCCTAATTCTTATCTCAAACTTTGAATATGCCAGCTCCAGGATTAATTACAAAACAATGAATTGCCGGCTCTTCATGCCGGGTTATCCTGCGAGATTGCTCTATGACGGCTCTTTTTCATCTGACATATCGCGAGCTTCTCGACCCCTGGATAAGATCCCTCCAAGAACTCAACACCACCATGCGCAGGCCCCACGGTGGGCGCCAACTGTCGTGGTTTTGTCACGGCAGATGTCCTTAGTGTCAGGACTTAGTCGCGAGGCCAACGCATCTATGTGGTAGCTTGAGAGGGGTTGAGTGGGACGAGAGACGCAGGGCGGATCAACACACAAGACAAGAATTTAGAAAGCTTCGGGTCCCGGGAAACATCGTCCAGTAACAACCCTACATGCTGTTTGAGGCTAGGTCTCATTATCATCACGAGGGAGTCGTCGTAAACCGGCTCTCCCAGTTATGTCTAGCCCTAAGATTGTCTCTTCTTGCTTGTCCTTCTTTGGGGAGCCCTGCCCCTCCTTATATATGTTGAAGGGGCGGGTTACATGACTAGTCCTAGTAGGATTAGGATTACTCTATTACAAGTGGAGCCCTAGTCTTGCTTCCTTTATAAGGGAATATTCCTTATGCCTTTCCTTGTAAACCGGCCCACCATAGTATGAACCGGTTTCTGGGCCTTGGGCCTTGTCATCCGTCTGTCCCGCCCGCCGGGTTACCAGTGAGTCGCCAAGTCCGGCCGGGTTATACTTCGTGCCGGGTTACGCCGCGGGGTATATCCCCGACACAATTCACGCCACCCGGAATACCACAACGTAATGGTGTGTCCGAACGTCGTAATCATACTTTACTAGATATGGTGCGATCTATGATGTATCTTACTGATTTACCGCTATCGTTTTGGGGTTATGCTTTAGAGATGGCTGCATTCACGTTAAATAGGGCACCATCTAAATCCATTGAGATGACACCTTATGAACTGTGGTTTGGCAAGAAACACAAGTTGTCGTTTCTTAAAGTTTGGGGCTGCGATGCTTATGTGAAAAAGCTTCAACCTGATAAGCTCGAACCCAGATCGGAGAAATGTGTCTTCATAGGTGATACGTCCATTTTGCATCATGCTTTTATATCGATATTTATTGCATTATGGGCTGTTATTACATATTATGTCACAATACTTATGTCTATTCTCTCTTATTTTACAAGGTTTACATAAGGAGGGAGAATGCCGGCAGCTGGGATTCTGGGCTAGAAAAGGAGCAAATATTAGAGACCTATTCTGCACAACTCCAAAAGTCCTGAAACTCCACGAAAGTTATTTTTGGAAATAATAAAAAATACTGGAAGATGAATCTACGTCAGGGGGGCCTCCACCTGTCCACGAGGGTGGGGGGCGCGCCCTACCACCCTGGGCGTGCCCCCTGCCTCGTGGGCCCCCTGTTGGCCCTCCGGTGCCCATCTTCTGCTATATGAAGTCTTTCGTCCGAAGAAAAATCATAAGCAAGCTTTCGGGACGAGACTCCGCCGCCACGAGGCGGAACCTTGGCGGTACCAATCTAGGGCTCCGGCAGAGCTGTTCTGCCGGGGACACTTCCCTCCGGGAGGGGGAAATCATCGCCATCGTCATCACCAACGCTCCTCTCATCGGGAGAGGGCCAATCTCCATCGACATCTTCACCAGCACCATCTCCTCTCAAACCCTAGTTCATCTCTTGTATCCGATTCTTGTCTCCAAGTCTGGGATTGGTACCTGTAGGTTGCTAGTAGTGTTGATTACTCCTTGTAGTTGATGCTAGTTGGTTTATTTGGTGGAAGATCATATGTTCAGATCATTTATGCATATTAATACTCCTCTGATTATGAACATGAATATGCTTTGTGAGTAGTTACGTTAGTTCCTGAGGACATGGGAGAAGTCTTGCTATTAGTAGTCATGTGAATTTGGTATTCGTTCGATATTTTGATGAGATGTATGTTGTCTATCCTCTAGTAGTGTTATGTGAACGTCGACTACATGACACTTCACCATTGTTTGGGCCTAGAGGAAGGCATTGGGAAGTAATAAGTAGATGATGGGTTGCTAGAGTGACAGAAGCTTAAACCCTAGTTTATGCGTTGCTTCGTAAGGGGCTGATTTGGATCCACATGTTTCATGCTATGATTAGGTTTACCTTAATACTTCTTTTGTAGTTGCGGATGCTTGCAATTGGGGTTAATCATAAGTGGGATGCTTGTCCAAGTAAGGGCAGCACCCAAGCACCAGTCCACCCACATATCAAATCATAGAAGTACCGAACGCGAATCATATGAACGTGATGAAAACTAGCTTGACGATAATTCCCATGTGTCCTCGGGAGTGCTTTTCTCCATATAAGAGTTTGTCCAGGCTTGTCCTTTGCTACAAAAAGGATTGGGCCACCTTGCTGCACATTATTTACTCTTATTAATTGTTGCTCGTTACAAATTATCTTATCACAAAACTATTTGTTACCTGTAATTTCAGTGCTTGCAGAGAATACCTTGCTGAAAACCGCTTATCATTTCCTTCTGCTCCTCGTTGGGTTCGACACTCTTACTTATCGAAATGACTACGATAGTTCCCCTATACTTGTGGGTCATCAAGACTCTTTTCTGGCGCCGTTGCCGGGGAGTGAAGCGCCTTTGGTAGGTGGAATTTGGTAAGGAAAAATTTATATAGTGTGCTGAAATTTACTGTCACTTGTTACTATGGAAAGTAATCCTCTGAGGGGCTTGTTCGGGGTATCTTCACCCCGACCAGTAGAGCAGAGAGTTTCTCCTCAACCTACTGAACCTATTGAAAATGAAAATGTCTACTTTGAAATTCCTTCAGGTATGTTAAAAAACTGCTGGCTAATCCTTTTGCAGGAGACGGAACAATGCATCCTGATGAGCACCTAATCTATGTGGATGAAGTTTGTGGATTATTTAAGCTTGCAGGTATACCCGATGATGTTATTAAGAAGAAGGTCTTCCCTTTATGTTTGAAGAGAGATGCATTGACATGGTATAGGCTATGTGATGATATGGGATCATGGAACTACAAACGATTGAAATTGGAATTTCATCAGAAGTTTTACCCTATGCATCTTGTTCATC
This sequence comes from Triticum aestivum, assembly GCF_018294505.1. NCBI lineage: Eukaryota > Viridiplantae > Streptophyta > Magnoliopsida > Poales > Poaceae > Triticum > Triticum aestivum. The sequence goes on from NC_057802.1 coordinate 566,606,255, forward strand.
GTGATCGCAATTATATATATATAATTTTTGGCCCCGTGAAGGAGAAAGCATCGCTCAAGCTTGGGGAGGCTTAAATCAATGTTATATTCATGCCCCAATCATGAGCTCCTAAGAGGGATAATTATTCAAAAAAATTATGCTCGGCTTTCTGATAACAATCGCACCATGCTCGATACTTCTTGTGCTGGCTCTTTTATGATGAAGACTATTGAATTCAAATGGGACTTATTGGAAAGAATTAAACGCAACTCTGAAGATTAGGACCTCGACGAAGGTAAGGAGTCAGGTATGACACCTAAGTTTGATTGTGTTAAAACTTTTATGGATACCGATGTTTTCCGTAAATTTAGCACTAAATATGGACTTGACTCTGAGATAGTAGCTTCTTTCTGTGAATCTTTTGCTGCTTATGTTGATCTCCCTAAAGAGAAGTGGTTTAAATATCATCCTCCCATAGAAGTAAAAGTAGTTGCACCTATTAAAGTTGAAGAAAAGACTATCACTTATAATGATCCTATTGTTCCTACTTCTTATGTTGAGAAACCACCTTTTCCTGTTAGGATAAAAGGTCATGCTAAAGCTTCAACTGTGGTTCGTAGAAGCAATATTAGAACCTATACACCTCCTGAGCAAGTCAAAGTTGAACCTAATATTGCTATTGTTAAAGATCTCTTGTCTGATAATATTGATGGGCATGTTATTCATTTCCGTGATGAAACTGCTAGAATTGCCAAACCTTGTGCTAAAGATAACCATAGACCTGTGGTAGGCATGCCTGTTATTTCTGTTAAAATAGGAGATCATTGTTATCATGGCTTATGTGACATGGGTGCTAGTGCTAGTGCAATACCTATTGACTTATACAAAGAAATTATGCATGATATTGCACCTACTGAGTTAGAAGATATTGATGTCACAATTAAACTTGCCAATAGAGATACTATTTCACCCATGGGGATTGTTAGAGATGTTGAAGTCTTGTGTGGGAAAACTAAATATCCTGCTGATTTTCTTGTTCTTGGTTCCCCACAAGATAGCTTTTCTCCCATTATATTTGGTAGACCCTTCTTGAACACTGTTAATGCTAAGATAGACTGTGAAAAGGATGTTGTTAATATTGGTTTGGGTGATATGTCTCATGAGTTTAATTTCTCTAAATTTCGTAGACAACACCGTGAAGAGGAATTGCCTAGTAAAGATGAAATTATTGTTCTTGCTTCTATTGCCGTACCTCCTAGTGATCCTTTAGAACAATATTTGCTAGATCATGAAAATGACATGTTTATGAATGAAAGAAGGGAAATAGATGAAGTATTCTTTAAACAGGAACCCATCCTGAAACACAATTTGCCTGTTGAAATCCTAGGGGATCCTCCTCCACCCAAGGGTGATACCGTGTTTGAGCTTAAACCATTACCTGATACTCTTAAATATGCTTATCTTGATGAGAAGAAGATATATCCTGTTATTATTAGTGCTAACCTTTCAGAGCATGAAGAAGAGAGATTATTGAAAACTCTGAAGAAGCACCGTGCTGCTATTGACTCTTGATGATCTTAAGGGCATTAGTCCCACTCTATGTCAACACAAAATAAATTTGGAGAAAGATGCCAAACCAGTTCGTGATCATCAACGACGGCTGAATCCTAAGATGAAAGAAGTGGTAAGAAAGGAAATACTAAAGCTCCTTGAGGCAGGTATAATTTATCCCGTTGCTGATAGTCAGTGGGTAAGTCCTGTCCATTATGTCCCTAAGAAGGGAGGTATTACTGTCGTTCCTAATGATAAAGATGAATTGATTCCGCAAAGAATTATTACAGGTTATAGGATGGTAATTGATTTCCGCAAATTAAATAAGGCTACTAAAAAAGATCATTACCCCTTACCTTTTATTGATCAAATGCTAGAAAGATTATCGAAACATACACATTTTTGCTTTCTAGATTTTTATTCTGGTTTCTCTCAAATACCTGTATCGGCCGATGATCAATCAAAGACCACTTTTACTTGCCCTTTCGGTACTTTGCTTATAGACGTATGCCTTTTGGTTTATGTAATGCACCTGCTACCTTTCAAAGATGCATGATGGCTATATTCTCTGACTTTTGTGAAAAGATTTGTGAGGTTTTCATGGACGACTTCTCCGTTTATGGATCCTCTTTTGATGATTGCTTGAGCAACCTTGATCGAGTTTTGTAGAGATGTGAAGAAACTAATCTTGTCTTGAACTGGGAGAAGTGCCACTTTGTGGTTAATGAAGGTATTGTCTTGGGGCATAAAGTTTCCGAAAGAGGTATTAAGTTGATAAAGCCAAGGTTGATGCTATTGAAAAGATGTCATGTCCCAAGGACATCAAAGGTATAAGAAGTTTCCTTGGTCATGCCGGTTTTTATAGGAGGTTCATTAAGGACTTATCCAAAATTTCTCGGCCTTTGACTAATTTATTGCAAAAATACATACCATTTGTCTTTGATGATGATTGTGTAGAAGCATTTCAAATACTTAAGAAAGCATTGATTTCTGCACCTATTGTTCAGCCACGTGATTGGAATTTACCCTTTGAAATTATGTGTGATGCCAGTGATTATGCTATAGGTGCTGTTCTAGGGCAAAGAGTTGATAACAAATTAAATGTTATTCAATATGCTAGTAAAACTCTAGACAATGCTCAGAGAAATTATGCTACTACTGAAAAAGAATTCTTAGCACTTGTATTTGCTTGTGATAAGTTCAGACCTTATATTGTTGAGTCTAAAGTAACTATTCACACTGATCACACGGCTATTAAATATCTTATGGAAAAGAAAGATGCTAAACCTAGACTTATTAGATGGGTTCTCTTGCTACAAGAATTTGATTTGCATATTATTGATAGAAAGGGAGCTGAGAACCCCGTTGCAGACAACTTGTCTAGGTTAGAAAATGTTCTTGATGACCCACTACCTATTGATGATAGCTTTCCCGATGAATAATTAAATGTCATAAACGCTTCTCGTACTACTCCATGGTATGCTGATTATGCTAATTACATCGTTGCTAAATTCATACCACCTAGTTTCACATACCAACAAAAGAAAAAGTTTTTCTATGATTTGAGACACTATTTCTGGGATGACCCACATCTTTATAAAGAAGGAGTAGATGGTGTTATTAGACGTTGTGTACCTGAGCATGAACAGGAACAGATCCTACGCAAGTGTCACTCCGAAGCTTATGGAGGACATCACGCTGGAGATAGAACTGCACATAAGGTATTGCAATCCGATTTTTATTGGCCTACTCTCTTCAAGGATGCCCGTAAGTTTGTTTTATCTTGTGATGAATGTCAAAGAATTGGTAATATTAGTAGACGTCAAGAAATGCCTATGAATTATTCACTTGTTATTGAACCATTCGATGTTTGGGGCTTTGATTATATGAGACCTTTTCCTGCCTCTAATGGATACACACATATTTTAGTTGTTGTTGATTACGCTACTAAGTGGGTAGAAGCTATTCCAACTAGTAGTGCTGGTCATAACACTTCTATTAAAATGCTTAAAGAAGTTATTTTTCTGAGGTTTGGTGTCCCTAGATATTTAATGACTGATGGTGGTTCACATTTTATTCATGGTGCTTTTCGTAAAATGCTTGCTAAGTATGATGTTAATCATAGAATTGCATCTCCCTATCACCCACACTCTAGTGGTCAGTAGAATTGAGCAATAGAGATCTCAAATTAATTTTGCAAAAGACTGTTAATAGATCTAGAAAGAATTGGTCCAAGAAACTTGATGACACATTATGGGCCTATAGAACTGCATATAAAAATCCTTTGGGTATGTCTCCGTATAAAATGGTTTATGGAAAAGGATGTCACTTACCTCTCGAACTAGAACATAAGGCTTATTGGGCTATTAAAGAGCTCAATTATGATTTCAAACTTGCCGGTGAGAAGAGGTTATTTGACATTAGCTCACTTGATGAATGGAGAACCCAGGCTTATGAGAATGCCAAGTTGTTTAAAGAAAAGGTTAAAAGATGGCATGACAAAAGAATACAAAAGCGTGAGTTTAATGTAGGTGATTATGTATTGCTATACAACTCTCGTTTAAGATTTTTTGCAGGTAAACTTCTCTCTAAATGGGAAGGCCCTTACGTTATCGAGGAGGTCTATCGTTCCGGTGCCATAAAGATCAACAACTTCGAAGGCACAAATCCGAAGGTGGTGAACGGTCAAAGAATCAAACATTATATCTCAAGTAATCCCGTAAATGTTGAAACCAATGTTATTGAAGCCGTAACCCCGGAGGAATACATAAGGGACACTTTCCGGAATGTTTCAGACTCCGAAAAGGAATAGGTATGTGGTACGGTAAGTAAACCGACTCCAAAACAGTTCTAAAGGCAATTTTTCTCCGTTTTGGAATATTTAGAAAAATAGAAAAATAAGAAGCAGACTGGGAAGGACACGAGGCCTCCACGAGGGTGGAGGGCGCGCCCCCTGCCTCGTGGGCACCTCGTGCGCTCTCCGGACTCCGTTTTCTTGCAGGATACATATTTTGGTCGGTAAAAATTCATTATATAATCTCCCGAAGGTTTTGACTCCTGTATCACGCAAATATCCTTTGTTTTCGTTTCGAGCTGTTTCTCTGACAGATCTAGATCATCATGACGTCTCCAAGCGCCCCCAAGGACAAGTTCTTCGAGAAGGTCATCAACCCCTACCTCGCGGAGGTGCTGCAACACCCTCAAACCATTGAGATGTGTGATGGGTTGCTGCACATCCGCGATGTTGTGGGACCGAGGAAGACCGGGAGCGTGGAGACAAGGCTCGAGGCAATGGAGCAACAAGTTTTCAAGTGCCAGGAGATGGTGGAGCGTGGACTTGACTCCAATCACATAATGATCACAGAGTTCACCAACAACCACAAGCTGGATGCCAAGGACATTGGGGAGGCCATCTTCAAGCACCACGAGAAAATCGAGCACCTCCAAGCCCAAATCTATGACCTACAAAACCAAAACTGTGAGTATGAATATAGATTCAAAAGGATGAGTTTAGATGCAGATTTAAGGATCCCGGAGATTCGATCATCCTTCTATGATGGTGAGCCTATGCCTTGGAAGATGGATGACAAGCCTACTGTAACGACCAAACCTTGAAGGATTTGAGTCTCTGTGCTTACCGTGCTAGTCCCTGGATCAAACTCGCTAGCACACACAGTATAGATGAATACCAGAATAGCAAGTGCATCATTTATTACAACGTATGATCCAGAATGTATAAAATAAAACAATCTGCATAGCACTTGGCTAGCTTTATTCAATCAAACAGCGGAAAGTAGCAGAAAATAACAATGAGTCCCATCATAGCCCACTGGCGATGCTGAGTGCAGACTCGCGACCCTAACGGTACCTTACTCTTCGTCTGAATATCCTGCAACATGAGACGTTGCAGCCATATAGGTCAATACTTTGAATGTATTGGCAAGTTACACAGGAATAATAATAAAGCAGACCTACATGTATATGCATAGTACAACAAAAGGAAGGCTTGGGGTTTATTTTTGCAGAAAGCTGATTTTGTCCTCATAACTACCTAATAGTCAACTTTTTATTTAGTTCTTTTATTACTACAATTATATACACAAGGTTGAGTTGTCAAAATCAACTCCAACCTACCCTTTATTAAGTTTCCCAACAAATTTATTAAGTGTCACATCTGTCAAGATCATCCAACAACTGTAATGGCATAGTGGCTCAAATTTACCCATAACTGGGGGCACGGCTAATCATGATTAGTTTTAATACTCTGCAGAGTCTAGTACGCTATACCCACTGGACCCAATCCGAAGACTGAGACGAAGTATTTCGGAAGAGGTTCCCTTAACCACCTGACAATAGCTCGCGTCGCACTCCGGACAATCTACACGTATACCTGGCAACTCAGAAGAGGTATTAAATCAATAAGAAACTCCATATCTCTATCTGGTGGCATACCTGGCAACTCCTCTGGAAACACATCTGGATAATCTCTCACAACTGGCACCTCTTCCAGGCTACCCCCCTGAAGAGAGTTCACCTGCACCTGATTACGCTTATGCTTACACACATATTTGATCCTCTTCCCTCCTGGTGCACTGAGAGTGATAGACCGACTAGCACAATCAATACGACCTTTATATAACTGCAACCAATCCATACCCAAAATAATATCCAGACCTTGTGACTTCAATATAATCAAATCCGTAGGAAACTCATGCTTCCCAATAGACAAAGTCAACTGATGACAACCAAGACCTGCTATCATCTCAGCTCCTGGGGAACTCACTCTAATAGGCATACTAAGTGTTTTGGTTGGCAATCCATGTTTATCAACAAATACCCTCGAAATGAATGAATGCGATGCACCAGTATCAAAAAGAACAACTGCGGGTACTGAATTAATCAAGAACTTACCAATCACTGCATCAGGTTCATTGTAAACCTCCTCCACATTAGCATGATTTACATGACCCTTTTGGAAGGGGTTTGGCTTGCTGGATCCTGAGTTCTTCGCCCCTGGGCAATCTGTGGCATAGTGCCCCATAGCCTTACACCTGAAGCACTGCACCTGACTCAAATCCCTTGGCGCACGTGTAACCTGGTGGTTCTGGTTATTGTTCCCTCCATTGCCATTACCATTACCATTACCTCTGCCATTGCCATTGTTACTCTTGTGCCCATTATGATGATGGTGGCCATTATGGTTGTGGCCATTCCCTCCATGATGATTATGATCATTACCTCCATGATGATTATCATGCCCATTACCTCCATTACCATGATATGAAGTGCGTGGCTTCTGCTGTGGTCCTGAATTATACCTGTTATTGTTGTTGTACTTCCTCTTGCGATTCTCTATGGCCTGTTGCTTTCCCTCCAGCACAATAGCCTTATCAATCAGGTCCTGACAATTCCTAAAAGTGGCCACTGTCAACTGAAGGCTCAACTCATCATTAAGGCCCTCCAAGAATTTCTCCTGCCTAGCTACATCAGTGTTAACATCATTAGTAGCATAACGTGCAAGATTATTAAATTCCTCCACATACGCATTAACTGTGCGACCTCCCTGGCGCAAACTGCGGAACTCCTTCTTTTTCAGACTCATAGCACCAGCAGACACATGTGCAGCACAAAAAGCATCCTGAAACTGAGGCCATGTGATAGTAGCAATGGGATAAGTGACCAAGGAGTTGTCCCACCAAGCTGCAGCAGGACCCTCCAACAAATGTGAGGCAAACCTCACCCTCTCTGCATCAGTGCATCCAACCGTCTCCAGGTTCCTATTGACTGCACGGAGCCAATCATCAGCCACAATAGGTTCAGGGGAACTGGAGAACCTCTGAGGATTCAACCTCAAGAACCTGGTAAGCATATCCACTGGTGGCGGTGGCGGCGGATTGTTGTTGTTATTGTTGCTGTTCTGGTTCTGGACAAGCAACTGGATCAACTGAGCCTGTCCCTGAAGCAACTGCTGCATGTATGGCGGTACATCATTGCAATTGTTGTCTCTTCCTGTAGCATTACGCCTATTATCACGCCTCGGCGGCATCTGGTGGGCAAGCATAGATGAGTTATAGATATAATAGGGCCAAATGCTATGTATATATAAATATATTCTACCCATATGCATAATATGATCAAGCCAACAAAACACAACAACAAATAACACCAACAAACAAACAACAAACAACATGATAATATTATATATATATATAGTCGAATAATTTCGACACTAAGCAATTTAACAAACAACTACCAATCAAGCAAACAATCTAATATCTTCATACCACGAAAGTGGGCATAAGTAGATACGCTAACACGATAACGTTGCAATATAAAGCAAGCATGAATGGTGGTCTCAGCACTAGTTCCTACTTAACTGTTCAAGATACTTGAGGGGGTTAACTAATAAACAGCAAGAAGTATAGCTGGTTTACAAAACAATTTTCATTCCTATGGCTTTTCTAATCCATTTTCTAGGGTCACGTCCTACAGTCAACACACTGCTCTGATGCCATCTGTAACGACCAAACCTCGAAGGATTTGAGTCTCTGTGCTTACCGTGCTAGTCCCTGGATCGAACTCGCTAGCACACACAGTATAGATGAATACCAGAATAGCAAGTGCATCATTTATTACAACGTATGATCCAGAATGTATAAAATAAAACAATCTGCATAGCACTTGGCTAGCTTTATTCAATCCAACAGCGGAAAGTAGCAGAAAATAACAATGAGTCCCATCATAGCCCACTGGCGATGCTGAGTGCAGACTCGCGACCCTAACGGTACCTTACTCTTCGTCTGAATATCCTGCAACATGAGACGTTGCAGCCATATAGGTCAATACTTTGAATGTATTGGCAAGTTACACAGGAATAATAATAAAGCAGACCTACATGTATATGCATAGTACAACAAAAGGAAGGCTTGGGGTTTATTTTTGCAGAAAGCTGATTTTGTCCTCATAACTACCTAATAGTCAACTTTTTATTTAGTTCTTTTATTACTACAATTATATACACAAGGTTGAGTTGGAAAAATCAACTCCAACCTACCCTTTATTAAGTTTCCCAACAAATTTATTAAGTGTCACATCTGTCAAGATCATCCAACAACTGTAATGGCATAGTGGCTCAAATTTACCCATAACCGGGGGCACGGCTAATCATGATTAGTTTTAATACTCTGCAGAGTTTAGTACGCTGTACCCACTGGACCCAATCCGAAGATTGAGACGAAGTATTTCAGAAGAGGTTCCCTTAACCACCTGACAATAGCTCGCGTCGCACTCCGGACAATCTACACGTTTCACACAATTCAACAAATCAATCACCGAAACACAAATAGAACCAAAACAAAACCAACAGCAAGAAAACCATTTTTAAAACTCAACAACAGAAGCTTAACAGCACCTAAAATGCACTATGGTCACAACGCAAAAAGAATCACTCGAATCCGATAAACGATTTGAGAGTTACGGCCTCCGGAAGGTTTAATTCAAATTCAAACGAATTCAAATTTGAACAGTGCAAACATGTGCAAAGTTGGTACTGTGATAAACTATTGGTATTTGTGAGTGCACAGGAAAAAGAATTACCTAAATTGAGTATATAGACTAAAAGATATAGCTAAAAGAAGTTAGAGAACAAATCTGGAAAGAAAGAAAAACAACAGAAAACTCCTGCACTGTTCGTGCGTGTACTGTAGCTGGTAGCCACCTAGCAGCACGTGATTGGTTGGAGGACCTCCTGTGCGTGCGTGCTCAGCAAAAGCAGAGGACGGCGGCGGCGGTCTCGGGCGTCGGCGGTGGCGGCTCTCCGGCGAGTCTCTGGTGAAGGGGAAGTGATGGGTGGGTGCGGCGTCGAGCGACGGAGGCGGTGGTGAGGTCGGACGGCGACGGGGCGTCCTTTGCGGGCAGCAACGGCGACAAGAACGGCGGGTGTGCTCCGGCGAACGGTGGTCGAGCTTGTTCCTCTCTCCCCGCTAGGTCTCTGGCCACGAAAATTTGTCAAAAACGTGCGTCGTGGAGCGACGAATCTGAGGGGACAAGAGATGCGGCGGCACTGGCTCTTACGGTGGCGAAAACCTCCGGTGAACGGCGGCGGACGGCAGAGCTCCGGGACGAGATCCAATCGCCCCAACCAGGGTGTGTGGCAACGGGGAAGATCGGGACAGGAGCTGCGGGGTCTTCCCTAGGGGTTTTGCTCACGTACGGCAGGTCGGGCGCGCTCGAGGTGGACCAGGGGCGCGGGGCGAACTGGCTCGGCCTCGGCGTGCGTGTGTGCGGTATCCGGCTCGGTGGAGGGGACGAACAGGGCGCGGCACCCGCTGGTCATCGGCTGGGCGAGCTGGTGGATCGGGTGCGGGTCGGGCACGGGCGACGCGGGAGACTGGGCCGCGGGCAGTGCGGGGTTAGGTGGGCCGCGGGGTTGGCTGCTGGGCCGCGCAGGTGCTCTGCGCTGCGTTTTTTTCTTTCTTTTTTAAACACAGCGGCAGAAAACAAAATAAATAAAATAAAATACACAATATAGATTCTAAATAAAAATACCTAGACACATAGTAAAAATAGCCCTACAGCTATAAACTACAGGAACACTAGTTCCAATACTAATGCAATTTTGTAAAATAATTTTGATACAATAAGCCACTCAAACAGGAATAAAACAATCAAATAAAATATTTTGGAGATTAAGAAAAATACCAGAACATATCAGATGAACTGGAAATAATATTCTGGACATTATGAACATTTTTAAAACAGGGGAGAAGTCATGTTATCTCCACTCCAATAAATTGCCTTTGTTGCATAATGATTCGAATATTTCAGAAAAAACAAATAATGCAATAAAAATATGATATGCATATGTATGATCTATTAACATCCACATTTAGGAAAATTGGGATGTTACAAACCTACCCCCCTTAAGATGAATCTCGCCCTCGAGATTCGGGCTGGCTAGCAAATAGGTGTGGGTAATCCTGCCTGAGATCTTCCTCTCGTTCCCAGGTAGCTTCCTCCTCTGTGTGATGATCCCACTGAACCTTGCATAACTTGATTGTCTTGCTGCGAGTAATTCTCTCTGCTGTCTCCAGAATCTTAACAGGCTTCTCCTCATATGTCAAATCACTCTCCAACTGAATTGCCTCAAGTGGCACTGTGTCCCTCAATGGAACATCCATCATCTCTGCATGGCACTTCTTCAACTGAGATACATGAAACACATTATGAACTCCTGACAAGGATTCTGGCAACTCCAGCTGATAAGCTACCTCTCCTCTATGATCCAAGATCTTGTAAGGCCCCACAAAACGTGGTGCTAACTTACCCTTAATTCCAAACCTCTTAATTCCATGAAGTGGTGAAACTCTAAGATATGCACGGTCTCCTACCTCATATGTCACCTCCTTACGTTTTGCATCAGCATAACTCTTCTGCCTGGACTGTGCTATCTTCAGCCTGTCACGAATCAACTTGACCTTCTCCTCAGCATCTCTAATCAAGTCTGGTCCAAAGAATTGACGTTCTCCAACCTCATCCCACATCAATGGTGTTCTGCACTTCCTACCATACAATACCTCAAATGGTGCCACCTTCAGACTAGCCTGATAACTGTTATTATATGAGAACTCTGCATAAGGTAAATTATCATCCCAACTGGACCCATAGTCCAAAGCACAAGCTCTCAACATATCCTCCAAAATCTGATTTACCCTCTCTGTCTGCCCATCTGTCTGTGGATGGAAAGCTGTACTGAACTCCAGCCTGGTGCCCAAGGATTCATGCAACTGACGCCAAAATTTGGATGTGAACTGAGTACCTCTATCAGACACTACCTTCCTTGGAACTCCATGCAGACAAACAATTTTAGACATATAAATCTTTGCTAGCTGAGCACTGGTATAAGTAGTCTTTACTGGGATGAAGTGAGCAACTTTAGTCAAACGATCAACAACTACCCAAATAGAATCATAACCTGATCGAGTCCTGGGTAGACCTGTAATGAAATCCATACCAATCTCATCCCACTTCCAATCAGGTATAGGCAATGGCTGTAACAAACCTGCTGGTCTCTGATGTTCCGCCTTAACTCTCTGGCACACATCACATGTTGCAATATATCCAGCAATTTCCCTCTTCAGGCTAGGCCACCAAAATCTTTACCTCAAATACAAATACATCTTAGTATTACCTGGGTGAATAGAATAAGGTGAATCATGCGCCTCCTGAAGAATCAACTTCCTGATATCTGCATCTTGAGGTACACAAATACGCTTCTCAAACCATATGGCTCCATGTTCATCCTCATTGAAACCTTCTGCCTTACCTTTAACCATATTCTCTTTTATCTCAGCAATCTCCTTATCATTCTTTTGAGCTTCTCTGGTTTTGTCAAGCAAAGTAGGCTTTACCTCAAGTGTTGCTAAATATCCCTTAGGAACCATCTCCAACCTGAGATTCCTGAACTGCTCACATAACTCCGGTGGCATATCATCAATATCTATTGCATTAGCATGGCTCCTACGACTCAATGCATCAGCAACAACATTAGCCTTACCAGGATGATACTGCACATTCAAATCATAATCTTTAATAAGCTCCAACCATCTCCTCTGCCTGAGTTTCAAATCCTTTTGAGTAAAAATATACTTCAAGCTCTTATGATCAGTAAATATATCACAATCCTTACCAATAAGATATGGCCTCCAAGTTTTCAATGCATGCACAACTGAGGCTAACTCCAAATCATGTGTAGGATAATTATGCTCATGATTCTTAAGCTGACATGAAGCATATGAAACAACTTTACCTCCTGCATCAAAACACTCCCAAGTCCTTGACGAGAAGCATCACAATATACCTGGAAGTCCTTTTGTATATCCGGCAGAGTTAAGACTGGTGTTGTAACCAAACGCTGCTTCAACTCCTGAAAACTGGCTTCACATTCATCAGTCCAAACAAATTTCTTCACTTTCTTCAGCAATTCAGTCATAGGCTTTGCAATCTTAGAAAAGTTCTCAATAAACCTCCTGTAGTAACCTGCAAGGCCGAAAAAGCTGCGAATCTCTCCAACTGTCGTGGGTGTCTCCCACTCTGTAACTACAGCAACCTTAGATGGATCAACTGCAACTCCATTACCTGACACAACATGTCCAAGGAAAGCTACCTCATCCAGCCAAAACTCACATTTGCGGAACTTGGCATACAACTAATGTTCCCTCAGTTTCTCCAATACCAAACGCAGATGCACCTCATGCTCTTGCTTATTCTTGGAGAATACAAATATATCATCAATGAAAACAACCACAAATTTATCCAAGAACTCCATAAACACCTTGTTCATCATATTCATGAAGTATGCAGGAGCGTTAGTCAATCCAAATGACATAACAGTATATTCATACAACCCATACCTCGTAGTAAAAGCAGTCTTTGGAATATCTTGCTCACGAATCTTCAATTGATGATAACCAGAACGGAGATCAATCTTAGAAAACACAGTAGCTCCCTCCAACTGGTCAAACAGATCATTTATCATAGGCAAAGGATACTTATTCTTAATGGTTACCTCATTCAGAGAACGATAATCAACACACATCCTCAATATCCCATCCTTCTTCTCCACAAACAAAACTGGAGCTCCCCAAGGTGATGAACTTGGGCGAATAAATCCTTGTGCCTGCAATTCTCTTATCTGCTTCTTCAATTCCTCCAACTCTTGAGGAGGCATTCTATACGGTCTCTTTGCAATAGGTCCAGTGCCTGGTATTAAATCAATAAGAAACTCCATATCTCTATCTGGTGGCATACCTGGCAACTCCTCTGGAAACACATCTGGATAATCTCTCACAACTGGCACCTCTTCCAGGCTACCCCCCTTAAGAGAGTTCACCTGCACCTGATTACGCTTATACTTACACACATATTTGATCCTCTTCCCTCCTGGTGCACTGAGAGTGATAGACTGACTAGCACAATCAATACGACCTTTATATAACTGCAACCAATCCATACCCAAAATAATATCCAGACCTTGTGACTTCAATATAATCAAATCCGTAGGAAACTCATGCTTCCCAATAGACAAAGTCAACTGATGACAACCAACACCTGCTATCATCTCAGCTCCCGGGGAACTCACTCTAATAGGCATACTAAGTGTTTTGGTTGGCAATCCATGTTTATCAACAAATACCCTCGAAATGAATGAATGCGATGCACCAGTATCAAAAAGAACAACTGCGGGTACTGAATTAATCAAGAACTTACCAATCACTGCATCAGGTTCATTGTAAACCTCCTCCACATTAGCATGATTTACATGACCCTTTTGGAAGGGGTTTGGCTTGCTGGATCCTGAGTTCTTCGCCCCTGGGCAATCTGTGGCATAGTGCCCCATAGCCTTACACTTGAAGCACTGCACCTGACTCAAATCCCTTGGCGCACGTGTAACCTGGTGGTTCTGGTTATTGTTCCCTCCATTGCCATTACCATTACCATTACCATTACCTCTGCTGTGACGCCCCCGATTTGACCGTACACTAATCATGCACGCAAATGTGTACGATCACGATCAGGGACTCACGGGAAGATATCACAACACAACTCTACAACATAAATAAGTGATACAAGCATTATAATACAAGCCAGGGGCCTCGAGGGCTCGAATACAATTGCTCGATCATAGACGAGTCAGCGGAAGCAACAATATCTGAGTACAGACATAAGTTAAACAAGTTTGCCTTAAGAAGGCTAGCACAAAAGTAGCAACGATCGAAAAGGCAAGGCCTCCTGCCTGGGACCTCCTAACTACTCCTGGTCGTCGTCAGCGTCCTACACGTAGTAGTAGGCACCTCCAGTGTCGTAGGTGTCGTCGTCGATGGTGGCGTCTGGCTCCTGGACTCCAATATCTGGTTGCGACAATCAGATAGATAGGAAGGGGGGGAAGAGGGAGAGAAGCAACCGTGAGTACTCATCCAAAGTACTCGCAAGCAAGGAGCTACACTACATATGCATGGGTATATGTGTAAAGGGGCATATCAGTGGACTGAACTGCAGAATGCCAGAATTAAAAGGGGGATAGCTACTCCTGTCGAAGACTACGCTTCTGGACATCTCCATCTTGCAGCATATAGAAGAGAATAGAGTGAAGTCCTCCAAGTAGCATCGCATAGCATAATCCTACCCGGCGATCCCCTCCTCGTCGCCCTGTTAGAGAGCGATCACCGGGTTGTATCTGGCACTTGGAAGGGTCTATTTTATTCAGTATCCAGTTCTAGTTGTCATAAGCTCAAGGTACAACTCCGGGTCGTCCTTTTACCGAGGGACACGGCTATTCGAATAGATAAACTTCCCTGCAGGGGTGCACCACATAACCCAGCACGCTCGATCCCAATTGGCCGGACACACTTTTCTGGGTCATGCCCGGCCTCGTAAGATCAACACGTCGCAGCCCCACCTAGGCTCAACAGAGAGGTCAGCACGCCGGTCTAAACCTATGCGCGCAGGGGTCTGGGCCCATCGCCCTATGCACACCTGCACGTTGCGTACACGGCCGGAAGCAGACCTAGCCCCCTTAATACAAGCGCGAGCTTACGGTCCAATGCGGCACGCGCCACTCAGTCGCTGACGTCAAAAGAGCTTCGGCTGATACCACGACGTCGGGATACCCATAACTACTCCCACGTAGATGGTTAGTGCGTATAGACCAAATGGCCAGACTCAGATCAAATACCCAGAACTCGTTAAGCGTGTTGTTTATCTGCGAACGCCGACCAGGGCCAGGCCCACCTCTCACCTAGGCGGTCTCAACCTGCCCTGTCGCTCCGCCATAAAGTAACAGTCGGGGGCTGTCAGGAACCCAGGCCCACCTCTACCGAGGTGGAGTCACCTGTCCTTTCAGCCCCCTCATCAGAATCACTTGCGGGTACTCAACGAGCCGACCCGACTTTAGTCACCACATGTGTCATGTATATAATGTATATAGTATATACCCGTGATCACCTCCCGAAGTGATCACGGCCCAGTAGTATAGCATGGCAGACGGACAAGAGTGTAGGGCCACTGATGAAACACTAGCATCCTATACTAAGCAGTAGGATAGCAGGTAAGGGTAACAATTGTAGAAACAATGACAGGCTATGCATCAGGATAGGACTATCGGAAAGCAGTAACATGCTACACTACTCTAATGCAAGCAGTATAGAGAAGAGTAGGCGATATCTGGTGATCAAGGGGGGGGGGCTTGCCTGGTTGCTCTGGCAAGTAGGAGGGGTCGTCGACTCCGTAGTCGAACTGGGCAGCAGCAGTGTCGGTCTCGTAGTCTACCGGAGAGAAGAGGGGGAAGAAACAGTAAATACAATGCAAACATAAGCATGACGATGCGTGACATGACAATGAGCGGTGCTAGGGGTGTCCTAACGCGACAGCAGGTGGTATCGGTGAAGGGGGGGAACATCCGGGAGGTATTCCCGATGTTACGCGTTTTCGGACAGACGGACCGGAGGGGGAAAGTTGCTAGTTCGATAGGTTAGGGAGGTGTGGTGGATGAACGGACTGCGTATTTGGATTCGTCTCGTCGTTCTGAACAACTTTCATATAGAAAACATTTTCATCCGAGTTACGGTTTAAAAGATATGAATTTTCAAAGTTTATTTGAATTTCTGGAATTATTTATATTAAGAAAAATGAATTATGACGTCAGCATGAGGCAATGCTGACGTCAGCAAGTCAACAGGTCGGCTGACCAGTCAAACCAGACAGGTGGGTCCAATGGGACCCACATGTCAGTCTCTGTTATTCTAATATCTATTTAAACTAATCTAACAGTATAATTAGAGGGGTGGGCCCCACATGTCAGTGAGTGATTAGTTAAAATAATTATTTTTATTTATAAAACATTTTCTTTTTCTTTTATTTTTGCGGCGGGGCCCGCATGTCAGTGACTGGGCCTGCCCAGTCAGCAGTTGACTGGGTAGGGCCCGTGGGGGCCACTGGCAGGGGCACTGGGGTGGCCCCAGGCCTGCCACGTCGGCGGCCGGCGCCGGAGCAACGCCGGCGACCAAAACGCATGGCGGCGCGCGCGGGAGGGGCGCGGGTTTCACCCACAGTGGGTTTGCGGGGGCGGGGCTGGGCGCGTTCGACGCGGCTCGACGTCGCGCGTCCAACGGCGGTGGTCGGAGGGGCTGAAACGGCCGGGGACGACCGCTACGAGCTCGCCGGCGGCGAGGTGCTACGGGTGCCCGACGGAAGCTGCGTTAGAGCGCGCGAACGGCCGAACTAACTACCTAGGCGGGCGCGGCACGGTGCGGTCGGGCTAGCGGGCCTACGGCCGTGACCATTTGGTCACCGGAGACACGCCGGCGGCGAGCTCCGCGGCGTGGCGTTCGGGCGCGCGTGCGGGAGCAGCTACGGAGCGCGAGCGAGCTAACGGAGAGGGGGAGGAGAAGGAGAGGCTCACTGCGAGGCTGTAGGGAGTGGCAGTGAGCTCGGGGAGGGCGCGGGGTAGCCGGAATCGGCGACGAACGACGGCGGCCGAAGGTTGAAGACGAGCTCGGGGAGGCCGGTGCAGAGGCGCTCGACTCGTTCCCGTTGGCGTAGTCGACGTAGTCGACGGCGGGGAGTCGTTCGGGCACGTCGTCGGGGCGATCTGGGCACGGTGGCCGCGAGTTCAACGGTGAACGGCGGCGAGCACGCGCGGGCAGAGGGGATCGAAGGGGAGAGGGAGGGGGATCTGGCGGAGGGAGAGGCGCAGAGGCCGAGGGAGTGAGCGGGGTGAGTGGGAGAGAGGCCCGAGGAGACGGGGGCCGCTGGCGCCCTTATCCTCTCCGGCGTCGGTGCCGGCGAGGTGGTCGGGCGGGAGCGCGCGCCCCTGTTCCGACCCGGTCGGGGGAACAGGGAAGGGGACGCGGGGGGGGGGGAAGAGTGGGCTGGGGCGACTGGGCCGGGGGGGTTCGGGGGTGGCGGCCCAGTTTGGGCCGGGGTGCAGTGGGGGACCGGGCCTTCTCCTTTTTTTTGTTTTTCTGTTCTGTTTTGTTTTCTGTTTTCCTTTTATTTGTTTATTTCCTTTTCTGTTATATTTCATTTAAAGTATTTAGGCATTTTATAAAAAGGAGTTTTCTCCACCATAATTGCCAGTGTATTATTTAGCACCCACAGAACATTTTTGTTTGAGTTTTTGAAAACTTTTATTTTTCACTTTAATTATATTTGAAGTTTGAACTAGGAGTTAGAAAAGGAAGGTGATTCAAATGTGATCAAGCCCTGTTTAGCAACATGATTAGCTTAATCACAGGGAGTTACTGTAGCATGATTCCCAGGGTGTTACAAATCTCCTCCACTACAAGAAATCTCGTCCCGAGATTTATGAGGTAGAAGGAAACAGTGCGGGGTATTCTTCGCGCAGACGATCCTCTCGTTCCCAAGTGGCCTCATCTTCAGAATGGTGCGACCACTGGACTTTGAGAAACTTGATCGCCTTCTGACGTGTGCGGCGTTCAGCTTGGTCGAGAATGCAGACCGGATGCTCCTTATAGGAGAGGTCTTGCTGCAATTCGAGCACTTCATGATCCACAGCTCGGATTGGATCCTTGAAGCAACGGCGGAGCTGTGACACATGGAACACATCGTGAACCTGAGAAAGGTTCGGCGGTAGTTCCAGTTGGTATGCCACTTTTCCACGCCTTTCGAGGATAGTGAATGGGCCAATATAGCGAGGAGCTAGTTTTCCCTTGATCCCGAAGCGGTGAGCACCCTTCATAGGTGTGACTCGAAGATAAGCCTTTTCGCCAGGTTGATAGACCATGTCTTTATGATGACGGTCATACTGACTCTTCTAACGTGACTGAGCAGTCTTGAGATTCTCGCGAATAATGCGGACTTGTTCTTCGGCATCTTGGATAATATCCGGACCGAAGAGTGGATGTTCCCCAGTTTCTGACCAGTTCAGAGGGGTTCGGCACTTTCGTCCATATAACACTTCGAAGGGGGCCATCTTCAGACTAGCTTGATAGCTATTATTATAAGAGAACTCAGCATACGGGAGAGATTCCTCCCATTTCTTGCCGAAGGAAATAACGCAAGCTCGAAGCATGTCTTCGAGAACTTGGTTGACGCGTTCAACTTGCCCTTGCGATTGAGGATGAAACGCAGTACTGAATGATAGATGAGTCCCCATAGCTTCTTGGAAACTTGCCCAGAATCTTGAAGTGAATAAGCTGCCACGGTCTGAGCTGATAACCAATGGAATACCGTGGAGTGAAACAATCCTGGACATATAGAGCGTTGCCAACTGGCTAGCAGTGATCGTTTCTTTGACTGCCAGGAAATGTGCAACTTTGGAAAGCCGGTCAATGACGACAAGAATAGCATCATTACCTTTCTGTGATTTGGGAAACCCAGTGACAAAGTCCATCTCAACATGGTCCCATTTCCATTCAGGAATAGAGATAGGTTGCAGAGTTCCAGCAGGCCTTTGATGTTCTGCTTTGATACGACGGCAAACGTCACACTCAGCAACATAACGAGCAATGTCTTGCTTCATATTAGACCACCAGAATCTCTGTCGGATATCTTGATACATCTTTGTACTACCAGGATGGATACACAGAGGCGTATCATGAGCTTCTTTCATAACTTCCTGTGTCATATCCAAGTTTTTCTCTGCACATGGCACCACTAGGCGGCCCTTGAAGTATAGGGTGCCATCTTCAGCAATGGTGAAGAATGAGGGCTTTCCTTCTGCGAGGTAGCACTTAATCTTGTGGGCTTCAGAGTCATACTTCTGTAGCCTTTTGATGCTGTCCTCGAGATCTGGTTTAGCAACTAGGGTATGGAGAGAACCCTGGGTAACAACGTGGAGGTTCACCTTGCCAAACTCCTTAGGAGGGGGAATGAGTGCACCCGGAGGAACAATATGGAGGTTCAGCTTCCTGAATTCTTCAACAAGCGAGGGCTGAACTTTGTGAACCTGAAGGTGGTTGCAGTAAGACTTGCGGCTCAAGGCATCAGCCATTACATTAGCCTTGCCTGGCGTATAGGAAATACCCAAGTCAAAGTCTGCAACAAGCTCCATCCATCTCTGCTGGCGGAGGTTCAGATCTGGCTGAGTAAACAGATACTTCAGACTTTGGTGGTCAGTGAAGATCTCGCAACGATTACCGAGAAGGTAATGTCGCCACTGCTTCAGCGCATGAATGACTGCAGCAAGTTCGAGGTCGTGAACTGGGTAGTTCTCTTCGTGAGGGCGCAATTGTCGAGAGTCATAAGCAATCACTTTGCGGTCTTGCATTAGGACACAGCCTAATCCTTGACGGGAAGCATCGCAGTAGATGACGAAGTCCTTCTTAGTATCAGGTGGAGCTAGAACTGGAGCAGAGGTCAACTTGTCTTTGAGTGCCTGGAAACTTTCCTGATATTTGTCTGTCCATTGGAACTTGACACCCTTATGCAACAGGTTAGTCAGAGGCCTGGCGATCTTGGAGAAGTTCTCGACAAATCGACGGCAATAGCTGGCGAGACCGAGAAAACTTCTGACTTGCTTAACGTTCTTGGGAGGAGTCCAATCAAGAATAGCCTGAACTCGCTCGGGGTTGACGGCAATACCATCCTTAGAGATTACATGCCCAAGATAGGTTACCTCCGGTAGCCAGAATTCACATTTGGAGAACTTGGCATATAGTTGATGTTCTCGTAGCTTTTCCAGCACAAGTCGAAGATGTTCAGCATGTTCTTCTTCGTTCTTGGAGAATATCAGGATATCATCCAGATAAACCACGACGAACTTGTCGAGGTAATCCATGAATATGTAGTTCATCAGACGAGAGAAGGTGGCTGGAGCATTGGTTAAACCGAAAGACATGACGGTGTACTCGTATGAACCATAGCGAGTCACGAAGGCGGTCTTTGGGATATCCTCTTCGCGAACACGGATCTGGTGGTAGCCCAACCTCAAGTCGAGCTTAGAGAACACTGACGAACCCACCAGTTGATCATACAGATCATTGATCCGAGGAAGAGGGTATTTATTCTGAATGGTAGCTTGGTTTATAGGACGGTAGTCTTGAACCAATCGGTTAGTCCCATCCTTCTTCTTGACAAAGAGAGAAGGTGCTCCCCAAGGAGAGCAACTTGGGCGAATGAATCCTTTGCGAAGAGACTTGTCGATTTCCTCCTTAAGCTCAAGGAGTTCATGCGGCGGCATTTTGTAGGGTCGCTTTGCTATGGGAGTGGTGCCTGGTTTCAAGTCGATGATGAATTCGACAGCTCTAGCAGGGGGAATCCCCGGAAGTTCTTCAGGGAAGCCGTCGAGGAATTCACGCACGACGGGAATGTTTTCAATGCCCTCGAGTGGTGCAGCGTTCAAGGCATTCAATGCGTAAAGCCTTGCCTCGGCATTTTGCACCAGATGAGCTTGGTAAGCAACTATTTCATCAGAAGGGTGTAGCAGATGGACGGTCTTAGTGGCGCAAACTATAGAAACAGTATGCGCTTTCAACCAATCCATACCCAAAATGAGGTCGATGTTAGACGACTTCAGGATAATGGGAGAGGCATAGAATTCCAGCCCTTCGATTTCCACGGGGACATCGATGCCAACCAAGGAGGTTTGACACTGTCCCACGGGGGTTTTGACCAATACAGAGGTGTTCATCTCCTCACATTTAACGTCGTGCTTGTATGCAAAATCTTCTGACATGAATGAATGCGATGCACCTGTATCAAATAAAACGGATGCTGGTACTGAATTTACGAGGAGTGTACCCATCACAGTAGCAGGCTGGTCTTGAGCTTCGTTGAGATCAACGTGGTTGGCATGAGCACGACCATAAGGCTTAGCATTGTTGCTGCGGGGCTGGTTGTTACCACGGCCCGTTGCTGGAAGGGCAAGTTGATTCTGATTCTGATGGCAGTCCCTGGCACGGTGACCGGGTTGTCCACACTTGTAGCACAGACCATTATTGGGAGTGGGAACCGGAGCTTGGGATGGTGGAGCTGGAAGTCTTGTCTGCCTAGATGGTGGTGGAGGCAGACGAGGTGCAGCATAGGTCTGCCTTGGGGCAGATGCATTTGGACGGTACGTGCTGTTCGGGATCCATATCTTACGCTTCTGTGCGGGCGAACCCGAAGATGAGCCCGTGTCACGGTTGCGCCTGTGAGAGCTCTGGTATTCCTGCAGACCAGTTTTGACATTGATGGCCTTGTTCACCAAGGTGGCGAAATCAGCAAAGTCATGCACTAGAAGTGCGAGCTTGATGTCAGCTTGAAGGCCATCACGGAACTTCTCCTGTCTGCGTGCATCAGTTGCAATGTCTTCTTCAGCATAGCGGGACAAGTCCAGAAACTCCCGCTGATAAGCTTCGACAGATTTGTTGCCTTGGGTGAGGTTGCGGAACTCACGCTTCTTCCGGTCCATGACTCCTTGAGGAATGAAGCGGGCACGGAAAGCAGCTTGGAAGTCTGGCCAGGTGATGATTGTTCCAGCTGGCAGAGTACGCCTGTGGCTGTCCCACCATTGAGCTGCGGGTCCCTTCAAGAAGAAGGAAGCAAAATTGACATAGCTGGCAGGGGCTACATCAGCAGACTCCATCTCATAGGTGATGTCACGGAGCCAGTCATCAGCATCCAGAGGCTGAGTTGAGCTGCGGTAGATGGTTGGGTTGAGGCGTATGAAATCTTGAAGAGTCACTTGAGCTGGCTGTTGGTTCATATTGGGGCGAGGGAACTGAGCCATCATATTTTCCATGAATTGGCGGTTCAGTTCGAACTGTTGGATCATACCAGCCATGTACTCAGGTGGTGGTGGGGCATCGCCACCACGACCACGACCACCTGGTCTAACCATCCTGCTAATATATAACAGGGGTAGTTCAGCATTGAGAAATTGCAATGACAAGAATCATTCATGATGAAACATGCATAATGAAAGGAGCACGATAGCTACTACATAGTAGTCGGCATAGCTTACAAAAGGGGTCATGCATAGAGTTCAGTACACAGAGTTCAGTACATAGACTAAAACATCATAGGCGGCACACAGGCTCGCGCCGACTGCAACTAATACTACAAGCAAGCCTACATCAGTCCCAAGAGGTACTGTGGAGGTAATCGTAGCCCGACAGCTGGTAGTGAGGCAACGGATAGCCCTCCACGTCAGCAGACTGGGAGCCGCGGATACTCAGGTGTAGAGCCCGACGCTCAGGTGGCAGAAGAGGACCAAGTGCGGGAGAGTAGCCTCCCACCTCTGGCCAACCGACACCGTGGGGCATCACGGTCCTGGCTAGGTAGATCGCAGTACGCGGTACCTGTCCAGACCGGACAAAGGGGTGCAGCAGCGTCAGAGCACGGTAAAGGTGCTGACGGGTGGTGTACATCTCGTGGCGAAGAGCTCGGTTAGCTCGATCCAGCCCATCAGCATGCAGAACCAGGTGCTGATGGTAGAAGGGCTCTCGGGTGACAGTGGAGTAGGCAGCAGTATAGTATCCCTCCGCACCAACATCAGAGGCGATAGCAATATGCCTGAAAGGGGAGGTGTCTAACTCCCGATACTCTCCACGAAGACGTGTCAGAGCAGCATAGGCAGCATCGTGGACAGCCATATCGATGGTCACACCAACACCGTGGGCGGTGTGCAGCACAGCAGTGGAGTCGTACTCCCGAGAGTAGAGGTGGACGATGGCACGGTACTGCTCCTGGTTAAAGTCCTGGTACTCCTCGTAGACGGTGTACTCAGGGTGCCAGCGATAACCCAGATAGGTCATCATCTCAGCTAGCACCGCAGGTGATCCCGAGGCACCAATGGCCATCGTGTGGCGAACGACCTGCCTCGTGGGTTCCATCTGAAAGCAAAGACGTTTCAAAGGAGTCAAATGACAGTGTGTGAATTGTTCAAAATACTATTCTAAGAACAACTATGGCTTATCCAACTTTGGGGTGAACACGGTCACGGGATCCTAGTGTTAGAGTTTAGTAAATTCGTTTAACCCGAGTAGAAGAGAGTTCAGAGTCCCAGAGTAAAGGTCGAGGAGTAAAAGATAGTAGTACCACCCAATGGCGACGTGGGCCCGTAAGACACACAGCCATGTTAGTAAAAGTTTTGTAATGTCTAGACTCGACTTCGGCCAAGGAGTGTGGAAAGGGGGATTCCTACAGGCAGTCGGCTCTGATACCAACTTGTGACGCCCCCGATTTGACCGTACACTAATCATGCACGCAAATGTGTACGATCACGATCAGGGACTCACGGGAAGATATCACAACACAACTCTACAACATAAATAAGTCATACAAGCATTATAATACAAGCCAGAGGGCTCGAATACAATTGCTCGATCATAGACGAGTCAGCAGAAGCAACAATATCTGAGTACAGACATAAGCTAAACAAGTTTGCCTTAAGAAGGCTAGCACAAAAGTAGCAACGATCGAAAAGGCAAGGCCTCCTGCCTGGGACCTCCTAACTACTCCTGGTCGTCGTCAGCGGCCTGCACGTAGTAGTAGGCACCTCCAGTGTCGTAGGTGTCGTCGTCGACGGTGGCGTCTGGCTCCTGGACTCCAATATCTGGTTGCGACAATCAGATAGATAGGAAGGGGGGGAAAGAGGGAGAGAAGCAACCGTGAGTACTCATCCAAAGTACTCGCAAGCAAGGAGCTACACTACATATGCATGGGTATATGTGTAAAGGGGCATATCAGTGGACTGAACTACAGAATGCCATAATTAAAAGGGGGATAGCTAGTCCTGTCGAAGACTACGCTTCTGCACATCTCCATCTTGCAGCATATAGAAGAGAATAGAGTGAAGTCCTCCAAGTAGCATCGCATAGCATAATCCTACCCGGCGATCCCCTCCTCGTCGCCCTGTTAGAGAGCGATCACCGGGTTGTATCTGGCACTTGGAAGGGTGTATTTTATTCAGTATCCAGTTCTAGTTGTCATAAGCTCAAGGTACAACTCCGGGTCGTCCTTTTACCGAGGGACACGGCTATTCGAATAGATAAACTTCCCTGCAGGGGTGCACCACATAACCCAACACGCTCGATCCCAATTGGCCGGACACACTTTTCTGGGTCATGCCCGGCCTCGTAAGATCAACACGTCGCAGCCCCACCTAGGCTCAACAGAGAGGTCAGCACGCCGGTCTAAACCTATGCGCGCAGGGGTCTGGGCCCATCGCCCTATGCACACCTGCACGTTGCGTACGCGGCCGGAAGCAGACCTAGCCCCCTTAATACAAGCGCGAGCTTACGGTCCAATGCGGCACGCGCCACTCAGTCGCTGACGTCAAAAGAGCTTCGGCTGATACCACGACGTCGGGATACCCATAACTACTCCCACGTAGATGGTTAGTGTGTATAGACCAAATGGCCAGACTCAGATCAAATACCCAGAACTCGTTAAGCGTGTTGTTTATCTGCGAACGCCGACCAGGGCCAGGCCCACCTCTCACCTAGGCGGTCTCAACCTGCCCTGTCGCTCCGCCATAAAGTAACAGTCGGGGGCTGTCAGGAACCCAGGCCCACCTCTACCGAGGTGGAGCCACCTGTCCTTTCAGCCCCCTCATCAGAATCACTTGCGGGTACTCAACGAGCCGACCCGACTTTAGTCACCACATGTGTCATGTATATAATGTATATAGTATATACCCGTGATCACCTCCCGAAGTGATCACGGCCCAGTAGTATAGCATGGCAGACGGACAAGAGTGTAGGGCCACTGATGAAACACTAGCATCCTATACTAAGCAGTAGGATAGCAGGTAAGGGTAACAATTGTAGAAACAATGACAGGCTATGCATCAGGATAGGACTATCGGAAAGCAGTAACATGCTACACTACTCTAATGCAAGCAGTATAGAGAAGAGTAGGCGATATCTGGTGATCAAGGGGGGGCTTGCCTGGTTGCTCTGGCAAGTAGGAGGGGTCGTCGACTCCGTAGTCGAACTGGGCAGCAGCAGTGTCGGTCTCGTAGTCTACCGGAAAGAAGAGGGGGAAGAAACAGTAAATACAATGCAAACATAAGCATGACGATGCGTGACATGACAATGAGCGGTGCTGACCAGTCAAACCAGACAGGTGGGTCCAGTGGGACCCACATGTCAGTCTCTGTTATTCTAATATCTATTTAAACTAATCTAACAGTATAATTAGAGGGGTGGGCCCCACATGTCAGTGAGTGATTAGTTAAAATAATTATTTTTATTTATAAAACATTTTCTTTTTCTTTTATTTTTGCGGCGGGGCCCGCATGTCAGTGACTGGGCCTGCCCAGTCAGCAGTTGACTGGGTGGGGCCCGTGGGGGCCACTGGCAGGGGCACTGGGGTGGCCCCAGGCCTGCCACGTCGGCGGCCGGCGCCGGAGCAACGCCGGCGACCAAAACGCACGGCGGCGCGCGCGGGAGGGGCGCGGGTTTCACCCACAGTGGGTTTGCGGGGGCGGGGCTGGGCGCGTTCGACGCGGCTCGACGTCGCGCGTCCAACGGCGGTGGTCGGAGGGGCTGAAACGGCCGGGGACGACCGCTACGAGCTCGCCGGCGGCGAGGTGCTACGGGTGCCCGACGGAAGCTGCGTTAGAGCGCGCGAACGGCCGAACTAACTACCTAGGCGGGCGCGGCACGGTGCGGTCGGGCTAGCGGGCCTACGGCCGTGACCATTTGGTCACCGGAGATGCCGGCGGCGAGCTCCGCGGCATGGCGTTCGGGCGCACGTGGGGGAGCAGCTACGGAGCGCGAGCGAGCTAACGGAGAGGGGGAGGAGAAGGAGAGGCTCACTGCGAGGCTGTAGGGAGTGGCAGTGAGCTCGGGGAGGGCGCGGGGTAGCCGGAATCGGCGACGAACGACGGCGGCCGAAGGTTGAAGACGAGCTCGGGGAGGCCGGTGCAGAGGCGCTCGACTCGTTCCCGTTGGCGTAGTCGACGTAGTCGACGGCGGGGAGTCGTTCGGGCACGTCGTCGGGGCGATCTGGGCACGGTGGCCGCGAGTTCGCCGGTGAACGGCGGCGAGCACGCGCGGGCAGAGGGGATCGAAGGGGAGAGGGAGGGGGATCTGGCGGAGGGAGAGGCGCAGAGGCCGAGGGAGTGAGCGGGGTGAGTGGGAGAGAGGCCCGAGGAGACGGGGGCCGCTGGCGCCCTTATCCTCTCCGGCGTCGGTGCCGGCGAGGTGGTCGGGCGGGAGCGCGCGCCCCTGTTCCGACCCGGTCGGGGGAACAGGGAAGGGGACGCGGGGGGGGGGGGAGAGTGGGCTGGGGCGACTGGGCCGGGGGGGTTCGGGGGTGGCGGCCCAGTTTGGGCCGGGGTGCAGTGGGGGAACGGGCCTTCTCCTTTTTTTTCTTTTTCTGTTCTGTTTTGTTTTCTGTTTTCCTTTTATTTGTTTATTTCCTTTTCTGTTATATTTCATTTAAAGTATTTAGGCATTTTATAAAAAGGAGTTTTCTCCACCATAATTGCCAGTGTATTATTTAGCACCCACAGAACATTTTTGTTTGAGTTTTTGAAAACTTTTATTTTTCACTTTAATTATATTTGAAGTTTGAACTAGGAGTTAGAAAAGGAAGGTGATTCAAATGTGATCAAGCCCTGTTTAGCAACATGATTAGCTTAATCACAGGGAGTTACTGTAGCATGATTCCCAGGGTGTTACATCTGCCATTGCCATTGTTACTCTTGTGCCCATTATGATGATGGTGGCCATTATGGTTGTGGCCATTCCCTCCATGATGATTATGATCATTACCTCCATGATGATTATGATGCCCATTACCTCCATTACCATGATATGAAGTGCGTGGCTTCTGCTGTGGTCCTGAATTATACGTGTTATTGTTGTTGTACTTCCTCTTGCGATTCTCTATGGCCTGTTGCTTTCCCTCCAGCACAATAGCCTTATCAATCAGGTCCTGACAATTCCTAAAAGTGGCCACTGTCAACTGAAGGCTCAACTCATCATTAAGGCCCTCCAAGAATTTCTCCTGCCTAGCTGCATCAGTGTTAACATCATTAGTAGCATAACATGCAAGATTATTAAATTCCTCCACATACGCATTAACTGTGCGACCTCCCTGGCGCAAACTGCGAAACTCCTTCTTTTTCAGACTCATAGCACCAGCAGACACATGTGCAGCACAAAAAGCATCCTGAAACTGAGGCCATGTGATAGTAGCAATGGGATAAGTGACCAAGGAGTTGTCCCACCAAGCTGCAGCAGGACCCTCCAACAAATGTGAGGCAAACCTCACCCTCTCTGCATTAGTGCATCCAACCGTCTCCAGGTTCCTATTGACTGCACGGAGCCAATCATCAGCCACAATAGGTTCAGGGGAACTGGAGAACCTCTAAGGATTCAACCTCAAGAACCTGGTAAGCATATCCACTGGTGGCGGTGGCGGCGGATTGTTGTTGTTATTGTTGTTGTTCTGGTTCTGAACAAGCAACTGGATCAACTGAGCCTGTCCCTGAAGCAACTGCTGCATGTATGGAGGTACATCATTGCAATTGTTGTCTCTTCCTGCAGCATTACGCCTATTATCACGCCTCGGCGGCATCTGGTGGGCAAGCATAGATGAGTTATAGATATAATAGGGCCAAACGCTATGTATATATAAATATATTCTACCCATATGCATAATATGATCAAGCCAACAAAACACAACAACAAATAACACCAACAAACAAACAACAAACAACATGATAATAATATATATATATATATATAGTCGAATAATTTCGACACTAAGCAATTTAACAAACAACTACCAATCAAGCAAACAATCTAGTATCTTCATACCACGAAAGTGGGCATAAGCAGATACGCTAACACGATAACGTTGCAATATAAAGCAAGCATGAATGGTGGTCTCAGCACTAGTTCCTACTTAACTGTTTAAGATACTTGAGGGGATTAACTAATAAACAGCAAGAAGTATAGCTGGTTTATAAAACAATTTTCATTCCTATGGCTTTTCTAATCCATTTTCTAGGGTCACGTCCTACAGTCAACACACTGCTCTGATGCCATCTGTAACGACCAAACCTCGAAGGATTTGAGTCTCTGTGCTTACCGTGCTAGTCCCTGGATCGAACTGGCTAGCACACACAGTATAGATGAATACCAGAATAGCAAGTGCATCATTTATTACAACGTATGATCCAGAATGTATAAAATAAAACAATCTGCATAGTACTTGGCTAGCTTTATTCAATCCAACAGCGGAAAGTAGCAGAAAATAACAATGAGTCCCATCATAGCCCACTGGCGATGCTGAGTGCAGACTCGCGACCCTAACGGTACCTTACTCTTCGTCTGAATATCCTGCAACATGAGACGTTGCAGCCATATAGGTCAATACTTTGAATGTATTGGCAAGTTACACAGGAATAATAATAAAGCAGACCTACATGTATATGCATAGTACAACAAAAGGAAGGCTTGGGGTTTATTTTTGTAGAAAGCTGATTTTGTCCTCATAACTACCTAATAGTCAACTTTTTATTTAGTTCTTTTATTACTACAATTATATACACAAGGTTGAGTTGGCAAAATCAACTCCAACCTACCCTTTATTAAGTTTCCCAACAAATTTATTAAGTGTCACATCTGTCAAGATCATCCAACAACTGTAATGGCATAGTGGCTCAAATTTACCCATAACCGGGGGAACGGCTAATCATGATTAGTTTTAATACTCTGCAGAGTCTAGTACGCTATACCCACTGGACCCAATCCGAAGACTGAGACGAAGTATTTCAGAAGAGGTTCCCTTAACCACCTGACAATAGCTCGCGTCGCACTCCGGACAATCTACACGTTTCACACAATTCAACAAATCAATCACCGAAACACAAATAGAACCAAACCAAAACCAACAGCAAGAAAACCATTTTAAAAACTCAACAACAGAAGCTTAACAGCACCTAAAATGCACTATGGTCACAACGTCAAAAGAATCACGCGAATCCGATAAACGGTTTGAGAGTTACGGCCTCCGGAAGGTTTAATTCAAATTCAAATGAATTCAAATTTGAACAGTGCAAACATGTGCAAAGTTGGTACTGTGATAAACTACTGGTATTTGTGAGTGCACAGGAAAAAGAATTACCTAAATTGAGTATATAGACTAAAAGATATAGCAAAAAGAAGTTAGAGAACAAATCTGGTAAGAAAAACAAAAACAACAGAAAACTCCTGCACTGTTCGTGCGTTTACTGTAGCTGGTTGCCACCTGGCAGCACGTGATTGGTTGGAGGATCTCCTGTGCGTGCGTGCTCACCAAAAGCAGAGGACGGCGGCGGCGGTCTCGGGCGTCGGTGGTGGCGGCTCTCCGGCGAGTCTCCGGTGAAGGGGAAGTGATGGGTGGGTGCGGCGTCGAGTGGCGGAGGCGGTGGTGAGGTCGGACGGCGACAGGGCGTCCTTTGCGGGCAGCAACGGCGACAAGAACGGCGGGTGTGCTCCGGCGAACGGTGGTCGAGCTTGTTCCTCTCTCCCCGCTAGGTCTCTGGCCACGAAAATTTGTCAAAAACGTCCGTCGTGGAGCGGCGAATCTGAGGGGACAAGAGATGCGGCGGCACTGGCTCTTACGGTGGCGAAAACCTCCGGCGAACGGCGGCGGACGGCAGAGCACCCGGACGAGATCGAATCGCCCCAACCAGGGCGTGTGGCAACGGGGAAGATCGGGACAGGAGCTGCGGGGTCTCCCCTAGGGGTTTTGCTCGCGTACGACAGGTCGGGCGCGCTCGAGGTGGACCAGAGGCGCGGGGCGAACCGGCTCGGCCTTGGCGTGCGTGCGTGCGCTATCCGGCTCGGTGGAGGGGACGAACAGGGCGTGGAACCCACTGGTCAGCGGCTGGGCGAGCTGGCGGATCGGGTGCGGGTCGGGCACGGGCGGCGCGGGAGATTGGGCCGCGGGCAGTGCGGGGTTAGGTGGGCCGCGGGGTTGGCTGCTGGGCCGCGCAGTGCTCTATGCTGCGCGCTGTGCTGCTTTTTTTTCTTTTTTTTAAACACAGCAGCAGAAAAAAATACACAATATAGATTCTAAATAAAAATACCTAGACACATCCTAAAAATAGCCCTACAGCTATAAACTACAGGAACACTAGTTCCAATGCTAATGCAATTTTGTAAAATAATTTTGATGCAATAAGCCACTCAAACAGCAATAAAACAATCAAATAAAATATTTTGGAGATTAAGAAAAATACCAGAACATATCAGATGAACTGGAAATAATATTCTGGACATTATGAACATTTTTAAAACAGGGGAGAAGTCATGTTATCTCCACTCCAATAAATTGCCTTTGTTGCATAATGATTCGAATATTTCAGAAAAAGCAAATAATGCAATAAAAATATGATATGCATATGTATGATCTAACAACATCCACATTTAGGAAAATTGGCATGTTACACCTACATCATCAATAATCCCTTCACCAGCAAAGGAGACATAATCACATGGGTATGGGCACTCCCCTTGGCAACTGCCAAGCTTGGGGGAGATGCCCCCGTATCGTATCACCATCACACTCCTATCTTTACCTTTTTTCTTAGTTCGATCCTTTTAGTAGTATCTTGATCTAGTAGAATAAAGTTTTAGCATGATTTAGTTCTGAGTTTTGCTTTATGATCTTTCTATGTAATCGAGTCCGTGAGCTATATAATAAAGATTAGTGTTGAGTCAAGGGCTTGATTATTTTTCTATGATCTTGAGTGAATAAAAGAAAAGAGAAAAGAATAAAAAGAAACAAAGAGATCATATTGATCTTATGGAGAGTAATGACTTCACATAGAAAGAGTATGATGATTAAAAGTTGTTGAGGGTTGACAAACATAGCCTTGGTCATCGTTGCAATTAATAGGAAGTAATAAAGAAAGAGAGGTTTCACATATAAATATACTATCTTGGACATCTTTTATGATTGTGAGCACTCATTAAAATATGACATGCTAAAGAGTTGATGTTGGACAAGGAAGACAACGTAATGGGTTATGTTTTCTTATATCTGAGATAAAGTATATTGTCATGGGTCATCCAACATGTTGAGCTTGCCTTTCCCCCTCCTGCTAGCCAAATTCTTTGCACCAAGTAGAGATACTACTTGTGCTTCCAAAAACCCTTAAACCCAGTTTTTCCATGAGAGTCCACCATATCTACCTATGGATTGAGTAAGATCCGTCAAGTAAGTTGTCATCGGTGCAAGCAATAAAAATTGCTCTCTAAATAGGTATGATTGATTTGTGTGGAGGAAATAAGCTTTATACGATCTTGTGATGTGGAAGAAATAAAAGCGACGGACTGCATAATAAAGGTTCATATCACAAGTGGCAATATAAAGTGACGTTCTTATGCATTAAGATTTTGTTCATCCAACTCTGAAAGCGCATGGAAACCTCTGCTTCCCTCTGCGAAGGGCCTATCTTTTATTATTATCTTCTACCTTATGCAAGAGTCCTGGTGATCTTCACCTTTCCTTTTTACATTTTATCCTTTGGCAAGCACAGTATGTTGGAAAGATCCTGATAAATATATCTAATTGGATGTAGGTTAGCATGAACTATTATTGTTGACATTACCCTTGTGGTAAAAGGTTGGGAGGCGAAACTATAAGCCCCTATCACTACAGGAAACAGCTACTTTGCCGTCTGCCATGGCGGACGGCAAAGGCTCGAAAGGCGGACGGCAAAGACCTTTGCCATCAGCCGCGCACGGCAAAAGGCTCCGGCAAAGAAGGCTACGGTAAACAGCTGCTTTGCCGTCTGCTTCCTGGCGGCGGACGGCAAAGGCTCTTTGCCGTCCGCGGCGGACGGCAATAATTGCGCTGTCAGTCCGTTAAGTGGCTAACGGCAGACCTTTGCCGTCCGCCGCAGACGGCAAAGAGCCTTTGGTCTTTGCCGTCCGCCTTATGATGTCATGTACACGTCACTAGATGGCAGGTTCTTTGCCGTCTGCCACTGATGGCAAAGTGCAGGTTCTTTGCCGTCTGCCACGGACGGCAAAGTCTTTGCCGTCTGCCACTGTAGGCAAACTGACCAAATGGGTCAGCTCCCAGGAAGCACAGTTGGCTGCCACGTGGCTTCTTTGCCGTCCGCGGCAGACGGCAAAGGCTCTTTGCCGTCGGTGGCAGACGGCAAAGAGCCTGCATATTGTCTGTTTTTTCTGTTTTTTATTAAATCCCACAATTTGCAGCACATATCACATATATAAGTTTCATATCCAGCACATATCCAACACATATCTAGCACATATCACATATCACATATCCAGCACATATCACATATCACATATCCAGCACATATCACATATCACATCAGTTTCATCCATACACATTGTTCATACATAAGGAAGTTCCATCCATACACATTGTTCCATCCATATATATATTACAATGCAAAGTGTCATGAAGATAGCAAGCTAGATACAATGCAAAGTTTCATCAAAGGCACTCCATCATAGCAAGCTAGCTTCCATCAAGTGAATGAAATCTGCAAAATGGTAAATAAGAAAGTTAGAAATAGGTGACTAGAACAAGAAGAAGACTAGAACAAGAAGTATATGTCATTTATGAGCTAACTTAGGTGAAATGGATCATATATGAGCTAACTAAGTTGAAATGGGTTGTTTATGAGCTAACTTAGTTGAAATGGATCATTTATGAGCTAACTTAGTTGAAATGGGTCGTTTATGAGCTAACTAAGGTGAAGGGCATCGTTTTTGAGCTAAGTAAGGTGAAATGGGTCATTTTGGAGCTAACCTAGTTGAAATGGATCGTTTTTGAGCTAACTTAGTTGAAATGGATCGTTTTTGAGGTAACTAAGGTGAAATGGATCTTTTTTAGCTCACTTAGGTCAAATGGATCGTTTTTGAGCTAACTTAGTTGAAATGGATCGTTTTTGAGCTAACTTTGTTGAAATGGATCATTTTTGAGCTAATTTAGTTGAAATGGATCGTTTTTGAGCTAACTTAGGTGAAATGGATCATTTATGAGCTAATTTAGTTGAAATGGATCTTTTTGAGCTAACTTAGGTGAAATGGGTCATTTATGAGCTAACCTAGGTGAAATGGGTCGTTTATGAGCTAACCTAGGTGAAATGGGTCGTTTATGAGCTAACCTAGGTGAAATGGGTCGTTTATGAGTTAACCTAGGTGAAATGGGTCGTTTATGAGCTAATTATGCAATTTTTGACATAAGTAAGCTAAGTACATATCGTTTTAGAGCTAACTTAGGTAAAATGGATGGTTTATGAGGTCAGTAAGCTTATTAAGTCATTTTGGAGGAAAAGAAGCTAACTCTAGGTCATTATGGTAAGCATATTGGAGGAAATAAAGCTAAGTCTAGGTCTTTATGCATTTGTTAAGCAAAACACTAGAGAAACTTACCGTGATCAGGGAGGTGTAGGAGCGGGCTGGCTAGTGCCGGTAGCTGGAGAAGGATCATGCGATGCGTTTCTGGAGTTAAGCTGCACCAAAGATCATTTCCAATGTCTCGTTAGCATTATGACACTCAAATGTTAAGACTAGCAAGTAATGTCCATTCAAATTAAACTCACCGTGGTCCCAGGAGCAATCACTGGCATCGGCGGAGCGGTCTGACCGGTCTTCTCGCACACAGACTGCACATTTGGTTTTGACGACTCAGTCATACTAGTTAGTAATGAGACAAACACTACATGAATGTTTTGGCTAATCTGCAGAAGAAACTTACCACAAGGAGCTCGTACATGGCCCTTGCCTGCATGTCATTCCGTGCCCTCTCCTCCTCCATCATCTTTGTCGTCCTCTCCTCCAACTCCCGCTGCCTCTCCGCCGCCTCCGCCAGAAGTTTCTCCGTTCTATCTCTCTCACTCTGTATAGCAGCCTGCAACACCACTCACATGACCATTTGTAATCATTGATGGAAGCGCACACAATGTAATGGAGAAAGATAGCTGAGTACGTATCACTAACCTTGATGGCGAGTTGCACTGGCCGTTCACGAGGCCTTATCTCAGGAGCGGAGCTCGACTGGCGCGCCTTGATCTCTGGGAGAGTGCTAGGACAACGGATAAGTCCATCTCCAATGGCTATGGAGCCATGGGACCTCCCGCCACCAGATATCATCACCAGCTCTGGATCAATGGGACCCTGGCTCGGGTTAAAGTCCTCCCCTTTCCTCGCCTTCCCCTCATCTCTATATCTCACGAGCTTGTTGTGGGAGGAGATGTTGGTGAAGTTGTTTGCATCATCGAGGTCAGACTGAGAGAAAGCCTTGACTTTCTTGTAAGAGCCAGTGTGGGCCATGGCATACAGGTCGTACACCTCTGGCACCTTATCCGCCTTATTGTGGCGTGCCTGAAAGAGAGAAACAATGAAAATTAGTAACTAAAGGGCTCAAGCTAGCATGATGAATGAATTGCATGAATCATGAAGCAAACCACATACCCAGTTGCGCCCGAACTGATATAAGTTGGAGCTGCCTTGATGGTGTGGCACACCTTCCATTTGGGCACGTTTGTCCTTGGCCTGGTTGTGGAGGGCTAGCCATTCTTGTGAGCACCACTCATCGACCAACACCTCCCAACAATCCATCCGATCCGCACACCATCTCGGAGGCGCCTAAGTTAGCAAATAGAAACTTGAGCGCTACGGCTAAGAATTACTAAATGAAGGAACTTAAGTAGAAGGCCTTAAGAATTACCTTCATGTACTGCTCCTTACTCAGGAACTTATCGCGGCACGCCGGCTTGGTCTTCTTGATACCACGCAAGGCGTAGTAGTCTCGAACAGCCTGCACCCGAGCCTCGTGCCGTAAGTTCTGGAGTAGGCGCTTGCAGACGTTCTCGATAACATTTGCGCACTCCTCCTCGTATCCCTCCTCACACCTGTAGAATGTCTGCAATCAAATGAGACAATATTGATTAGTACAATTAATAACTAGCTAGTTGAAGATTTTGAAATGTGTAAAGGAGAAATTACCCAGAACGTCCTGATCACCATGTCTGCCCTCGTGTCGCACACGACACCGTCGATAATGACATCCGGCGGGGCCGGGGCAGCCACGTAGTGCTCCCAGCTCAACCCAAGCTCTGGAAGCCGACCCTCACCAGGCAACGTGACAAACCCCGGGAAGTTTTGCCGGCAAAGAACTCCAAGGACGGAGTTGGGCCGGCGGACACTATGATGGTGGTCCCAACCCCTGCAGCATGACAAGGCCAACGCATTAGTTATTTGAAGAAACGTGAATGCAGAAGGTACAAAAATATTAAATGCACTTACGTACCTCTCCCCATCAGGGAAGATCAACCACCTCTGCTCGCGAGTCGCCGGCACGGACGGGAGCCGTGTAGCACCACGCTGGTAGACGGTGCCACCCTCCTCCTCAAGATCAGTCGGCTCCCCGCCATCATCAGCATGGCCACTCGGCTCCTCGGGCTGATCCGGCCAGGTACCCCATCCGGACGTGTGCTCCTCCGGGGTCTCGTGGGCCGAACTCTCGTGGGCCGAAGGCCAGTCGACCCGAGGCTCGTGGGCCCAAGACCCGTGGACCGGAGGCTCGTGGACCGGAGTCCGTGTAGCCTCCTCCTCGGACGAGTCCACCCTAGCAGTCACGTGCTCGGGTGAAACAGCTGGGGGTGGCGGCGAGGAAGGCTCCCTAGCAGTCACCCTACCTCCTCTCCCGCGACCACGTGCCCCACCTCCTCTCTTCCTACCTCGTCCCCTGCTGGGCACCGCGGTGGACGAAGAAGGGCCCGGCGGTGTGGACATACTGTCCAGCAACGCTCGGCGAAGAGGTACGTCTGGAATCGAAGACCTCAGACCACGCGCCGAGGAAGAAGGGGCCTTGGCGCGCTCCCGACCAGCGCCCACCATCTTTCAACACCTGCCATGACAAACAGTAAACGAAATTAGTACAACATAAAAAGACCGACATGAATAATAATATGTGTATCACTTAAGTGTATCATCATCAAGTACAACATTAAAAAATTTAATACCTGACACTACTAATAATCTCGATCAGTATCATCAATAAATGCATAATCATCATCATCACTATAATCAATGACGGGCTCATAGGGTTCAGTGGCATCAACATATGCAAGGCCACCTTGACGTAATCGGTCAAGCAATGACAGGTCATCCGCAGCAGTAACCTCTTCTTGTTCCGGCTCTTCTTGTTCCTCCTCTGGGGTGATGTCGGATTCACTGTCACTGTCTACTTCAATGTTTTGGGGTGAAGTATAGCGGTTCTTGAAACGCTTTTTGGAAAGACGTGTCTCTTGGAAGAATTCTCCTTCATATGTGTCTGGGTTAATGTGAGGTTCATAATCCTCTTCCTTTGGGGGAGATAGTCTAGC